>NC_135665.1:66704241-67026741 GCF_964188315.1 Podarcis muralis | reverse complement strand
GTGAAGGGAGCAGTGTAGCCGTTAGGAGGAAAGTGGGCGGCTGCGCGCGCGCGCGCCAAGTTCAAAGGTAGAGGCGCGAGGGACAGCAGAAAATCCGGATTGGGAGCCAGGTCCCAAAGCCCGCCGGAGACAGGGGGAGGAGTCAGAAGAATCCGCCTCCGAAGAGTCCAGGACGGTTGGGACCCCAGAGGGCAGGAGGACCCGGAGGCGTAAGGAGCAGAGGGAGGAAAGGAAGAGGTGGAGCAAAGCTCGGGTATTGAACTGGTGTAAAGGAGGGGCGGATTCAGACGGGACTTCGTCGGTTTAAGGACTCAGACGTAGCGCTGCGCGCCACGGATGTCAAACCAACAATGAACCACAATAAAGACTTTTGTTTATAAAGAGCAACTGGCGTTGGTCCTTTGTGAGCTGGGACCTGAGGCAGCCGCTGACAGTAAGTCCCGTCTCAATAAAAATTAACCCTCGCAGCGCGAGTTGGCGCGGAGAGGGGCAAGACTTGGTGTTTTGCGAGCTCACGGAGAGAGGGAAAGATGACTACAGAAGGGAAGATGGCACAGCTGGAAAAAGCGGTTGAGGCGCTTTACGCAGAGCTGGAAGTTTCCAGGAAGAGAGAGGAGGAAGCAGCGAAGTTCTGCGAGGATCTGCGAACCAGGTGGGAAAAATTGGGCAAGGAAGGGCTGCCGGGACCCAGACCGGAGGGAGTTGGCCTCGGAAAGCGGGGGGGGGGCAGCATTGTCGCCCATTTTGACGGAAACCTACAGCAGTATCCTAATTTCAGAGCAGATGTAGTTTTTGCGCTCAAACTGCTGCGGAAGGACTTTAGAGATGAGGAGGAAAAAGTGGGTGTCAGGGGTTCAGGAGCAGAGGGACAGGAAAGGGAGGAATTAGAGACCGAGGGAGAGGAATCCGAGGGAGAGGTCAGCGATGATAGCCGTCCGAGGTCTCTAAGTCTCTCCAGCAAATCAGAGGATTCACAGAAAGGGGCTCCCGTGGTCAGAGCTAGGGGGTTGCCAGAGGGAACACCTCAGGAAGGAGGAGCCAGAGGGGACTCAGAGAGCAGCAGCTGGAAATCGGGACCAGCTTCCCCACCGGAGAGCAGTAGGGGGGAGGAGCCCCAGGCATCGGCAGCAGGCAGCTTTCCGTCAGCGGAAGGACATGAGTCAGGGTTAGCCACGCCTGCACCAGAGAGCGAGGAAACGGTTAAAAGGAAGGTCAGGGGCAGCGCGCGCGCGCCAAGTTCAAATGTACAAGAGGGTGGCGCAATGAGCAGCCCGGAGAGGGAGCCGGGTCCCAAAGCCCGCCGAAGAGAGGGGGAGGAGTCCGAGGGGTCCGCATCCGAGGCGTCCAGGAAGGAAGGCACCCCGGGGGGTAGTAGGACCCAGAGGCGGAAGGAGAAACGAAGAAGGTGGAGTAAGGCTAGAGTCTTAAACTGGTGTACAGGGGGCGGAGACTCAGACGAGGCTTCGCTGGTCTAGGGTCTAGACGTAGAGACGCACGCTAGGGCTTGAAAATGGGAACTAAACTTCAATAAAGACTTTTGTACAGTTCTGCTGGCTAGCGTTGGTCTTCTGTGAGCTGGGACCTGGAGGCAGTCTCTGACAGTAAGCCTCGTCTGACATCTTTCATCGGTTTTCTTCGCCTCAAGCATCGCTACGGGAGCGAGGCAGGGAGGGCAGAAGACTGGTGCCTTGCGAGCTCACAAAAGTCAGGCGAGATGACTACAGAACAGAAAATAGCTGCCCTGCAAGAAGCGGTGACACAACTCAGCGCTGAAATAATCGCATCCAGGAAGAGAGAGGAAGAAGCGGCGGCTGCCTGCAAAGATCTTCAAGCCAGGTTGGAAGGGCTTGCGAAGCAGGGGCTACCGGGACCCAGATCCGAGGGGATTGGGTTGGGGAAGAGAGGAGGCAGCATTGTATCTCATTTTGATGGGAATTTGCAGCAGTACCCCAATTTCCGAGCAGACGTGCTGTTTGCACTGCAGCTGTTGGATAGAGACTTTAGAGATGAGCAAGAGAAAGTGGGGTTCATCCTGTCCCATTTGCATGGGGACGCGAAAGCATGGCTGCGCAATCTGTGGAGGGATAAGGATCCAGCGCTCCAAAGCGCAAATGCATTCATTAAGGCAATGGATTCCTGTTTCTTATCAAACATAGACATTGACATTGCCCGGAAAGACATATTTGGGCTAAGACAAGGGAAAGCCAGCGTCAGGCAGTATCATTCCCGGTTTTTTGCATTGGTCAACGCGCTGAATTGGGATAAGGATTCTCCGCCAGTTAGAGACCTTTTTTTGGAGGGATTGAGCCCACAGATCAAGGATGAGATGGCACGGTGAGAGAGACCCACAACCACTCAGCAAGTGGTTGAAAGAGCGCTATCGATTGGGGTGAGGCAGGAAGAACGCCCATGGAGCAAAGAAGAAGGGCGTTGGGGACGCACACCAGCGAGAGTGCCCCCCCTCTTGCCCAGAGATGCAGCGCGTGCGCAGTCCACGCCTCCACAGGGAGGGGGCGAAGAGCAGATGGAGATTGGCGGTGCTAGGGCTCACTCAGCTACCAGAGCCTTAACACCGGGAGCAGTCAAACCGAAGCTGCCTAGAGGGAACAGGAAGTGCTATATATGTGATAGTGGACAGCACATGGCGAAAGAGTGTCCCCAGAGGCTCCACAAGCACACTGCAGCTTCAGTGACAGTACTGGAAACAACTCAGCAGAGAGAACCACAGCAGGGAAACGACGGAGTCTGGCTGGAAACGGAGGCACTGGGGCCCAGCCAGACGAGTCAGTGAGGAAGTCCCCAGAGATTTTGCAGCCCACAGACCCCCTCCCACCCAAACCAGTGGTGCAGCTCACCGCATCGCTCCAGCTGCCCAATGGACTCACCTTAGAAGTGCCTATTACAATTGACTCTGGCAGTAATGCAGACTTTATAGGACTGGAGTTCATTCAACAACACAACGTAGCGTTACTGCCAGCCACGCTGCCCCTGAAGGTTGTCACGGTGGATGGCAGGGAACTGCTAGGGGGGCAGGTGGTACAGCAGACGCCGCCGATGGTGATGCAAATTGGGAATCACCGGGAGGTCATCAGCTTCAATGTCACCCAACTGTCGGACACGCCTGTAGTATTAGGCATGAGTTGGCTGCACAGGCACAGCCCAGCATTGGCTTGGTACCAGCGCCAACTGACTTTTGGCTCCTCCTACTGTGCGGAACACTGCATTATACCCAGCCCAGAAGGGGAAGAGGAAGACCCGCAGTTACAGTTGGGCACGCTGCAAGCAGTACCCCTCAAGTATGCGGAGTTTTTGGAGGTATTCTGCGAGAAGGAGGCGGACAAGCTACCTCCTCACAGACCCTATGACTGCAAGATTGACCTCCTGCCGGGGGCGACGCTGCCAACTGGGAAACTGTACTCCATGTCTGAGGATGAACTGCAGGAACTCAGGGAGTTCATAGATCACAATTTGAAGCGTGGGTTCATCCGGGAGTCAAAAGCGGTGGGAGGCAGTCCAGTATTCTTTGTGAAGAAGCGGGACACGCCCCAAAAGAGGCTGGTGGTGGACTATCGAATTTTAAACTCGAAAACCAAGCCCTCAGCCTTCCCCATGCCCAAGATAGACGACCTGCTCGCGACGGTGCGGAAAGGACGCGTTTTCACCAAGTTGGATCTACGTGGGGCGTACAACCTGATTCGCATGCGCGAAGGCGACGAGTGGAAGACGGCCATGTTCACGCCACTGGGCACCTACGAATACAGAGTTATGCCCTTCGGATTACAAAATGGCTCTCACTGTTTCCAAGCCTTTATGCATCATGTGCTGGCGGGGCTCCTTTACAAGAAGTGCGTATGCTTCCTGGACGACATCCTGATTTTTTCAGAATCGCGAGAGGCGCACGAGAGGGATGTCAGGGAAGTTCTGCAGAGACTGAAGGAGCACAGGCTGTACGCCAAGCTGGAGAAGTGCCAGTTCGACATGACGGAGGTGGATTTCCTGGGATACAAGTTGTCGGACACGGGGCTCGCCATGGACAGCGCCAAGGTTCGCGCAGTTTTAGACTGGAAAAGCCCACGCAATCGGAAGGAAGTCCAGCGGTTTGTCGGCTTTGCCAACTTTTACCGCAAGTTCATCAAGGGATTTGCCATGCAGACAGCGGCCATCACCGACACGCTCAGCTCCAAGAAGAAGAAATTCATCTGGACGGAGCAAGCGGAGCAGTCCTTTCAGAAACTCAAGCGTCTCTTCGCGTCCGAAGAGCAGCTGCTGCATGTGAATCCCAGCAGACCCATGAGGGTGGAGACAGACGCCTCAGACAGAGCCGTGGGAGCTGTCCTGTTGCAACAAGACCAGCAGGGGGACTGGAGGCCGTGCGCCTTCTACTCGAGGAAGCTCAGCAAGTCGGAGCAGAATTATACCATCTGGGACAGGGAGTTGCTAGCCATCCATGCAGCGTTCAAGGCATGGCGGCACTTCCTTATCGGAGCCAGACACACAGTGCAGGTCCACACGGACCACAAGAATCTGGAGTACTGGCGCACGGCTAGGTTCCTCAACCAGAGACACATTAGATGGGCAGAGTTCTTCGCGGACTTCGACTTCAAGATAGAGTACATTCCAGGCGACAACAACGTGATGGCGGATGCATTGTCCAGAAAGCCGCAATACCTTGAGGAGGCGGCACCGTCGGCGGCCAAGCACATTTTCGCACCGGAAGCGTGGGCATGCGCGTCGGCAACCGTGGACCTGGACGCCGTACGTCGCGCGCTGCGGGAAGACCCCTTCGCACAAGCCAAGATGGAGGAGGTGCACAGGGGCACAGCGAAGGCCGACGAGTTCCAGATACGCGATGGGTTGCTCCTCCACAAGGGAGCACTCTACGTGCCAGGAGACGACCTCCGCGCAAGGGTACTGCAGCAGCTACACGACGCTCCCACCGCCGGGCACTTTGGCAAAGAAAAGACTGTCGAACTAGTAGCCAGAGACTTTTGGTGGCCCAAGATGCGGGGGGAAGTAGCGGATTACGTCTCGAGATGTGACACCTGCCAAAGGGCCAAGTCAGTTCACAAACCGCCGGCGGGACTGCTGGAACCGCTGCAGACACCGTCTGAACCGTGGGAGAGGGTGGCCCTGGACTTCGTCACGGATCTGCCCAGTTCGAGGGGAAAGACAGCAGTGCTAGTGGTGGTGGACATGTTTACTAAAATGGCACACTTCATTCCGTGTGCGAAGGTAGCCACGGCAGAGCAGACCGCCAAACTGTTCATAGACCACGTGTTCAAAGTCCACGGTCTGCCACGGTCTATTCTCTCCGACCGGGGGCGACAGTTCATCTCGAACTTCTGGCAGAAGCTGATGGGCATTCTGAACGTCAAAGTCAATTTGGCGTCGGCGAGACACCCACAGACCAAGGGGCAAGCGGAGAGGGTCAACGCCATCATGCAACAGTACCTGAGATGCTACGCCAATCAGCAGCCCACGACATGGGTGGACTACCTGCCACTCGCCGAATTCGCTTACAACAATACGAAGCACGTGTCGACGGGGGTGACGCCGTTCTTCGCCAACAACGGGAGGCATCCCAGAACCTTCCCGAGTTTAGAGAGAGTGGGGGAGGGGGAGCCACAGGCAGCGGAAGCCTTAGCGTCGGAGTTGCAGGAAGTCCACGAACAGCTCAGGAGGCAGTTAGAACTAGCAAAACACGCATACAAAGTGCAGGCCGACAGACACAGAAGAGTTGGGGAAGACATACAGGTGGGAGACTGGGTCTGGTTAGCAGCGCAAGCAGTGCCAACCAGATCGTTAGCGAAGAAGAAGCTAGGGCATAAGCAGCTAGGACCTTACCAAGTCCAGGCACAGGTCAATCCAGTGGCCTTCCGGTTGGCTCTTCCGGAGGGTTCCAGAATGCATCCGGTGTTCCATAGATCGGTGCTCACGCCCTACAAAGCACCTCATAGATTTCAGGAGCCAGACACAGCACCAGACCCGCTCAGAGAAGGGCCCAGAAAGGGGGGGTCGCCAAGGAGGGGGCACATCAACGAGGTCACAGAGATTTTAGACTCGAGATGGGGGGAAGAGGGAGTAGAATATCTCCTAGCCAGAGAGGGTACCCCGGCCAGTGCCAACAGCTGGGTACCGGACTATGCTTTGGAGGAGCCTCTGCTCAAAGAGGAGTTTCATGCCCTCTTGTCACACAGGCCCATGCCAGCCGAGTATTTCGACGACTGGCTCTTCACACCCACTCTTTCAGCCAGCACATTCCAGGGGTTCGCCTCGGACGAAGAACAGGCCCCAGTCACGAGCTCCCAGGTGGGTTCGCCACCGGGGTCTGCCTCAGACAGCTCTTATTGGTGGGACGATCGACAAGAGGAGCAGTGGCGCAGGAAGTGGCTGAGGGGTCCTTGGCTGGGACCACCCGAAGAGGGGGAGGGGGGCGAGACGGACATGGACGTGTTGGGGGAAGACGTGGGGTTCGAGCACGGAGACAGAGAGATGGAAGCAGAGGAGAGCGACGTCGACGAGTACATGGGGGACGAACTGTATCCTGCACGCACCCCCGCTACGACGGAGCACCCAGTACCCACACCGGAAGGAGGGGAGGGGGGAAGAGGGGGCTTCGAGGGGGGGATGGATGTCAGGGGTTCAGGAGCAGAGGGACAGGAAAGGGAGGAATTAGAGACCGAGGGAGAGGAATCCGAGGGAGAGGTCAGCGATGATAGCCGTCCGAGGTCTCTAAGTCTCTCCAGCGAATCAGAGGATTCACAGAAAGGGGCTCCCGTGGTCAGAGCTAGGGGGTTGCCAGAGGGAACACCTCAGGAAGGAGGAGCCAGAGGGGACTCAGAGAGCAGCAGCTGGAAATCGGGACCAGCTTCCCCACCGGAGAGCAGTAGGGGGGAGGAGCCCCAGGCATCGGCAGCAGGCAGCTTTCCGTCAGCGGAAGGACATGAGTCAGGGTTAGCCACGCCTGCATCAGAGAGCGAGGAAACGGTCAAAAGGAAGGTCAGGGGCAGCGCGCGCGCGCCAAGTTCAAATGTACAAGAGGGTGGCGCAATGAGCAGCCCGGAGAGGGAGCCGGGTCCCAAAGCCCGCCGAAGAGAGGGGGAGGAGTCCGAGGGGTCCGCATCCGAGGCGTCCAGGAAGGAAGGCACCCCGGGGGGTAGTAGGACCCAGAGGCGGAAGGAGAAACGAAGAAGGTGGAGTAAGGCTAGAGTCTTAAACTGGTGTACAGGGGGCGGAGACTCAGACGAGGCTTCGCTGGTCTAGGGTCTAGACGTAGAGACGCACGCTAGGGCTTGAAAATGGGAACTAAACTTCAATAAAGACTTTTGTACAGTTCTGCTGGCTAGCGTTGGTCTTCTGTGAGCTGGGACCTGGAGGCAGTCTCTGACAGTGGGGTTTATCATAACTCACTTGCATGGAGAAGCAAGATCCTGGCTGCGCAATTTATGGCGCGACAATGATCCCGCCCTCCAGAATTCAGACGCTTTCATAGCGGCTATGGACGCTTGTTTCCAGTCTACCACAGATGTAGACGTGGCTAGAAGAGAGATGCACGGCTTAAGGCAAGGCAAAGCAACAGTAAGACAATATCACTCCCGCTTTTTTGCGTTGGTAAACACGCTACGCTGGCAAAAAGACTCTGCAGCAGTGAGGGATCTGTTCTGGGAGGGGCTAAACGCTTCCGTGAAAGATGAGCTGGCCAGGGGAGAGAGACCTAGCACCACAGCAGAAGTCGTTCAGAGAGCGCTCACGATAGGAGTGAGAATGGAGGAACGCCCCTGGGGCAGAGATGAGGGTCGCTTCGCACGCACACCGGCCAGAGCACCTCCCTTCATGCCCAGGGAGAGTGGACGCATGAACTCCACGCCTCCATTGGGGGAGGGAGAAGAACCGATGGAGTTGGGCAGCGTTAAGGCTCAGACAGCGACCAGAGCCCCAACATCAGGAGCAGCCAAGACGAAAACTCCTAGAGGGAGCAGGAAGTGCTTCATATGCGACAGTGCACAGCACCTGGCCAAAGAGTGTCCCCAGAGGATCCAGAAGCACACTGTAGCCTCAGCAACAGTAAAAGGAGGTTTTCAGCAGGGGGAGGAGCAGCAGGGAAACGGCCAAGCCTGGTTGGAATCAGAGGCACTGGGGCCCAGCCAGGCACGTTTCTGAAGCAGTCCCCAGAGATTCTGCAGCCCACAGACCCCCTCCCGCCCAAACCAGTGGTGCAACTCACTGCATCACTCCAGTTGCCCAATGGATTCACCCTGGAAGTCCCCATTACCATTGACTCTGGTAGCAATGCAGACTTTGTGGGGGTGGACTTCATCAAGCAGCACCGCATAGCGCTTCTACCGGCCACGATGCCACTGAACGTCGTCACAGTCGATGGCAGGAAGCTGCTAGGAGGGCAAGTGGTACAGCAAACACCACCTATGGTGATGCAAATTGGGAATCATCGCGAAGTCATCAGTTTTAACGTCACTCACCTATCAGACATGCCCATAGTGTTGGGCATGAGTTGGCTGGCAAGGCACAGCCCGGGATTGGCTTGGTACCAGCGCCAATTGACCTTCGGCTCCTCCTACTGCGCGGAACACTGCATCCAGCCCAGCCAAGAGGGAGAAAGGCAGGAGGATGAACCAGAGCTACACCTCAGCATGGTGCAGGCGGTACCAGACAAGTACAAGGAGTTTTTGGACGTCTTCTGCGAGAAGGAAGCTGACAAGCTGCCTCCCCATCGGCCCTACGACTGCGCGATTGACCTCCTGCCGGGGGCGACGCTGCCGACGGGAAAGCTGTATTCCATGTCTGAGGACGAAAGGAAAGAACTCAGGGAGTTCATAGAGCTCAACTTGAAGCGGGGATTCATCCAAGAGTCCAAAGCAGCGGGGGGCAGTCCCGTGTTCTTCATGAAGAAAAAAGACACGCCCCAAAAGAGGCTTGTAGTTGATTTCAGGGTCATAAACTCGAGGACAAAGCCCACGGCATTCCCCATGCCCAAGATTGACGACCTACTAGCGACGGTGAGGAAGGGGAGAATCTTCACCAAGCTGGATCTGCGAGGCGCATACAATCTGATACGCATGCGGGAGGGCGATGAGTGGAAGACGGCCATGTTTACGCCCTTAGGCACCTATGAATACAAAGTTATGCCTTTTGGCCTCCAAAATGGCTCTCACACGTTCTAAGCATTTATGAACCACGTGTTAGCGGGACTCTTATACAAGAAGTGCGTCTGCTTCCTCGATGACATCCTGATCTTCTCGGAATCGCAGGAGGCTCACGAAGGGGACGTCAAGGAGGTCCTGCAGAGACTACGGGAGCACAGGCTTTACGCCAAGCTGGAAAAGTGCCAGTTCGACGTGAAGGAAGTGGATTTCCTGGGCTACAAGCTGTCAGACAAAGGACTCGCCATGGACAGCAACAAGGTCCGCTCGGTGCTGGACTAGAAGAGCCCGCGCAATAGGAAGGAAGTCCAGAAGTTCGTCGGTTTCGCCAACTTCTACCGCAAGTTCATCAAGGGCTTTGCGAAGGAGACGGCGGCTATCACGGACACCCTCAGCTCCAAGAAAAAGAAGTTCATCTGGACGGACCAAGCGGAGCAGGCTTTTCAGAGACTCAAGCGTCTCTTCGCGTCTGAGGAACAGCTGCTTCACGTCAACCCCGGCAGACCGCTGAGGATCGAGACTGACGCATCAGACAGAGCGGTGGGGGCGGTCCTGTTACAGGAAGATCCGCAAGCGAACTGGAGGCCCTGCGCATTTTACTCCAGGAAGCTCAGCAAGTCGGAGCAGAACTACACAATCTGGGACAGGGAGTTGCTGGCCATTCATGCAGCCTTCAAAGCGTGGCGGCACTTCCTCATTGGAGCCAGACACACCGTGCAAGTCCGCACAGACCATAAGAACCTGGAGTACTGGCGCACGGCGAGGTTCCTGAACCAAAGACACATCCGTTGGACGGAGTTCTTTGCGGATTTCGACTTCAGGATAGAATACATCCTGGGAGACAACAACGTCATGGCAGATGCCCTTTCCAGGAAACCGCAGTATCTGGAGGAAGCGGCGCCGGCGGCAGCTAAACACATTTTCACACCGGCAGTGTGGAAGTGCTCGGCAGCCACCGTTGACCTGGACGCGGTACGTCGCGCGTTACAGACGGATCCATTCGCACAATCCAAGATGGAAGAGGTGCGACAGGGCGCAGCGAAGGACGCCGAGTTCCAGATCCGTGACGGACTGCTCATCCGCAAAGGGGCTCTATACGTGCCGGGAGACAAACTCCGCGCGAAAGTCCTGCAGCAGTTACACGACGCACCCAGCGCTGGACATTTCGGCAAGGACAAGACAGAGGAATTAGTAGCCAGAGACTACTAAGTGGCCCAAGATGAGGGGTGAAGTGGAGGATTACGTCGCTCGGTGTGACACTTGCCAAAGGGCCAAACCAGTACACAGGGCGCCGGCGGGACTGCTGGAACCGCTTCCGACGCCGTTTGAACCGTGGGAGAGAGTGGCCCTGGACTTTGTCACAGATTTACCCAGCTCGAGAGGCAAAACAGCGGTGCTCGTAGTAGTAGACCTGTTCACCAAGATGGCGCATTTCATTCCTTGCGCGAAGGTGGCCACGGCGGAACAAACCGCCAAGCTGTTCATAGACCACGTGTTCAGAGTTCACGGATTGCCGAGGTCCATCCTATCCGACAGGGGGCGCCAGTTCATCTCGAATTTCTGGCAGAAGCTGCTGGGCATCCTGAACGTCAAGATCAACTTAGCGTCGGCACGACATCCGCAGACCAACGGACAAGCAGAGAGGGTCAACGCCATCATGCAGCAGTACTTGCGCTGCTACGCGAATCAACAACCCTCGACATGGGTGGACTACCTACCGCTGGCCGAGTTTGCCTACAACAACACGAAGCACGCGTCGACAGGGGTGACGCCGTTCTTCGCCAACAATGGGCGGCATCCCAGAACCTTCCCGGGTTTGGAGACGACAGGGGAGGGGGAGCCACAGGGGGCAGAGCACTTGGCAGCATAATTGCAGGAGGTCCACGAGCAACTCCGAAGGAACTTAGAACTCGCAAAACATGCCTACAAAGTGCAGGCAGACAGGCACAGGAGAGTCGGGGAAGACATCCAGGTGGGGGACTGGGTATGGTTAGCAGCCCAGGCAGTGCCAGCCAGAACGTTAGCTAAGAAGAAGCTTGGGCACAAGCAGCTAGGGCCTTACCAAGTCGAGGCACAAATCAACCCAGTAGCTTTCCGGTTGACCCTTCCGGAGGGTTCCAGAATGCACCCGGTCTTTCATAGGTCGGTGCTTACACCCTACAAGGCACCACACAGGTTTCAGGTGCCAGGGACCGCACCAGACCCACGCAGACAATCACCCACAGGGGGGGAACCACGAAGGGCGACACCAATCAACGAGGTCACGGAGATTTTGGACTCGAGATGGGGGGAGGAGGGAGTTGAATATCTCCTTGCCGAGGAAGGTACCCCAGCAAGCGCCAACAGGTGGTTACCGGACTATGCTCTGGAGGAGCACTATCTCAAAGACGAGTTTCATGCGCTCTTCCCCCAAAAACCCATGCCGGCAGATTTTTTCGACGACTGGCTTTTCACACCCACACTTTCGGCCAGCACGTTCCAGGGGTTCTCATCAGACGAGGAGACGGAACTGGGCTGGAGCACACCAAGGGGATCTTGTTCGGGGGTTGACACTGACCGTTCCTATTGGTGGGACGATCAGCCGGAGGAGGAATGGAGACGAAAATGGTTGAAGGGACCTTGGCACGCAGCTCCCGACGTACCGGAGGGTGGGGAGGACATGGACGTGTGGGGTGAGGATCAGGGGTTTGAGCACGAATACAAAGAGATGGAAGCGGAGGAGATAGACGTCGATGAGCACAGTACGGACTGGTTGGATCCAGAGGGAGGGCTGCACGACGGGGGCATCGAACAGTATCCAGCTCTCGCCCAAGCACTGGAGCGCCCGGAACCCACGCCTGGAGAGGGGGAGGGGGGAAGGGGGGGCTTCGAGGGGGGGATGGATGTCAGGGGCTCAGGGACTGAGCCACAGGAGAAGGAGGAGATGGAGAGCGAAGGGGAACAATCGGAGGGGAGCGCAGGAGGGTGTGACAGTGACCAGGGAGATTCCCTGAGTCTCTCCAGCGAATCAGAAGATTCCCAGAAGGAGGCCCCCAGGGTCAGGGCAAGGGGGGCCAGTGGGGAGTCCCCACCAGAGCGCAGCGGGGGGGGGAGAATCCCACAGATTAGAACAAAAGCCTCCTCCTGCAGGAGGAGGGAGTGAGGCAGGACTGACCACGCCTCCGTCAGAGAGTGGAGGGGCGGAGGAGAGAGCAGGGCCGTCCAGCCTCCCGGAAGGAGAAAGCAGTGAAGGGAGTAGTGTAGCCGTTAGGAGGAAAGTGGGCGGCTGCGCGCGCGCGCCAAGTTCAAAGGTAGAGGCGCGAGGGACAGCAGAAAATCCGGATTGGGAGCCAGGTCCCAAAGCCCGCCGGAGACAGTCAGAAGAATCCGCCTCCGAAGAGTCCAGGAGGGTTGGGATCCCAGAGGGCAGGAGGACCCGGAGGCGTAAGGAGCAGAGGGAGGAAAGGAAGAGGTGGAGCAAAGCTCGGGTATTGAACTGGTGTAAAGGAGGGGCGGATTCAGACGGGACTTCGCCGGTCTAAGGACTCAGACGTAGCGCTGCGCGCCACGGATGTCAAACCAACAATGAACCACAATAAAGACTTTTGTTTATAAAGAGCAACTGGCGTTGGTCCTTTGTGAGCTGGGACCTGAGGCAGCCGCTGACAGTGTATATATCTATATCTGGAAGGGACTGTGCTGTCAATGTTGCCCTATTAAATGGCACTTTTAAGGCAATTTAAACTGCAGCTGCAAGTTACGCCATGAAGCACCCCTTGCCATCCCCTTTTGCTGACTGAGAGCAGAGGAGGTGCTGCTTACAGTCTCCCCAGGAGCATTTCAACAGTCAGGAGGAGGCCTGAAACCTTTGGGGTGATTGTACATATACTAAGAACATTTATACCTCCATAAAAGGAAAAAACCATGAGCCTAAAAAACCCCGACCAGACCTAAGAGGAGGCGTGTGGTGGTGATAGGGGATTCCCTACTGAGGGGAACAGAAGCAGTGATCTGTGGGCCTGACAAGATGTCTCGGGAAGTGTGCTGTCTCCCCGGGGCTAAGATCCAAGATGTAACTGAACGACTGCAAGGAATCATAAAACCCACTGACAAATACCCCTTCCTCTTGGTTCATGTGGGAACCAATGACACTGCAAGCAATAGCCTCCAGAAGATCAAAAGAGATTACGAGGCTCTGGGCAGGAAATTGAAGCAATTAAATGCACAAATTGTCATCTCATCTGTCCTCCCAGTTGAACGACGTGGCCCAGGGCGAGAGGGAAAAATAGTGGAAGTGAACAACTGGCTTCGCAAATGGTGTAAACAGGAACAGTTTGGATTCTTAGATCACGGACTGCAGTTTCTTGAAGATGGACTTCTGGCAAGCGATGGGCTGCACCTCACAACGGTTGGGAGGAATGTTTTTGCAAAAAATCTCAGAAACCTCATCAGGAGGGCTTTAAACTGACTAATGTGGGGGAGGGAGACAGTGCTCCTGAAGGTAGGAGTCTATCAATTGATGAAGATGATCATCCAAATGTCATAGACCGAATGGAGCAAAGAGCATGCAGACCTAGTGGTGGGAGGAAAAAATCCTTAAATAAGAGACACGGGGGAATGATTAATGGACTTCAATGTCTGTACACTAATGCGCAAAGCATGGGAAATAAACAAGATGAGCTTGAGCTCCTGGTACAGCAAACTAAATATGACATAATAGGAATCACTGAAACCTGGTGGGATAAATCCCACGATTGGAATGTAATAATGGAGGGATACAATCTATTTCAAAGAAACAGACCAGACAAGAAAGGAGGAGGAGTGGCGTTATATGTCAGGGATGTGTATACCTGTGAAGAGATCCAAGATTTAGAACCTCAAAGCCAAAGTGAGAGCATTTGGGTGAAAATTAAGGGAGAGAAGAATAACAGTGACCTCATTGTGGGAGTTTACTATAGATCCCCAAGCCAAACGGAGGACATAGATGATGCCTTCCTGGAACAGATGGCCAAGCATGCAAAAGGAAGGGAGATAGTAGTAATGGGGGACTTCAATTACCCGGATATTTGTTGGATGTCAAACTCAGCCAAGAGCATAAGGTCAAACAGATTCCTCACTGCCCTTGCAGACAACTTCATTGTCCAGAAAGTGGGAGAAGCAACAAGAGGAACAGCCATTTTAGATCTGGTCCTAACCAATGTTGATGACCTGGTTAGTGGGGTAGAAGTGGAAGGATCATAGAATCATAGAATCATAGAATCATAGAATCATAGAGTTGGAAGAGACCACAGGGGCCATCGAGTCCAACCCCCTGCCAAGCAGGAAACACCATCAGAGCACTCCTGACATATGGTTGTCAAGCCTCTGCTTAAAGACCTCCAAAGAAGGAGACTCCACCACACTCCTTGGCAGCAAATTCCACTGTTGAACAGCTCTTACTGTCAGGAAGTTCTTCCTAATGTTTAGGTGGAATCTTCTTTCTTGTAGTTTGGATCCATTGCTCCGTGTCCGCTTCTCTGGAGCAGCAGAAAACAGCCTTTCTCCCTCCTCTATGTGACATCCTTTTATATATTTGTACATGGCTATCATATCACCCCGTAACCTCCTCTTCTCCAGGCTAAACATGCCCAGCTCCCTTAGCCGTTCCTCATAAGGCATCGTTTCCAGGCCTTTGACCATTTTGGTTGCCCTCCTCTGGACACGTTCGAGTTTGTCAGTGTCCTTCTTGAACTGTGGTGCCCAGAACTGGACACAGTACTCCAGGTGAGGTCTGACCAGAGCAGAATACAGTGGCACTATTACTTCCCTTGATCTAGATGCTATACTCCTATTGATGAGGCCCAGAATTGCATTGGCTTTTTTAGCTGCCGCGTCACATTGTTGGCTCATGTCAAGTTTGTGGTCAACCAAGACTCCTAGATCCTTTTCACATGTACTGCTCTCAAGCCAGGTGTCCCCCATCTTGTATTTGTGCCTCTCATTTTTTTTGCCCAAGTGCAATACTTTACATTTCTCCCTGTTAAAATTCATCTTGTTTGTTTTGGCCCAGTTCTCTAATCTGTCAAGGTCGTTTTGAAGTGTGATCCTGTCCTCTGGGGTGTTAGTCACCCCTCCCAGTTTGGTGTCATCTGCAAATTTGATCAGGATGCCCTTGAGTCCATCATCCAAGTCGTTGATAAAGATGTTGAATAAGACCGGGCCCAAGACAGAACCCTGTGGCACCCCACTAGTCACTCTTCTCCAGGATGAAGAGGAACCATTGATGAGCACCCTTTGGGTTCGGTCAGTCAGCCAGTTACAAATCCACTGAGTGGTAGCATAGTCAAGACCGCATTTTACCAGCTTCTTTACAAGAATATCATGGGGCACCTTGTCAAATGCCTTGCTGAAATCAAGGTAGACTACATCCACTGTGTTCCCTTCATCTACCAGGCTTGTAATTCTGTCAAAAAACGAGATCAGGTTAGTCTGACATGACTTATTTTTCAGAAATCCATGCTGACTATTGGTGATCACAGCATTCCTTTCTAGGTGCTCACAGACTGTTTGCTTAATGATCTGCTCCAGAATCTTCCCTGGTATTGATGTCAGACTGACTGGGCGGTAATTATTTGGGTCCTCTCTTTTCCCCTTTTTGAAAATAGGGACAACATTTGCCCTCCTCCAGTCTGCGGGGACTTCGCCTGTTCTCCAGGAATTCTCAAAGATGACTGCCAGTGGTTCTGAAATCACATCTGCCAGTTCTTTTAATACTCTTGGATGCAGTTCATCTGGCCCTGGAGACTTGAATACATCTAGACTAGCCAAGTATTCTTGTACTATCTCCTTAGTTATTCTGGGTTGTGTTTCCTCTGCTGAATCATTTGCTCCAAATTCTTCAGGTCGGGCATTGTTTTCTTTATCGGAGAAGACTGAGGCAAAGAAAGCATTGAGGAGTTCAGCCCTTTCTGTGTCCCCTGTTTGCATTTCACCATCTTCTCCTCTGAGTGACCCCACGGTTTCTTTGTTCTTCCTTTTGCTACGAACATACCCATAAAAGCCTTTTTTGTTGCTTTTAACCTCTCTAGCAAGCCTGAGTTCATTTTGTGCTTTAGCTTTTCTGACTTTGTGTCTACACGTGCTGGCTATTTGTTTGAATTCCTCTTTGGTGGTTTCCCCCCTTTTCCATTTTTTGTACACATCCTTTTTTAATCTTAACTCAGTTAAAAGTTCTTTAGATAGCCACCCTGGCTTCTTTAGGCACCTTCCATGTTTCCGTCTCATTGGTATTGCCTGAAGTTGTGCTTTTACTATCTCCCTCTTAACAAACTCCCAGCCATCTTGAACTCCCTTTCCTTTTAGTATTACTGTCCATGGGATCTCACCCAGCACTTCCCTAAGCTTTATGAAGTCGGCTTTCTTAAAGTCGAGAAATTGAGTCCTAGTATGCTTGGCTGCTCCTTTCCGCTGTATAGTAAACTTCAGAAGAGCATGATCACTCGCGCCTAATGATCCAGCAGCTGAAGAAGGAACAAAAAGGGTTTTCTTGTGTGAGTTTCTTGTGGCTGATTAGCTGCTCTCTCTGGGCAAAGGTCAGAGGGGGCAGGGCTTCTGTTGAGGTAGGTGATTAGCTGTGGGAGGAGCTTATCAGAGTTTTAGGGCAGCAGCTGAAGAAGGAACAAAAAGGGTTTTCTTGTGTGAGTTTCTTGTGGCTGATTAGCTGCTCTCTCTGGGCAAAGGTCAGAGGGGGCAGGGCTTCTGTTGAGGTAGGTGATTAGCTGTGGGAGGAGCTTATCAGAGTTTTAGGGCAGCAGCTGAAGAAGGAACAAAAAGGGTTTTCTTGTGTGAGTTTCTTGTGGCTGATTAGCTGCTCTCTCTGGGCAAAGGTCAGAGGGGGCAGGGCTTCTGTTGAGGTAGGTGATTAGCTGTGGGAGGAGCTTATCAGAGTTTTAGGGCAGCAGCTGAAGAAGGAACAAAAAGGGTTTTCTTGTGTGAGTTTCTTGTGGCTGATTAGCTGCTCTCTCTGGGCAAAGGTCAGAGGGGGCAGGGCTTCTGTTGAGGTAGGTGATTAGCTGTGGGAGGAGCTTATTAGAGTTTTAGGGCAGCGGCGCGCGCCTAGCGGCGCGCGCAGTTTGATCCATATTTTAGATTTAGGGGAGCTAGTCTCAAACATTTGTTGGGGGAGACCTAGGTTTTTTGGGGGGGATTTATTTGTCCTGTCTCCACACTTTTTATGATAGAGGACCACTGTAGTCACCCCCAACGACACGTTCTCAAGATGGAGGGTGAGGGAACAGCTGCAGTCGCCTGTGGTTCCTGCGCAATGTTTGCCATCTTGCCAAAGGTTGCAGGCAGCTTTACCTGCAGCAATTGCATGTTGATTGCCCTCTTAAAAGACAAAGTCCAGCAACTGGAGGAACGTGTAGCTACGCTCCAAAGAATTAGAGACCTGGAACTCTTCTTGGAAGCAACAGAGCACACCGTTTCCACCAAGGAAGAGACAGGGGACTCCCCTGAGAAGGTGGCTAGTTCACCAACACAGGAGCCAGATATATGGAGAAACGTGACTCAAAGAAGTAGGAGGCCCAGGGTTCGCTCTGATTGTTTAGAAATACGCAATCGCTTTGAGGTCCTTTCCCCTACCATGGAAGACGAAGAGCAGACTCCATTTGAGGATCTCTCCCTCATTACAGTCGATCAGGTATATGAAGATGAGCAGCAAAGGCAGTCCTCAGGGAATGTCCAGGCGACCTTGGAACGGACAGCTCACAGAAGAACCCCGACCAGACCTAAGAGGAGGCGTGTGGTGGTGATAGGGGATTCCCTACTGAGGGGAACAGAAGCAGTGATCTGTGGGCCTGACAAGATGTCTCGGGAAGTGTGCTGTCTCCCCGGGGCTAAGATCCAAGATGTAACTGAACGACTGCAAAGAATCATAAAACCCACTGACAAATACCCCTTCCTCTTGGTTCATGTGGGAACCAATGACACTGCAAGCAATAGCCTCCAGAAGATCAAAAGAGATTACGAGGCTCTGGGCAGGAAATTGAAGCAATTAAATGCACAGATTGTCATCTCATCTGTCCTCCCAGTTGAACGACGTGGCCCAGGGAGAGAGGGAAAAATAGTGGAAGTGAACAACTGGCTTCGCAAATGGTGCAAACAGGAACGGTTTGGATTCTTAGATCACGGACTGCAGTTTCTTGAAGCTGGACTTCTGGCAAGCGATGGGCTGCACCTCACAACGGTTGGGAGGAATGTTTTTGCAAAAAATCTCAGAAACCTCATCAGGAGGGCTTTAAACTGACTAATGTGGGGGAGGGAGACAGTGCTCCTGAAGGTAGGAGTCTATCAATTGATGAAGATGATCATCCAAATGTCATAGACCGAATGGAGCAAAGAGCATGCAGACCTAGTGGTGGGAGGAAAAAATCCTTAAATAAGAGACACGGGGGAATGATTAATGGACTTCAATGTCTGTACACTAATGCGCAAAGCATGGGAAATAAACAAGATGAGCTTGAGCTCCTGGTACAGCAAACTAAATATGACATAATAGGAATCACTGAAACCTGGTGGGATAAATCCCACGATTGGAATGTAATAATGGAGGGATACAATCTATTTCAAAGAAACAGACCAGACAAGAAAGGAGGAGGAGTGGCGTTATATGTCAGGGATGTGTATACCTGTGAAGAGATCCAAGATTTAGAACCTCAAAGCCAAAGTGAGAGCATTTGGGTGAAAATTAAGGGAGAGAAGAATAACAGTGACCTCATTGTGGGAGTTTACTATAGATCCCCAAGCCAAACGGAGGACATAGATGATGCCTTCCTGGAACAGATGGCCAAGCATGCAAAAGGAAGGGAGATAGTAGTAATGGGGGACTTCAATTACCCGGATAATCTACTGTTGGAAAATTCCATTCCACATTTAGTTGCAGACATGGAACTGTTGCAAGTCACCTATCTGTTTACATACCAGCACAGCTTGCTGGGAACTTCTGTTGTGTATACAGTGGTACCTCAGGTTAATAATAATAATAATAATAATAATAATAATAATAATAATATTTATTATTTATACCCCGCCCATCTGGCTGGGTTTCCCCAGCCACACTGGGCGGCTTCCAACAAAACACTAAAATACAATACAGTAACCTAGTAAACATTAAAAGCTTCCCTAAACAGGGCTGCCTTCAGATGTTAAGAACTTAATTCGTTCTGGAGGTCCGTTCTTAACCTGAAACTGTTCTTAACCTGAGGTACCACTTTAGCTAATGGGGCCTCCTGCTGCCGCCGCGCGATTTCTGTTCTCATCCTGAAGCAAAGTTCTTAACCCGAGGTACTATTTCTGGGTTAGCGGAGTCTGTAACCTGAAGCGTCTGTAACCCTAGGTACCACTGTATAGCTTTTGCTTCTCTCTGTCTCTCTGAGCAGACAAAGAGAGAGATGACATGTTTCTTTGTCCTGATTTATGATCAATAAATCCATAGTTGTAGTATGCTTCCACAAGCCTCATGCCTATTCTGTGTACGCAGTTTTCTCGGCTGATATAGTGTGCCCTGGCTTTGAAGCCTGGGTCGCTGATTTATGTCGGAGCAGAGGCAGATGGGTCTTCACAGCAGGATGGCTGGAAGAACATGATCCAGATGGGGCTAGCCAGCTGACCTTGTGACCCTCTGCATACCGACAACTACAACTAACTTAAAGGAATGCTATTTCTCTTTATTCTTTCTGAAGCACTTTCCAAAGAATCATATGATGGTGGGTGAGTGGGTGAGTATATATCGGGAAGGGACCCCAAGGGTCATCCAGTCCAACCTGCTACAAGGCAGGGATTTGTGTATGGCTGAGGGATCCACACTTCTCCTGCAGCTGCAAGTTAAGTTACGGCATGAAGCATACAGTGGCACAGTGGTGCCTCGCAAGACGAAATTAATTCGTTCCACGAGTTTTTTCGTCTTGCGGTTTTTTCGTCTTGCGAAGCACGGTTTCGGAGAAGTTTTGGAAAAGCTTCAAAAATCACCAAAGTCTTCAAAAACCTCAAAAAAGGCTACCACACCGCGTGCTATGAGTTGCTCCTCGAAGTCAAGTCACAACTGTATTAACAGTTTTAAGAAAAAGGAAACAAACTTGCAAGACGTTTCCGTCTTGCGAAGCAAGCCCATAGGGAAATTCGTCGTGCGAAGCAACTCAAAAAACCAAAAACCCTTTCGTCTTGCGAGTTTTCCGTCTTGCGAGGCATTCGTCTTGCGAGGTACCACTGTACCTTGCCATCCCCTTTTGCTGACTGAGAGCAGAGGAAGTGCTGCTTACAGCCTCTCCAAGAGCATTTCAACAGTTAGGAGCAGGCCTGAGGTTCTTGGGGTGATTGCACGTATGCTAACAACATTTATACCTCCAAGCAAAGGAAAAACCATGAGCCTACTCTGAAGGCTCATAAATGTAGAAAGTGCTTTTCTTTAGAGCACCTGTCAGAGACTGCCTCCAGGTCCCAGCTCACAGAGGACCAACGCTAGCCAGCGGTAATATACAAAAGTCTTTATTAAAGTACATTATCCATTTTCAAACCCTAGCGTGCGTCTCTACGTCTAGACACTAGACCGGCGAAGCTCCATCTGACAGCACCTCTCTTAACATTGCAAGCTGCTGCAAGTGTCCAAAACTGGTGTGAAGTTTCTGGTTTGTAAATATTAATTATTCCTACTTTATTGATCTGAATTACTCATATTTCTTTTAGTGCTGGCCACTACAGCAGGGGCTGATCCCCATTTATTCTTGTGGTGTTCAATTCAGAGTATCTATTAAAAAAATCAAACAGAAAGCAATGGAGGGTTGCCATTAAGGATGGGGGGAGGGAGCAAACTGGGTCTTCTAGACCCAAACTGGGTTTTGGAAGCTCCATTAGACAAATCAGCCAGCTCACTGCCTATCTAATTCACTGGGCATTCAAGTATTTGCTTGCAAATTAATTATCTTTTTTAATTTATGCCTTTTCCAAAACATTTATCTTAAGATGTAATGTGCAAGTGTACCACTTTTGGATGCTAATGAATCTCCGCTTGGATTATGTGGATAAATCAATAGGTGAAAGAATCAGTGCCTTGAGTAATACCTGGTTAAAGCAATGGTTCATTTGAAGAAATTAAGTTTTCAACACATTCCTTTGTCACCTTTAGATAGCCTAACAGGAAAAAGGAGACAAACCTCACCAACATGGGTGAAGCCAGGAGGTGCTGCCCTACCCCAATCAAATAAATAAAAATACTTTACTGTATTTTTACTGTACTGTGCTGGTTAGGGGGGATGAGGTCAAGCCCCACTTGGGTGGGTGTGATATATCAGGAGTGGGGCTGTTTAAAAATGTTCTTAAGTGTTTGTTATGTACTGAGTTGAATAGGATCCAAACTGCAGCAGTCTGATTGGTCCTAGAACAATGCAGCAGTATGATTGGTTGGCAGGAACCACCCAATCATGCTCCAGATAGAAGTGAATCCACAACCTGATTGGCTTACAATAGAATTCTGGAATTAGCCAGTCATGTGCAGCCCATTGTGTAATTAATGTATATAAAGCAGATACTTTGAGGGGACATTCATTCCTCCTCACCACTATGAGCTGAATAAAGAGCATGAAATCACTTTGCGACTCTGAGTATATTTCAGTGTTATATGTTAATTTGTATTTCTATTTTTTCCCATTTTACCTTCATGCCTGCAGCTGACTTTTCCTCAACCTCCTCTTCTCCCTTTGTCAGGTGAAGCTTCCTCCTCCTCCTCCTCCTCCTCCTCCTCCTCTTCAGAGCAGGAATTCAGCAGACCCCATACAGACCTAAGAAATATCAGTAGGATAGATTATTTTCCCAAGAAGGGAAAGAGGGGGTCCACGCAAAAGCAGACATCAAGCACAGATTGCAGTGGAAGAAATAATAAAGTGGGAAAGAAGCCTCCCTTCCCTATGAGCCATCATAGGACTAACTGGAAGAAATGTGTTTTTTCCCTTGTTTATTCTTTCTGAAGCACTTTCCCAAGAATCATATAATGCTGCATATAGCTGGAAGGGACCCCAAGGGTCTTCCAGTCCAACCAGCTGCAAGGCAGGAATATGCAAATGAACCACAAGGTGATTGCATTTAATAATAAGTGAATGAATTTGGATCTTGAGGAATTACCTGGTTACAAAAACACTGCTTAAAGCAGTGGTTCATCTGAACAATACATTGTTCAGATACAGTTTCCAATACATTAAAAGGGCCTGAGGGTGGAAGCAATGGAGATCTGAACTCACAGCCAGTTACTCTGGAGTTGCTGTAGCCAAGGGGAGCTTCCCCGCCCCAAGTGGAATAAATAAAAATACTATACTGTTAAGGCTTAGGGGGGAAGAGGCCATGTCCCACTTGGGTGGGTGTGATTTATAATAATAATAATTTAACGTTTAATGATAATAATAATTTATTACTATTTCCCAGCCACCAACATGATATTAAAAAAACCCGATAAAACCTAATATACTACAAATTCCCCTAACAGCCTCTCGGGATCCCAATTCCCCGTTTCATTGGCTGCGAAGCCCCCGCGCGGCGCGATGCCGCTTCCATCCGCCCGGGCTTCGTCGCCCCGCCCTGCCTGACCCGGATATATAACCCCCGGGCGGCGGAAGTGCTCTCCTTTTCCGTCGAGAACCCGCAGCCATGGTGAGTGATCGGGCTTCGGGTCGGTGGAGCGATCCGTAGCCATCCGAGGCGGCGGCTCCGCCGAGCGCGGCGCTTTCGGGGCCGGGGGCGCGGGAGACGCCGCTCTTCCGTGGGGCGGGGAAATGGCGCTCGGGGGCGCGGAGGCGCCGCGGCGAGGCTCGATCGGTCGTGCGGGGGGGGCGCCAGCATGCGCAGTGCGGGCCGCAGGGAACAAGGCCGCCGGCCAGCCATGCTCTCTAAAGCGATCGCTTGGGAAGGGCCGGGGGAACTGCCTGCCACTGGACTGGGGCGCAGCAGCGGGGCTGGATCCTGCTGGGGGGGTTGCCCTAGCGGAGACGGGAGCCCAAGGATGCTCGACTAGGAACTAAATGGGAATCAATTAAAACGGGAATAACTGAAGAGCTGGGTGCGGGTTCATAGAACAGAGGCGGCTGGAAGGGGTCCGAGGGTCATCTAGTCGAGCCCGCCGCCTTGCGAGAATGATCCGCTTAAACATCCGGGCAAATTCGAACCCACGCCCTTTGCCTGCTTTCCCCCCCTCAGGCTCGAGGACCCAAGAAGCACCTGAAACGGGTGGCAGCCCCCAAGCACTGGATGCTGGACAAGCTGACGGGAGTCTTTGCAAGTATCTTTTTTCCAACTTTGTATAAAAGGAGATAGGGGAAAAGCATATTTATATTTCCTTTTACAACCCTTTTAAAAAGGGGAGCCTAGCACTTCAGGCATTAGTTTGCACCTGGGCTTCTTCATTAAATGCCTTACCCTTAGTTTTGTTTCCTTATTTACATATTAGATTCCTTGTGGTGGTTTATTAAATCGGTATTAAATCTATAAATTCCTTGTGGTTTATTGAATTTCTAATCTATAAATTCCTTGTGGTTTCTTATTAAATCCCACCGTTCATCCCGGGATAGTTTATGGCAGAAAAATGCAAAATTAAACACAGTGCATAACAACAGGAACTAACTGATAACCAGAAACAGAAAAACTAACACAACATTATACTTCAAAATAATGGAAATGTAGAAAATAAAGGATCTTGGGGAAGGATAAGTTGGGGAGTCTGTTGAACATTGTGACAAAACAACAAAGGGATGTAAAATATCATCTGGGAAAATGCATGCCGCCCTGTAACCTTCCTTTTCCCTTTTGGGGTTCTAGGCACCACGCCCGTCAACGGGACCCCACAAGTTGCGTGAGTGCCTCCCGCTTGTGATTTTCCTCCGCAACCGGCTCAAATATGCCCTGACGGGCGACGAGGTCAAGAAGATCTGCATGCAGCGCTTTGTCAAGATTGACGGCAAGGTTCGCACCGACGTCACCTACCCAGCGGGCTTCATGGGTAAGGCCCTACATCTCTAGCAGCGGGGTTTGAAATGCCAGATTTCCAGCAGTGGGGCATTCCGCAGGGCGGAAAATGGGTTTATGCAGCGGTTGCACCACACTGGCATCCCGTCGTAACTCCCGCCCTTTCTCCCTGCAGACGTCATCAGCATCGAGAAGACTGGCGAGCACTTCCGCCTGGTGTACGACACCAAGGGGCGCTTTGCCGTGCACCGCATCAGCCCTGAGGAGGCCAAGGTGAGAATTGATTTGAATCCTTTTCTTACCAAAAGACTCAGCCTTGCTGGCATCTTAAGATGGACAGCCAGAGGAAGGAACAATTAATGCTCTGAGTGGTTTCGTGATTTATTTATTTTTTTATTAAATTTTTTTATTGATTTTACAATTTTTTATACACAATACAAACAAATAAAAAGACAAACAAACATGTATAATTTCATAACCTTTTTTTCATAAACCTTACTTCTCGGACTCCCCCAAACCTCCCCTTTCTGCATCCAAAATTTAAAAATTATTTCAGCAAATCCTAACTTTAGACTTCTCAAATATATTCCTTCATTATTCTTTTCTTTAACTTAATCTTTTATCGCTGTAATCTCCTTATCTTTCTGAAGAACCTCAACATTTTAACATTCATCGTGGTTTCGTGATTTAAGTCACGATTTAAATCCCTCGTGAGTTAGACTGGATTCAAATCCCTTTTTTACAGAATTACTTGGCCTTGCTGGCATTCTCTTAATATTGACAAAATTACTGGTTTCTTCCATTCCTCCTGGCAGTACAAGCTGTGCAAGGTGCGCCGCATCCTGGTGGGCACCAAGGGCACCCCCCGCCTGGTGACTCACGACGCCCGCACCATCCGCTACCCGGACCCCCTTGTCAAGGTCAACGACACTGTCCAGGTCGACCTGCAGACGGGCAAGATCACCGACTTCATCAAGTTTGACACAGGTGACGGTTCCTCTGAGCGTGTCAAGAGCGCCAGAATCCTTCCCCAATGGGGGGAAATGGGGAGACTTTCTCTGGCCCTGGAAGCTCCCTTCCGGAGCACCCCTATTTTTGGAAGCATATATATATACTTCTGTCCCCCCTGCCCAGTCCCAATTCCGCCTTCTGACCCTTTCCCTCCCTCTTCTTCCCAACAGGCAACCTCTGCATGGTGACGGGAGGCGCCAACTTGGGGCGCATCGGGGTGATCACCAACCGCGAGAGGCACCCTGGCTCCTTTGACGTGGTCCACGTCAAGGACACCAATGGCAACAGCTTCGCCACCAGACTCTCCAACATCTTTGTCATTGGCAAGGTGGGTGCTTTTTATTTAATATTATTTCAAATTTTCCGGGAATTTATTAAGACCTTTTCACCCCCCGAGATGCATAGAATACCACCCAACGTTCAAAACCATGGAAAAGGTTCCCCATGTAGGAATGCCTAAATGGGGAACCTTTTCCATGGTTTTGAATGTTGGGTGGTATTCTATGCCTTGTGGATTGCTCCTATTTTTTTTTACTAAAGCAATAATCCATTCAAATCTGATAGGAAAGACGTGAAATTAAACACCAGCAAATAATAATTAAACAGTTTGCGCTCATCGATTACAAGGAAGAATAGGAATTTATGGCATCATCTCCAGAATGTGAGATCCATGTCGATTGAGGGCTTCCTAGACAGGCACCCCGCCGGTCATCTAGTCTGATCCCATGCAAGGCAGGAAGAAAACCTATTTTATATCATAAACAAAAAATCTGGCCCTCTTGCCTATTTCCCTCTCTGCAGAAGTTCCTTGCCCAACCTCCATTTCAGTCCCCTGCTTTTATATTATTGCAAGCAAGACATTAGTTGTGCGACACTGTGTGGATGGATTGAGGGTGCCGGCTTCCTTAAATATTTCTGGTGGATCTCGTAGACGGAAAGCTTTGAAATTTTGGGAGGTTGCAGAGGTTACCATGGAATGGTTTTTTAAAAAGTTATCGTTACGTGAATAAATTTTGATGAGATCTTTTGTGGTTTATATTTTGCTTTTATAATAAATCCAGGGGAACAAGCCGTGGATCTCTCTGCCTCGTGGGAAGGGCATCCGCCTCACCATTGCCGAGGAGCGAGACAAGCGGCTGGCAGCCAAGCAGAGCAGCGGGTGAAGATGCACATGGAAACCCGATTGGGACTAGACACTCTCGGTTTTATAGTCTTGCATCTAGTCAACTCCCCTGAGGTTTCAAGGGTTTGTTTTCCATCAAGTGACTTATGCCTTTTAGGAACCAAATAAAGAAATTACAAAAGTAGTCATTTGGAGGGATTCATTACTTAATTTCCTGAGATTCGTAGCCTGCTGGATTGTCAAAAGCAATTCGCAAGGAGGTAATATGGGGAAAAGGAGGAAAACCCACCCCTATGAAAGTTAAAAGGCCTCAAAATGAATTAAAATTAATCTCGGGGTTAGGCTTCTCTGAACAGGAATCTTTGGTGCAGGTGCTGAAAAGAAGGATTTCCAGAGCTGGTGAGCCACCTGCCCTAAATATGAGGCAGGGAGTTCCAAGGGGCAGATGACCAGGTACAAATGCCCTGGTACACAGGTTAATACATTGGCGGGGTTATAAGAATACTTGTAATTTGATTATGAATGGACAATAAGTATTTCAAATGGTTAAAACTTTATAATGGACATGTAGTACATTGCTATACAATGGAACCAAGGAAGGGTTTTTATTTTGTGTTATTGTTGGAAAATTAATAAAATGTTATGGGGGGGGGGGGGATGCCTCAAATGGATTGTGGGCAGCACTGCAGCTAGCCTGGAAAAACAGGCCAGAAAAAGGATGGCAAAAGCGTTAGGGGACAGGGGGCTCGGGAGGAAGCCAAGAGACCTCAGCAATCAATGCTGGTGCGATAAATCCTTTTTTTAAAAAATCCCCAATAAGCTTTCAAATATGGGTTGGGAAAGTGAACCGCTGGAAGGGTTGTTTTCCATATATGGTGGTCCTTTGCAAAGGCCAAGGATTTATGGGAAATGAATGAAAAAAGACGTTGAAATGGAGAAATCCCAAAGCCTTTTTGCGAGGGATAATTGGGACGGAGGTTCCTCATAAGGGGACTCAACTGGCAACAACCTGATAGGCAAATCAGAATCGTAGCATTGGAAACATCCTGGAGAAGAGTGTCTAGTGGGGTGCCACAGGGTTCTGTCTTGGGCCCGGTCTTATTCAACATCTTTATCAACGACTTGGATGATGGACTCAAGGGCATCCTGATCAAATTTGCAGATGACACCAAACTGGGAGGGGTGGCTAACACCCCAGAGGACAGGATCACACTTCAAAACGACCTTGACAGATTAGAGAACTGGGCCAAAACAAACAAGATGAACTTTAACAGGGAGAAATGTAAAGTATTGCACTTGGGCAAAAAAAATGAGAGGCACAAATACAAGATGGGGGACACCTGGCTTGAGAGCAGTACATGTGAAAAGGATCTAGGAGTCTTGGTTGACCACAAACTTGACATGAGCCAACAGTGTGACACGGCAGCTAAAAAAGCCAATGCAATTCTGGGCTGCATCAATAGGAGTACAGCATCTAGATCAAGGGAAGTAATAGTGCCACTGTATTCTGCTCTGGTCAGACCTCACCTGGAGTACTGTGTCCAGTTCTGGGCACTTTCCTTCTGCATGCACTGAGTGATACACTCTTCTCATACTATTGAACAATATTGAGCACAATAGTGTTCAAAGGTAACCTTGGAGGTCATCTAGTCAAACTCAGAGCAGAAAGTTTGCAGCTACAGCATCTCTGACTGTCCAAGGATGGCTAATCTGTGGCTTTCTATATTTTGTTGGATTACAACTTCTAGAATCCCACTTCCGATCTGATCGCCATGGCGTTTGGCACTGGACTCCAATCATGCAATTATTCAGGGATAATATGGGGGTAATTACCCCTGCTGACCCCTCCCCAGGGTAGGGGGGCTTGTCCAGGGTTAGTTTAACATATTATTATTTTACTTTTTCTCTTTCATCCATTTCCTCAATTTATTTTTGCTAACCTTATTTTCATTTAATTTAGTTCATTTTAAAAAACCAATTTTACCTTATCCAAACTTAAACATTAATACTTATACATCAATACACATTCTTAAAACATTCTTTCTAAGGTCGACCCAAATTCCCTTCCACGAATTTCCCAATTTTCATACACATTACAAAAACAAAATAAAAACAGAACACATTATAATTATGTACCCTTTGGATTCCCAAAGCCCACCCCACCCCTTTCCCGGTTTCAGTCCCCAACAGATGTTTATCAGTCTTAATCTAGTATTAGCCTGGAGATCTCACATCCGAGTTTTCCCTCCTCCAGCCATTCTTGTAATGTCCCAAAACCCCCTCTAGAGGGATTTTGGTTTCTTAATATTCATTCCAGTTCAAATCCAAAAATCCAGTTAGTTTGTATCAGTTCTTTCCTTGTTTTCAACAAATTATAAAAAAATTGTAACAGATATAACCAGCAGAAGCAGCAGAAACAAAGTTCTCTTTTTCCGTCTTGACAGCTAATTTGACAGCTGTCAAACTCTTTAGTACCTCATCAACAGGCTCTCTCGCGGAACACTCCCGGGTCCGGGGGTGGGGGGGTGGCACCTCAGCTCCCAAAATTAGTTCTTTATCCTCCAGCAAAATTTCTTATACTGCCAAACCGTGAAATTAAAGTCTTTTACCAAAGAAGGAAAAAAGAGGTTCTCTCGACCTTAGTTAGCAGGTCCTTGCTTTAACTTGTTTACAAGACGGGGAGGCAGACTTCCTTTTTACACCTTCCCCGATTGTGCCTAATTCTTAAAAAAAAAATTTCTTTACAATTCCAATTTCCGTAGTACTCACGGGTTGTTACTTTTAGAATCCAATTGTTCTGTTCACAAGAAGAAGTCAGCGCTCTCCGACCATGGCAATGCGGCTTCACTCCGCAGGAGAAGCAGTCGACTCTCAGCACCGCGCTGCTCACCCCGTCCCCCGTTCCGAAGCCTTTAAAAAGGCTCCTTCTACCTTGTAGAATTTTAAGCATAACCTTGCTAGCGTGTGAAATGAGTGCAATTGTGCGGTAGTTGGAGCATTCTTTGGCACTGCCCTTCTTTGGGATTGGGATCAGTCAAAGGGTGGGGTCAGTCCCACCCTGCCTGTTCCCTAAGATTTTACAGACAACAGATATGCTCCTTGTCTGCATGCTGCAATTAACATCTGCTGAGCTAACTGACTTTAAAACGACCACAGAGCTCAAAGTCAGAGAGCTTTTCTTGTCACCATCTTCACCCAGAAGTCCCATAGATGTTATATAGATGCTGAAGGGGAGCTGAAGGAAGCAGTGGTGTGTCCGCTCTTAAAGAAAACTTCACTAGATCCTTCAGACCTATCCAATTACCGCCCAGTTTCAAATCTTCCATATCTGGGTAAGGTATGAGAGAGCGGTTGCTGAACAGCTTGGTAGGTTTCTGGAGGAAACATTGGCTTTAGATTCATTTCAGTCCGGGTTCCATCCTGGTTTTGGGACTGAGATGGCTCTGGTTGCCCTAACAGATGATTTCCGTAAACAACTGGATCAAGGCTGGTCGGGACTGCTGATTCTTTTAGATTTGTCAGCAGCCTTTGACATGGTCGATCATGATCTTCTGGACCATCGCCTCGGAGACGTGGGGATACAGGGCATAGCCCATAACTGGCTGTGCTCTTTTATCTCTGGTCAGGGACAGAGGGTGGCACTAGGGAGGGAAATGTTGTCGCGCCATTCATTGGTGTGTGGAGTGCCGCAGGGTGCAATCCTCTCCCCGATGCTTTTTAACATCTTTATGCGCCCCCTTGCCCAGATTGTCCAGAGCTTTGGGCTCGGTTGTCACCAATAGGCTGATGACACTCAGCTCTATCTGCTGATGGATGGCCACACCAACTCGGCCCCGGACACACTGACCAGATGCTTGGAAGCTGTGGCTGGATGGTTTTGTAGGAGCCGATTGAAACTAAATCCCTCAAAGACAGAGGTCCTCTGGCTGGGTTGGGATTGTATGGGGATGAGGGACCAACTCCCTTCTCTTGCGGAGGCCCAATTAATGCCATTGCCTTCCATTAAGAGTTTGGGTGTAATCCTTGACGCCTCCCTTTCCATGAAGGCGCAGGTTACAGCAACAGCCAAGGCGACATTTTTCCACCTTTGCCGCATCAAGCAGTTGGTCCCTTACCTTTCCCGCCCCGACTTGGCCACAGTGATCCATGCGACGGTCACCTCCAGGCTTGACTACTGTAATTCGCTCTACGCAGGGCTGCCCTTGAAGCTGCCCCAGAAACTCCAGTGGGTGCAGAATGTTGCAGCAAGGCTCCTCACAGGCTCTCTACCATGGGAGCATATCCACCCAATGCTTTTCCAGCTGCACTGGCTCCCAGTGGAGTATAGGGTCAGATTTAAGGTGATGGTTTTGACCTTTAAAGCCCTTCACAGCCTAGGACCCTCGTACCTAGGGGACCGCCTCTCCCGGTATGCCCCATGGAGGACCTTAAGGTCCATAAATAGCAACACCCTAGAAGTCACGGGCCCTAAGGAAGTTACATTAGCCTCAACCAGAGCCAGGGCTTTTTCAACACTGGCTCCGGCCTGGTGGAACGCTCTGTCTCATGAGACCAGGGCCCTGCAGGATCTGATTTCTTTCCACAGGACCTGTAAGACAGAGTTGTTACGCCTGGCCTTTGGCTTGGAGTCAATTTGATTCCCTCCCCCTCTTTCTTTTTCTTTTCTTCTCCTGTGATGAGGCTGCATTTTAATTGTTTTAATGTTGTATTTTAATCTTGTTTTTAAGTTGTATTCATTCAACTCATTTTTATTATTGGTTGTTGGCTGCCCTGAGCCCGGCCTTGGCTGGGAAGGGTGGGGTATAAATTAATTAATTAATTAATTAATTAATTAATTCTCTGTTTGGACTATCCTTGAAGCTATATTTGTCAAGAATTGTGCAAGAGCCTTGCCTCTGGACACAGCGAAAGTGGAACTTCCCTCCTCAAGAAGCACGTTCATCCCTTTCTCTCTCTTCTACCACCTAGCTACAAGATCTATTATTATTCAGATAAGTTTTCAATTTGCTTTGTTAGGATTTTTAATGGCCAATCCTGTAATTTTAAAGTTGATTTTTAAAAATCTTCTACTCTTTTCTCTTTTATTCAGTGCCAGATTAAACCCTGTGGAGGCCACAGGCAGTGGAAATCTCACCCCCCTCTCATGTGCCCTCTAGTGGAATAACATTGAACTAAGCAACCTTGATTGTACTGTAATTTTCTTTCAAGATCAAATCAATATTATTTTGATCTGTTCTCACAAGCCCCCTAAAAGGCATGGGGCCCATAGATCAGTGCTTACTCTGCCTACTTGATAATCTGGCACTGGTTTTATTGTTGTTTACTAATTAGATGACGAGGCATTTGGCTATTTTTAATTTTTTTTAAATTTTTTATCATCATTGTGGCGCCACGCCCCTCAGACATTACTTCTGTTTAACCGCAGACCCGTGCCAGCCTGGGCAATTTCCTGGGCACTCACAAGCCAGCACTGACAGTCTGGTTAAAGATTGTATGCGGGTACAGGCCACCGATCAACACCCGTGACGAGAGGACCTTGAGATCTTGCTTCCGGACAATACCCAGGGCTAACAGGTCCTCTGCCAAGCGGTCACTCCACACACCCCTGCAGGAGAGCGTTGCAGATGTGGTGCTCAGGTCTTCCACTTGGTAGTGCTCTTTTACTAACTCCAGGAGACTGGACTCCAGTAATACTGGACTTTTGGGGCATAAGCCCTCCGCAGGTCTGCCTGCTCACCCACCACTTGGGCGTCAATTATACGCGTGGTCCGTCCAATACTCGCTACTATGTCGGGTTTCCTCAAACCTTCTGATGTTCGAAAGTGAGGCTCCAAATCCACGTGATACCCCTGTCTCTGAAGTCCTTTAGCGATATATTTCACTACAGCATCATGCCGGCGGACCCTAGGTAGTGCCACTGGTCCGACCGCTTAAGAGCTTGCAACGGTCTGTTGTAACAGGTGAAGACCCGCCGTGGGTTCACCACCGTTTTCTTCTCCTTGGGGACGACTTCCAGGGATACTGTCAAGCTCTTCCTGGAGTTTACAGTGAGGCGACATAGTACAAGAGAGTCATAGTTACTCCCGCCGTTTACCCACGCTTCATTGAATTTCTTCACTTTGACATTCAGAGCACTGGGCAGAAATCACATCGCGTCAACACCCGCTGCAGGCCTTTAAATTTGTTTTATTATACATCCCATTATTATTATTATTTTGTTTTCAAAGGATGTAAAACACCCTGAGTGCTGTTTCTACTGTGGAAGGACAGGGTATAAACTTCAGTAAATAAATGGCTGCATTCTTTTCATAGAATAGTAGAAGATGGAAAGGATTTTGGAAGCTATTTAGTTGAACCCACTGCTCAAGCATGTCATGGCCTTTTCCTACTACAATAAAGCTTATTTACTTACACTGCTCAAGAAGGGATCTGGCACTTATGTTTATGGCTATGTGGTTTGTATTGTTAATGTGGCAGTTTCTTCCACACCCTCCTTTGTGTTTGTTATGTACTGAGTTGAATAGGATCCAAACTGCAGCAGTCTGATTGGTCCTAGAACAATAGGATCCAAAATGCAGCAGTCTGATTGGTCCTAGAACAATAGGATTCAGAATGCAGCAGTCTGATTGGTCCTAGAACAATGCAGCAGTATGATTGGTCGGCAGGAACCACCCAATCATGCTGCAGATAGAAGTGAATCCACAACCTGATTGGCCTACAGGAGAATTCCGGAATTAGCCAATCAAGCAGCCCATTGTGTAAATAATGTATATAAGCAGATACTTTGAGGGGACTTTCATTCTTCCTCCTCACCACTATGAGCTGAATAAAGAGCATGAAATCCACTCTCGACTCTGAGTATATTTCAGTGTTCATGGCAGAATCTTCTTTTGCAAAGGTTGAGCTTTGGTTATAAACAAATGCATTGTACTGACTGACCACTATTGAACACCACCTCTGTGTCTGCCTCCCATTTTCTCCATTCCTCCCACTCTATCACTGCTTTCCAGTGATTCTTCATTATTGCAGCCCTTGCCAAAGGACCAATAAAATTTGTCTCATGAAGGGGAAGTCTTAACGGAGAAATCCAAGGGCTCCCTTGGATAAAAACAAAGACACCAACCAGGATAACTTGGAGCAAAACAGCAGCCTGTAGACTTGGCCTTTATTGGATACTGTCGCGACAGGACTCCCACCCACAACAAGATGAAGCAAGATGGAAGTCCAGAACAAAAGAAGACCCTAACTTTTATTAGTTACTAATCCCCCACACTACACCCCTAGAACTACATCACAAGTACATCATGACTACATCATTGACACATCACAAAAAGGAGGGGTTGAGGGAGGAGTTGCGGAGGTAACCTGTGTATCTTGTCACCTGGCTGGTTCCTCCTCTCCCCCTCCCCATGAGTCATTTCAGGGACAAAAGGGAGTTGGCAGTTTCCTGCCCCCAGAGGGAAGCTCTGATCATTGTCCTTTGTTCCAGTCCATGCTGAATCCACTCCCATATGCAAGTCCTTTGTGACCTTGATGGTCTTCTGTCTAGGACCATCAGGGTTGGCATAGCAACTGGGCAGGGCTCCTGTGTATGTGCTGGTATGCTCAAGGGATTATGGCTGGTCTGTATCAAACCTTCCCCATTTTGTAGTCCTTCCTTCATGGAGTAAAATAAAAGTGGAACAGTGCAGATCCGATGTATGGTTGATTTTCTATGAATTTATAACAGAAGCGTAGCATATGTTGTGTGTGTGTGTGTCAAGTTTGCACAAACTGAATGGGGGGGGGGGTTTCCTGCGACAGTTGGTACAGTATATTTGTGTGTGTATGAAAGTGAGAAAAATTCAAAGAAGGGGGAAATAATATGGGCCGAGATTTAAAGCTGCTATCGGTTGCTGTTTCAGCTTTAAGCGTCTGTTGAAACAACATAATAAAATGTAATAAAGAGAAGATATACAACTTACCTGCAAATAATAACTTGACACATTCTCCAGTGTGGGGTGAACAGTGTGAATGAACTTTGGGGAGTAGGAACAAAAGGAACTTTACCATCTAGTGTGTTGAAATCATGCCATGGGGTGGATATCCCAACGGTTCAGTTTAATGGTTTAGTTTGCAAGGCTTGTACAAGGCTGGGGTCCATTCCCTTTCCTGTACACTCTCTGGCCTTGAGAGGCTAGCTATTTATGACCTTGGCATTTAGGGTTTTAAAGACTCTGTTTTGTTCTGTTTGACTAGCAAACCTCTGAAGATTCACTGGAATCGATGGCTGTGCATTGGGCTTTTATATTATATTTTTTAATGGCTGGTGTTATGTACTGAGTTGAATAGGATCCAAAAGGCAGCAGTCTGATTGGTCCTAGAACAATAGGATTCAGAATGCAGCAGTCTGATTGGTCCTAGAACAATGCAGCAGTATGATTGGTCTGTAGGAGCCACCCAATCCAGCTCCAGGTGGAAGTGAATCCACAACCTGATTGGCCTACAGGAGAATCCCAGAATTAGCCAATCACGTGCGGCCCATTGTGTAAATAATGTATATAAAGCAGATATTTTGGGGGAACTTTCATTCCTCACTACTATGAGCTGAATAAAGAGCATGAAATCCACACTTGATTCTGAGTATATTTCAGCTGGATATTTACCACTCTGCTTGATCCCTCCAGCTAAGTGGGGGAAGAAAGGGTGTTAATGGGTTTAAGCCCCACATTGGGCAAAAGATTCCTGCATGAGGGACTAGCTGAACCTCATGGTCCCTTCCAACTCTACAATTCTATGATTCTATGGCAGGTTCCCCATGCCTGGGTTAGGGCAGTGTTTCCCAACCGGTGTTCCGCGGCACACTAGTGTGCCGCCGGACGTTGCCTAGTGTGCCGTGGGAGGGAGGCGGGCGAGTCGGGCTAATCCTCCGACGAGCTCCACCTCCAGACCCATTGCTCAAATCCTTTAACCCAGGAGGGCGGGGAGGGGGGGGGGGAGAAAGAGAAAAAAGAAAGGGTGGAAAAAAAGAAGGGGAAGAGAAAATATTTTTTTTAAAAAAGGAAAGAGAGGAAAAAAAGCGAGGGATGGAGGAAGGGGAATAAACAGAAGGGGAGGACAATGAAGAGGGGCGGGGCTTGGCAGGCAGCAGATAACTGGGGAGGGGGGTGCGGCTGGCGGCGGCTCAAGGCAGGAAGGGAGGAGCTGCCTCGCGGAGAGTCTTGGGCTGCAGAGATTTCCCGTTCAGGAGCGCGGGAGGCCACGCCGTGGATGGGAATCTCCTCCTCCTCTTCCTCCTCCTCCTCCAGGAGAGAGGGTGGTCCGCCCCACCGAGTCGGGCCTGCTCAAGCGTGGGAGCCTATAGTTAGAGCTCAGCTCCTTTTCTTGCCTTCCCCGCCCCCCCACGGAGCACATTTTCCTCGCCCCCCCAACCCCCGCATGTAGAATAGAAGCCCTCCAGCCTCCACGGTGCACAAACTCTCCCCTCTGCAACGAAGCGCTTTGTTGCATATCTTTGGTGAGGTTTTTAGGCAGTCTTGGTGCACCTTAAATCAGCGCTAATTGCGCCTGGACGCAGTATTTACTTCCGAGTAGGCCCCCTTCTCTCCCCCCCCGGTAGCACCTGACGTTGCTATTCGTATCATCAGGTTTGTTTGTTGATAATTTAATTGTTTTAAAAGCATCATGCTAAAGAGCTCTCTCCCACCCCCAGACCCTTGGGCAAAACAGAAACACACACATACACAAACACAGAGATTGAGCCCTGCAGGTTTTATGAAATGAATGGATTCTGAATGCCTGTTTCAGTGGCTTGTCCGCCTTAGGCTGCTGGGCCAGACACCTGTTACACGGTGCAGTCCGTAAGCTGTGAGCGCTGCTACCTGCCGCCAAGACCACGTAACGACAGTCTTGAAAGACCTACATTGGCTCCCAGTACCTTTCCGAGCACAATTCAAAGTGTTGGTGCTGACCTTTAAAGCCCTAAGCGGTTTCGGTCCAGTATACCTGAAGTAGCGTCTCCGCCACCATCGTTCAGCCCAGACACTGAGATCCAGTGCCAAGGGCCTTCTGGCAATTCCCTCACTGTGAAAAGTGAGGTTACAGGGAACCAGGCAGAGGGCCTTCTCGGTAGTGGCGCCCGCCCTGTGGAATGCCCTCCCATCAGACATCAAAGAGATAACCATTACCTTCTATGCTGTTACTATTTTTTTATTTTTTTTTACATAAGTAAAAAGTGACCTTTCCCCATCTGGCATGGTGGTGTGCCTCGAGATTTTTTTCATGAAACAAGTGTGCCTTTGCCCAAAAAAGGTTGGGAAACACTGGGTTAGGGGTTGTTTCTGGGGTGAGAATCTAGTTCTGGAGAGGCATTTTTTTGCTGTTACATTCTTGTGTTTTTATCAATAGACTTCAGTGTCCGAGCAGAAAGATGGGGGGGAAACACTCTTTCAGGTTGATACTGAAGGGGGGGCATGTCTTCTTCACCTTCTTCTTCGCTACAATATATCCATTTATTTCCAATTGTCAATGTCAAAAGGGACTAAAATCTAAAAAAATCATAGAAAATCAACGTGCCAATTTGCTCAATTTCTCTAGGACTCCATGACACCTCCCCTGTCCTCCATAATCCCTCAAGTAAGGTGTCAAGACCCTAATCCTGTCAAATCACTCTGCCAAGCCTTTCCTCCGGGCAATGCCAGGTGGCAGGCTATGCATACATGGACCATTGACTTCTCATCACCGGTACTCAGGAAGTGCTTATCTGCGCATATTTCCAGCTCTGCATATTCCCCCCTCCCTCCTCCATATGTTAATCCGGTGTAACCCAACCTCTCCTTAATGTATTCATGATGTAACTGGGATGTATTTTGCACTGTATTCTGGGACATGGAGGGAGTTTCAAAAGTTCATGTCACCCCTTTCTCGCTGTTCAATCTCGTCTTGAACCTGTTGCGCAATAAACTTGGATCTTCTGCAGTTTGCTCCTGTGCCCGGCTGAGCCCATTTTCTTCCACAGGGACCCGCAGACTTAGTCTGACGAGCTGGGTGGCAGAGTAGCTCCACACCCAGATTTTACCGTAACAGATGGCGCCCAACGTGGGGCATTTTGCGGTTCTCCCGTGTTGCTGACCGGGGGCCCTGAAATCTTCAGCCGGCACCAGGCCATTTTGCCTGGGAAGATCCTTTGGACCCCCGGCCATCTTCCAGGCGGTAATCGAAAGCCCCAGGAGTTCAGCCGGGGAGCAAAGAGGGATCCAGCCGGCTTATTCATTGATCCCGGGATCATAATTGAAGACGCGTGAGTATAAGGAAAAATCCAGTGCACTGGTGGGAAGGGGGTGGTAATCTCCTGGCAACTGAATTCTCTGCCCTCCTCTCTATCGCTCCTTCTTACCTTTCTCTTGGTCCGGTTAGTGAGAGAGACCGTGGACCGCCGCTCGACCCGAAAGGGGGGTTCTGAGCTCTATCTCTTTCTCTTAAAAAACCCTCCAGCCAGCCGCACCAATTGGGAGCCCGAAAGTAAGACGGAGAGAACCGACTTGAAAAATAGCCGACTCTATTTAAGAATGGAAGAGTTTGGGAAGGTATCAAGGTTTAAACTCAACAAAAACAAGACGAAAATGCTAGCAAAAAATCTGAAGAAAGAAGAGATGGAAGAATTACAAGTAGACTCAGGAATCGCGATAGCTAAAAAAATAAAATATTTAGGAATTTGGATGACAACAAAAAATATAAACCTGTACAAGGACAACTATGAGGTGGTATGGAAAGAAATTAAGAAAGATATGGACATATGGAGCAGACTAAAATTGTCATTATTAGGAAGAATCTCTGTGATAAAAATGAATATACTACCTAGACTGTTATTTTTATTTCAAGCAATACCAGTGGTAAAAGGGATAAGACAATTTAAGGATTGGCAAAAAAAATTAGCGAAATTTGTCTGGCAGGGGAAAAGGCCAAGGATAAAAATGAAGATACTAGTAGATAAGAAAGAGGAGGTTTTGATTTACCAGACCTGACTTTATATTATGAAGCTTCATGCTTGGTATGGTTAAAAGATTGGCTGACTTTAGAAAATACTGACCTATTAGATCTAGAGGGCCACGACAATAGATACGGTTGGAATTCGTACCTATGGTACAACAAAGTAAAGGTACATAAAGGTTTTCTAAACCATGTGATCAGGAAATCTTTATATGAAGTATGGGATCGGAATAAAAACCTCCTGGAAAGAAAGACACCGTGGTGGATATCACCAATTGAGGTGCTGATAACAAAAAAAGTAAACATGGAAGGGGAAAGAGTAACATATGAGGATATTACTAGGAAAACAGACCAAGGGATAAAGCTCAAACCATATGACCAAATTGAAAAGATGTTAACAGGGTGGCTGCAATACCACCAGATCAGTGACTTATTAAAGGAAGATAAAAAGAGAAATGGGTTCGAAGACAAAAAATCGAAATTCCAAATCGAGTTAATAGACTGTAAAGATAAAATTTTATCAAGAATGTATATGTCAGAGCTGCCTCAGGTCCCAGCTCACAGAGGACCAACGCCAGTCCGTTGTTATATAAAATAGTCTTTATTGAAGTTCAGTTTCTCTTTTACAGCCATGGCGCGCAGCTCTACGTCTTAAACCCTAGACCGCCGAAGCTCCGTCTGAGTCTCCTCCCCCCAGACACCAGTTTAAGACCCTAGCCTTGCTCCACCTCTTCCTCTGCTCCCTCCTCCTCTGGGTCCTCTTGTCCGCCGAGGTCCTGCCCTTCCTAGACTCTTCTGACGCTGAGTCCCCTGAGTCTTCCCCCTCCCTCCGGCGAGCTTTAGGACCTGGTTCCCAATCCGGGCTTTCTGCTGTCCCGCGCGCCTGTACATTTGAACTTGGCGCGCGCGCCCAGCCTGCCACCTTCCTTCTGACCGTTATACTGCTCCTGTCGCTGCTTCCCTCTTCGGGGATGCTAGCTGGGTCTGACTCCTCCTCTCTGCTTGCCGGAGGAGACGCTGACTCTGACCTATGGGGCTCTTCCCCCCCACTACGCTCTGGTGGGGAAGCTGGTCCTGATTTCCAGCTACTGCTTTGGGAGTCTCCGCTGGCCCCCTGCTTCTGGTGTGCGCAGCTTTGGCATCGCTCTGGGAGCTTGCGGGGCTGGGGGAGGAGGAAGCCCTCCACCAGCCTCCAAACCATGTCGGGAGACAGCGGGATGGCGCGCTGCGCCTCTCCCGCTGTCCACCGAGTTTGCAGGGCTGGCGATGGGGAGGAGCAGGCTTCTCCCCCCGCCAGCCTTCCAGCCAAGTCGGGGGGCAGCGGGAAGGGCGAGCTGCGCCTCTCCCGCTGTCCCCCGAGTTTGCGGGGCTGGCGACGGGGAGGAGCAGGCTTCTCCCCCCGCCAGCCTTCCAGCCAAGTCGGGGGACAGCGGGATGGCGCGCTGCGCCTCTCCCGCTGTCCCCCGAGTTTGCGGGGCTGGCGACGGGAAGGAGCAGGCTTCTCCCCCCGCCAGCCTTCCAGCCAAGTCGGGGGACAGCAGGATGGCGCGCTGCGCCTCTCCCGCTGTCCCCCGAGTTTGCGGGGCTGGCGACGGGGAGGAGCAGGCTTCTCCCCCTGCCAGCCTTCCAGCCAAGTCGGGGGACAGCGGGATGGCGCGCTGCGCCTCTCCCGCTGTCCCCCGAGTTTGCGGGGCTGGCGATGGGGAGGAGCAGGCTTCTCCCCCCGCCAGCCTTCCAGCCAAGTCGGGGGGAGCGGCAAGGGCGCGCTGCGCCTCTCCCGCTGTCCCCCGAGTTTGCGGGGCTGGCGATGGGGAGGAGCAGGCTTCTCCCCCCGCCAGCCTTCCAGCCAAGTCGGGGGGCAGTGGCAAGGGCGCGCTGCGTTTCTCCGCTGTCCCGGACGGCTTTCAAAAGCCTGCCTTCAAAAGCCGTCCGGGACAGCGGAGAAACGCGCTGCCTTTCTCCGCTCTCCCGGGAAGGCAGGCAGGGGGGAGCAAAGGCTTTCGCCCCCGCCCGCCTTCAGAAGAGGTCAAGGACCTTCTAAAGCCATCCGGGACAGCGGTGAAACGCGCTGCCTTTCTCCGCTCTCCCGGGAAGGCAGGCAGGGGGGAGCAAAGAGTTTCGCCCCCGCCCACCTTCAGAAGAGGTCCAGGACCTCTTCTGGAGGCGGGCGGGGGGCGAAAATCTTTGTCCCCCCTGCCTGCCTTCCCAGGGGCTTTTAAATCGCCCCGGACAGCGGAGAAGTCCTCCGCTGTCCCGGGCGATTTTAAAATGCCGCCCGCCAGCATTTTAAGATTGCCCCGGACAGCGGAGAAGTCCTCCGCTGTCCTGGGGTTTTTTAAAATGCTGGGGGTGGGAAGAAAAGCCCTTGTCCCCCCCCCCAGCCTTCAGAAGAGGTCGGGGGACAGACTGTCCCCGGACCTGGTCTGAAGGCGGTTTCCCAAGGAACGCATTAATTGATTTTCAATGCATTCCTATGGGAAACCGTGCATCGCAAGACGAAAAACTCGCAAGACGAAGAGACTTGCGGAACGAATTAATTTCGTCTTGCGAGGCACCACTGTATCCGGAGAGGCGGCCTTCAGGCGAGTTTTAATTTTAATTTTCCTTCTCCCACTTAATGCCCCACGCTCGCCCGAGCAGCTTGCAGTCCTCGGTAACCACGGCGACCCGAGGGAGGGGAGGGAACAGGGAAGTCGAGGGCGGCGGCGAGCCGCGATGACATCAGTGGGCCGCGCCGCCTCGCCCTGGCACGGTGTGAGAACCCCGGCTAGTGGCGTGAGCTTCAGAATAAGTGGGATCCGCGTGCGCGAGACCGAGATCGCGGGTAAGGAGCTCAGCCCTGGGCAGGAGGAAGCGGGGCCGCGCGTGCGGGCCACATCCCCACAGAGAGCAAGCCTCCCCCGGCCCACCACTCCGGGCAGGTCCACTCGCATGAGGGGGCGGCGATGGCGACGGCCGGCAGCTTGCCTGCAATGCCATCCCTCGAGCAGGCGAGGAGCCCGGAGGCTACCAGATGCGAGTCCTCTTTCCCACCCTGCTCGGGAGTCCAGAGCACTTGGTCGCATTCAGGATCTAGAGTGGGGAAGCGGGGCTTGTGTCTGGGCTGGACACATTGGGCTGCCTGTGCCGCTCGACCTGCGGGGAGAAATCAGGGTGGGAGTCACGACCGTGAGGCAGGGCTGCCAAGTGTGGCAGAAGAGGACACGGCCGTCGCACCTGTCCTTAGGTAGGAGCTTCTTCCGTGTCGACCTGCTGCCCTAAAGTCTTGGCTTTTTTCTTGGCTTTTTGGCGGTTGGCACAGAAGGAAGGCAAGGGGGAGGGGAAAAAATTGAAACTTACACTTTCGTGCGTCCCTCCCGGCGTGACGCTGCGCGTTGACGTCACGGGGCTGTAATGGTGGTGTGCCTCGATATTTTTTTCATGAAACAAGTGTGCCTTTGCCCAAAAAAGGTTGGGAAACACTGGTATAGATGGCATTTGACGCCAGTAAAATTAGCTAAAATGTATAGGAAAAAAGATAGAAAATGTTGTAACAAGGTATACTGGGCCGAGGCCATTTAGGGCTTTAAAGGTCAACACCAACACTATGATTTGGGCTCGGAAACATACTGGGAGCCAATGTAGGTCTTTCAAGACCGGTGTTATGTGGTCTCAGCAGCACCAGTCCCTGCAATGCAGGGAGAAGGAGAGTTGGAAAATCCAGAGAGGCTGCGCAGCTCTCCCCAGTGAAGCAGAAGATAGGATCCCCTGTGGGTTTGCTACTATGTGAGAAAGAAATTCTAGAGGGAGGGAGGGGTGGGAAGCTGCGGAAGAGAATCAGTTGGACTAGATGATCCTTGTGGTCCCTTCCAACTCTACAATTCTATGATTCTAGGATCCCTTCAGAACTATGAATGTGTTGAAACAGCTAAGGTTGAAAATTGAAAGGACTCTCGTTGAAGCTTACTCAGGAGTTAACTTACATGTCAAAACTCCTTGAAAGGGTTCACACAGAACCAAGAAAATGGGTGGGTGGCAAAAAGCCTCAAAGGAGGGGGGCATTTTAAAAGGAAACCAGAGGGTCTTGGCTGATCTTATGAAAATGCAATCTTTTAATGTGTTGAGGTGTGTTTGTTTGTTTGTTTGTTTGTATGTGTACGTATGTGTCAGGGGCTCAGGAGCAGAGGCACAGGAAAGGGAGGAAATAGAGAGCGAGGGGGAGGAATCCGAAGGAAATGTTAGCGATGACAGCGGCCCGAGGTCTCTGAGTCTTTCCAGCGAATCGGAAGATTCACAGAAAGGGGCTCCCATGGTCAGAGCAAGGGGGGTGCCTAGGGGGACACCCCAGGAAGAAGGGGCCAGAGGGGACTCAGAGAGCAGCAGTTGGAAATCAGGACCAGCTTCCCCACCAGAGCGCAGTAGGGGGGAGGAGTCCCAGGTATCGGGATCAGGCGGCTCACCGCCAGTGGGAGGAGATGAGTCAGGATTGGCCACGCCTCCATCGGAGAGCGAGGAAACGGTCAAGAGGAAGGTTGGAGGCTGGGCGCGCGCGCCAAGTTCAAATGTACAGGAGGGCGGCGCAGTTGGTAGCCCGGATAGGGAGCCAGGTCCTAAAGCCCGCCGAAAGGGGGGACAGGAGTCAGGGGGGTCAGCGTCAGCGTCAGAAGAGTCCAGAAAGGAGGAGACCCCGGGGGGCAGAAGGACCCAAAGGAGAAAGGAGAGACGGAAGAGGTGGAGTAAGGTTAGAGTCTTAAACTGGTGTACAGGGGGTGGAGACTCAGACGGAGCTTCGCCGGTCTAGCTTCTAAGACGTAGAGCTGCGCGCTGCGGCTTGAAAATGGAAACTGTACTTCAATAAAGACTTTTGTACATTACTACCGGCTAGCGTTGGTCCTCTGTGAGCTGGGACCTGGAGGCAGCTCTGACAGTAAGCTCCGTCCGCCTTTTTCACCAAAAACCTCGCAACGTGAGTGGGCGCAGCGAGGGGCGAAGATTGGTGCTTCGCGAGCTCACAAAAGTCAGACAAGATGACTACCGAACAGCAAATAGCAGCCCTGCAAAATGCAGTGACACAACTCAACGCGGAGATACTCGCATCCAGGAAGAGGGAAGACGAAGCGGCTGCCGCCTGCAGGGATCTCCAAGCCAGGTTGGAAGTGCTTACTAAGCAGGGGCAACCGGGACCCAAATCAGAGGGGATTGGGCTGGGGAAGAGAGGAGGCAGCCTTGTATCTCATTTCGATGGGAATTTACAGCAGTACCCTAACGTCCGAGCAGACATGCTGTTTGCGCTGCAACTGCTGGATAAAGACTTTAGAGATGAGCAAGAGAAGGTGGGGTTTATCTTATCTCATTTGCATGGAGAAGCTAAAGCGTGGCTGCGCAATCTGTGGAGAGATAAGGATCTGGCGCTCCGAAGTGCGGATGCCTTCATTAAAGCGATGGATTCGTGTTTTTTATCAAATATAGACATTGATATCGCCAGAAAAGAGATACATGGGCTGAAACAAGGGAGAGCCACTGTAAGGCAGTATCATTCCCGCTTTTTTGCATTGGTCAATGCGCTGGGATGGGAGAAAGATTCAGCTGCAGTCAGAGACCTTTTCTGGGAAGGGTTGAATGGAGCTGTGAAAGACGAAATTGCAAGGGGGGAGAGACCCCAGAGCACTCAGGAAGTTGTTCAGAGGGCGCTGACGATTGGGGTGCGCCTGGAAGAACGTCCATGGAGCAAAGAAGAAGGGCCTTGGGGACGCACGCCAGCGAGAGCACCTTCCCTCTTTCCCAGGGATGCAGCGCGTGCGCAATCCACGCCTCCGCTGGGAGGGGGAGAGGAACCGATGGAGATTGGAGGCGCCAGGGCTCAGTCAGCAACCAGAGCCCTAACACCGGGAGCAGTCAAAGCGAAGCCTCCTAGAGGGAACAGGAAGTGCTACATCTGCAACAGTGCTCAGCACATGGCGAAAGAGTGTCCCCAGAGGCTCCACAAGCACACTGCAGCCTCCGCAACAGTAACAGAAGCAACTCAGCAGAGAGAACCACAGCAGGGAAACGACGGAGTCTGGCTGGAGGCAGAGGCACTGGGGCCCAGCCAGACGAGTCAGTGAAGCAGTCCCCAGAAATTTTGCAGCACACAGACCCTCTCCCGCCCAAACCAGTGGTGCAGCTCACCGCATCGCTCCAGCTACCCAATGGAATCACAATGGAAGTGCCAATTACCATTGACTCTGGTAGTAACGCAGACTTTATAGGACTGGATTTCATTAAGCAACACAGCATAGCGCTACTGCCAGCCACGCTGCCCCTGAAGGTTGTCACGGTGGATGGCAGGGAATTGCTGGGGGAGCAGGTGGTGAAGCAAACGCCGCCGATGGTGATGCAAATTGGAAATCACCGGGAAGTCATCAGCTTCAATGTCACCCAACTGTCGGACACGCCTGTAGTATTGGGCATGAGTTGGCTGCACAGGCACAGCCCAGCATTGGCTTGGTACCAGCGCCAACTGACTTTCGGCTCCTCCTACTGTGCAGAACACTGCATTCTGCCTAGCCCGGAAGGGGAAGAGGATGACCCACAGCTACAATTAGGCACGCTGCAAGCAGTGCCCCACAAGTACGCAGCGTTTTTGGAGGTTTTCTGCGAGAAGGAAGCGGACAAGCTACCTCCCCACAGGTCCTATGACTGCAAGATTGACCTCCTGCCGGGGGCGACGCTGCCGACCGGGAAACTGTATTCCATGTCTGAAGACGAACTGCAGGAACTCAGGGAGTTCATAGATCACAACTTGAAGCGCGGTTTCATCCGGGAGTCCAAGGCAGTGGGGGGCAGTCCCGTATTCTTTGTGAAGAAAAAAGACACGCCCCAAAAAAGGCTTGTGGTGGACTGTCGAATTTTGAACTCGAAAACCAAGCCCACGGCCTTCCCCATGCCCAAAATCGACGACCTGGTCGCGACGGTGAGAAAAGGACGCATTTTCACCAAGTTGGATCTGCGAGGAGCGTACAATCTTATTCGCATACGGGAGGGCGACGAGTGGAAGACGGCCATGTTCACGCCCCTGGGCACCTATGAATACAGAGTTATGCCGTTTGGATTACAAAATGGCTCCCACTGTTTTCAAGCCTTCATGCATCACGTGTTAGCGGGACTCCTCTACAAGAAGTGCGTCTGCTTCCTGGACGACATCCTGATATTTTCAGAATTGCAGGAGGCTCACGAGAGAGACGTCAAGGAAGTTCTGCAGAGACTACAGGAGCACAGACTGTACGCCAAGCTGGAGAAGTGCCAGTTCGACATGACGGAGGTGGATTTCCTGGGCTACAAATTGTCGGACAAGGGGCTCGCCATGGACAGCGCCAAGGTTCGCTCAGTGTTGGACTGGAAGAGCCCGCGCAATCGGAAGGAGGTCCAGCGGTTTGTCGGCTTTGCAAACTTTTATCGCAAGTTCATCAAGGGGTTCGCTATGCAGACGGCGGCCATTACCGACACGCTCAGCTCCAAGAAGAAGAAGTTCATCTGGATGGAGCAGGCGGAGCAGTCCTTTCAGAAACTCAAGCGTCTCTTCTCGTCCGAAGAGCAGCTACTGCATGTGAATCCCAGCAGACCGGTGAGGGTTGAAACGGACGCCTCAGACAGGGCCATGGGAGCAGTCCTGTTGCAGCAAGACCCGCATGGGGACTGGAGGCCGTGCGCCTTCTACTCCAGGAAGCTCAGCAAGTCGGAGCAGAACTACACCATCTGGGACAGGGAGTTGCTAGCCATTCATGCAGCATTCAAGGCGTGGCGGCACTTCCTTATCGGAGCCAAACACACAGTGCAGGTCCGCACAGACCATAAGAACCTGGAGTACTGGCGCATGGCAAGGTTCCTGAACCAGAGGCACATACGCTGGGCGGAGTTCTTTGCGGACTTCGACTTCAGGATAGAGTACATCCCAGGCGACAACAACGTCATGGCGGATGCACTGTCCAGGAAGCCGCAATACCTCGAGGAGGCGGCACCAGCGGTGGCCAAGCACATTTTCGCACCGAAAGCGTGGGCGTGCGCTTCGGCAACCATGGACCTGGATGCTGTACGTCGCGCGCCGCAGGAGGACTCCTTCGCACAAGCCAAGATGGAGGAGGTGCACAGGGGCACGGCGAAGGACGACGAGTTCCAGATACGCGACGGATTGCTCATCCGCAAAGGGGCCCTCTACGTACTGGGAGACGACCTCCGCGCGCAGGTACTGCAGCAGTTGCACGACGCACCCACCGCCGGGCACTTTGGCAAAGAGAAGACTGTAGAATTAGTAGCCAGAGACTTTTGGTGGCCCAAGATGCGGGGGGAAGTCGCGGATTACGTCTCGAGGTGCGACACCTGCCAAAGGGCCAAGCCAGTGCACAAACCGCCGGCGGGACTGCTGGAACCGCTGCAGACACCGCTCGAACCGTGGGAGAGGGTGGCCCTGGACTTTGTCACGGATCTGCCCAGCTCGAGGGGCAAGACAGCAGTGCTAGTGGTGGTGGACATGTTCACCAAAATGGCCCACTTCATTCCGTGCGCGAAGGTGGCCACGGCAGAACAGACCGCCAAACTGTTCATAGACCACGTGTTCAAGGTTCACGGTCTACCACGGTCTATCCTGTCCGACCGGGGGCGACAGTTCATCTCGAACTTCTGGCAGAAGCTGATGGGCATCCTGAACGTCAAGATCAACCTAGCGTCGGCGAGACACCCGCAGACCAACGGACAAGCGGAGTGGGTCAACGCCATCATGCAGCAGTACCTGAGATGCTACGCAAATCAGCAGCCTGCAACATGGGTGGACTACCTGCCGCTCGCCGAGTTCGCCTACAACAACACGAAGCACGTGTCCACGGGGGTGACACCGTTCTTCGCCAACAATGGGAGGCATCCCAGAACCTTCCCGGGATTAGAGAGAGTGGGGGAGGGGGAGCCACAGGCAGCGGACGCCTTCGCGTCAGAGTTGCAGGAGGTCCACGAACAGCTTCGAAGGCAGTTAGAACTGGCAAAGCACGCATACAAACTGCAGGCTGACAGACACAGAAGGGTTGGGGGAGACATACAGGTGGGAGACTGGGTTTGGTTAGCAGCCCAGGCAGTGCCGGCCAGATCGTTAGCGAAGAAGAAGCTCGGACATAAGCAGCTAGGGCCTTGCCAAGTCGAGGCACAGGTCAATCCAGTGGCCTTCCGGTTGACACTTCCGGAGGGATCCAGAATGCACCCGGTCTTCCATAGATCAGTGCTCACGCCCTACAAGGCACCTCACAGATTTCAGGAGCCAGGGACGGCACCAGACCCGCTCAGGGAAACGCCCACACAGGGGGGGTCGCCAAGGGGGGAGCCCATCAACGAGGTCACAGAGATTTTAGACTCGAGATGGGGGGAAGAGGGAGTAGAATATCTTCTCACCAGAGAAGGTACCCCGGCCAGCGCCAACAGTTGGGTGCCGGACTATGCTTTGGAGGAACCTCTGCTCAAAGACGAGTTTCATGCCCTTTTCCCACACAGGCCCATGCCAGCCGAGTATTTCGACGACTGGCTTTTCACACCCACACTTTCAGCCAGCACGTTCCAGGGGTTCGCCTCGGACGAGGAACCGGCACTAGACACACGTTCCCCGGAGGGATCACCCTCGGGGTCTGCCTCAGACCGCTCTTATTGGTGGGATGATCGACCAGAGGAGCAGTGGCGCAGGAAGTGGCTGGGGGGGACCTGGGCAGGCAACATCCCCAGAGGAGACCGGGGGAGAGACGGACATGGACGTGTTGGGGGAGGACCTTGGGTTCGAGCACGGAGGCAAAGAGATGGAAGCAGAGGAGATCGACGTCGGCGAGAGCACGGAGGACGAGCCGGACTTATCCGGCTGGATGTACGCCACGGGGGACGAACTGTATCCGGCACTCACCCCCATAACGACGGAGCACCCAGTACCCACACCTGAAGGAGGGGAGGGGGGAAGGGGGGGCTTCGAGGGGGGGATGGATGTCAGGGGCTCAGGAGCAGAGGCACAGGAAAGGGAGGAAATAGAGAGCGAGGGGGAGGGGGAGGAATCCGAAGGAAATGTTAGCGATGACAGCGGCCCGAGGTCTCTGAGTCTTTCCAGCGAATCGGAAGATTCACAGAAAGGGGCTCCCATGGTCAGAGCAAGGGGGGTGCCTAGGGGGACACCCCAGGAAGAAGGGGCCAGAGGGGACTCAGAGAGCAGCAGTTGGAAATCAGGACCAGCTTCCCCACCAGAGCGCAGTAGGGGGGAGGAGTCCCAGGTATCGGGATCAGGCGGCTCACCGCCAGTGGGAGGAGAGGAGTCAGGATTGGCCACTCCTCCATCGGAGAGCGAGGAAACGGTCAAGAGGAAGGTTGGAGGCTGGGCGCGCGCGCCAAGTTCAAATGTACAGGAGGGCGGCGCAGTTGGTAGCCCAGATAGGGAGCCAGGTCCTAAAGCCCGCCGAATGGGGGGACAGGAGTCAGGGGGGTCAGCGTCAGAAGAGTCCAGAAAGGAGGAGACCCCGGGGGGCAGAAGGACCCAGAGGAGAAAGGAGAGACGGAAGAGGTGGAGTAAGGTTAGAGTCTTAAACTGGTGTACAGGGGGTGGAGACTCAGACGGAGCTTCGCCGGTCTAGCTTCTAAGACGTAGAGCTGCGCGCTGCGGCTTGAAAATGGAAACTGTACTTCAATAAAGACTTTTGTACATTACTACCGGCTAGCGTTGGTCCTCTGTGAGCTGGGACCTGGAGGCAGCTCTGACAGTATGCAAATACGCATCTGGGGTATGTGTGTGCCAAACTGGGTCTTGGATCCAGGTGACAGAAAGCCTAGTTTCAGCCCTGCCAGACACACACAGCTTCTGGGAAATGTTGCTATCCCAAAGACTCTTAACACCACAGTCGTGCTGTAGCTTAAAAATTATTATGCAAAAGTTTAAAAGGTGCAAGAAGCTAGGATAATAATATATTAAGGATGGAATTAAAATAATGTGAATAACGCAACAATAACAAAAATAATAGTAGGTAAAGAAGATCGCACACAGGGGGAGGGAAGTACTGGGCTGTGGGGGAGGGAGGTGAAGGGATTAACTGAAATTGTTAAAGATTGGTATAGGATTTAAGAGACTTAAATTTTCATAAAGATTCTATAAAGAAAGCAGAAAGTAGCAAGAAACATCAAGTAAAGGTATCAGAGAGGAGATCAGTGTAAATGAAAACGTGAGACTTATGGTTTTGTTACATATGATTTTATTTTGGAATTGTCTGTTGTGAAGAATATATTATGTGAATAAAATAATAAAGGATTTAATAAATGTGTGTGTGTGTGTGTGTGTGTGTGTGTGTGTATATATATATATATATATATTTGCTTTCGTAGATTTTCACGGGTACAGGAATGCAGGTTTTGGTGTCCTCGGGTGTCTTCCCGTGTAAAAGTTGGGGTGTCTAGGCGACGTTTCGACGAGGTCTCACTCGTCATCTTCAGGCTGGTGCTTTCGGCTTCTTGTTACTGGAACAGAGCAGTAACAGTATTTACTCCTCAACAGTATTTATAGGAACCCAAACACTGAGATCCTGCTCTGTTCCAGTAACAAGAAGCCGAAAGCACCAGCCTGAAGATGACGAGTGAGACCTCATCGAAACGTCGCCTAGACACCCCAACTTTTACACGGGAAGACACCCGAGGACACCAAAACCTGCATTCCTGTACCCGTGAAAATCTACGAAAGCATATATATATATATATATACACGGGGGGGGGGGACCACACCACAGTAGCTCATGGGGAGAACTATTTTCCAGGGCTACCTTAGCTTTGTAGGGCATGTCAGGTGCCAAAGCAGGGGGCTGGGGCAGCAGTGGAAGAAGTCACTCAGGTGCCTGGAGCAGTGTGCTCAGGGGTGCAGTGCAGCCAGCTGCCCATAGGGGCAGAGTGAGCCACCCATAAGGGTGGGGCGCACTGCGGGGCCTCTGGAGTCTGCCTGCCTCCTCCCACTCAGCCACCCTACAGCTGCGGGGGGGGGGGGAGGCAGTGGGCAGACTGTTTGGGCAGTGTGGAGCCTGCACAGGCCCAGCTACTGTGTCCCCCCTAACCCCCTAACCCTAACTTTAACCCTAGCCCTAGCCTAACCCTCCCTTTGTGGCACATAAATCAGGGCTACTTTCTCGGCAAAGACCTGCCGCATCAGACCTTCCCTTTATGTAAATCAGGGACTTGGGATTCTACCCCTTCAAAAGGTCCATTCCACAGCTTAGTCCAAGCTGGATTAACCTTTACTGTCCTTATCACATGGCTATAAATCAAGCCTTCTTCTGCCACCTTAATTGCCTACTTTCATTTTTAGGCACAGGCTTTACTCACTGTCTCCTCGCAGCTTTTTTCTCCCTTCCTTCTCTGAAGAGGCTTGCCTCACGCTGCCGGTTCCAGGAGACTCCAACCGGGACAAAAACAGCCCCCAGTTCTCCCTCCGCTGGCACTGGGTCTGTGGCCCCAATCCCTGGGCTCATGAGCATTGTTAGGAGTTCATCCTACACTCAAGTAGGACCCTGGTAGAGACACATGCCCAACTGGCATGTGCTCTCCATCCTGGTCGTTGGTTCGGGAGCTTCAAAAGCTTTCCAGTGTGGTGAGAGCCAGTGTGGTGTAGTGGTTAAGAGCGGTAGTCTCGTAATCTGGGGAACCGGGTTCGCATCTCCGCTCCTCCACCTGCAGCTGCTGGGTGACCTTGGGCCAGTCACACTTCTCTGAAGTCTCTCAGCCCCACTCACCTCACAGAGTGTTTGTTGTGGGGGAGGAGGGGAAAGGAGAATGTGAGCCGCTTTGAGACTCCTTAAAGGGAGCGAAAGGCGGGATATCAAATCCAAACTCTTCTCTTCTTCTTCTTCTTCAGCTCGAACATCACAGTGACCGATGCCAACAGACACCGGCACACTTAGGGATCTGCAGAGTCTGCTCAGTTCGCGTGGCAGACCCTTCATCTGCATAACACCCCCCAGTTTCTCCTCTGTTTAATTCAGGGCAGATGAAGAATTTGTCCTTTTGTAATGTCCCATATGAAGTGGCCTGACCTGCTCTGACACAACCAGCTCCTGGGCTAATGTGCAGATCCTTCCGATTTCACACTTCTCCAAATGTTGCAATGCAGGTTTCTACTCAAGAAGGCATTCTCACATGTGCACTGCATGATAAAAAGCATACATTTGTTATAAAAGAAGTCTAGAAAGGGACTTGTGAAGGAACAGGCAGGAAGCACAACAGACGCTGGATTTAAACCTGAGTTTGGAACACTTCCATACTTTCACTCTTTTCTGGTGGAATTCAATCATATAACAACATATTCAGGTTTTCCCATTGTTGATTTGGCAAAAGTTTATTTTGCATTAATGTGCAAAAAAAAAATTCCTCTTCTCCCCCACCCACCCCTGCCATCATCAAAAATTATTTATACCCCGCCCATCTGGCTGGGCTTCCCCAGCCACTCTGGGCGGCTTCCAAAAAAATATTAAAATACTGTAATACATCAACAGAATGAATGCTCAGTAACTAATTAATGTTGTATAATTTGCTGACAAACTTTGTGCAAAAAAGCACCAGGATGTATAATCAATAAATAGGTCATGTGAAAGCAGCCTTTGGGGCAAAATATGTTCCGAAATATATTTAAATATGGAATTTGTGGGGTTTTTTAAGGCAAATGAGGCAACAGGGCAGAAAGGACTTAGGAATGAACACATGCAAGAGTGGAACATGGGAAATAGACTGTTTATTCAGGTTTTACAGTTTTTGAAACAATGAAAAAAGAACTGTCCAAGCTGGTGAAACTGGATGTTGGGGTTGGTTTTTTTGGCATATTACAAGAAATGGTTCCTCTTTTGAAATGCCTTCAGCTTTCTTCGGGGAAATGCTACACACCCTTCAGCATTTCTCTGATGAAAATATAGATGTTCTCTTCAATAATAGTAAGAAGAATTTTACTATTTATACCCCACCCAACTGACTCGGTTGCCACTTTGGGCAGCTTCCAACATATTAAACATTAAAAAACGTCCCTATACAGGGCTGCCTTCAGATGGCTCAGGGGTTGGTTAACTCCATACCCTCCAACATTTCTCTGATAAAATAGGGACATCCTAAGGAAAAGCGGGACATTCTAGGATCAAATCAGAAACTGGGACGGCTTCTGTAAACCTGGGACATCCTTGGAAAACAGGGACACTAGGAGGGTTTGATGTTACTGGTCTCCAGTAGGAATGGTGGAAGGTAGTCAATTTCATTAGCATTTTAAAGACAAATCTATTCACACTTTATGATACAGTACACAAATTGAAACACAGGTACCCTTTGAAATCTGCACTAACCTGAATGTTGTGGTGCTCTTCTCCAACCAATGATTGCAAAAATGCATATATTAAAGAAAGTGTGCATAAAGATAATGTATTAGTGAAAATAACATACAAAAATGCCTTTTATTAGAGGAAATTGCTTTTTAAAATGTGTACATAATTTCAAAGTACATACAAAAATGTGTTTTTATGAGAAATCCACACTGAAATAAATTAGGAATTTATTATTATTAGGTTTTTTCAAATTGCAGCAGAAATGTCGTGAACTGAATTCGAGATTGGAAAAATGTGAAACTGAGGGGGAAACTCTGGGGCACACTTTCAGAATAAAAATTTGCTTGCACCGCACTGAATTTTTTATTGATAAGAATTACATGGGACAGGGGAGAGAAACAACTAGCAGTGCTTGATTTACAACATAGAACACAACTGCTTTATAATATGATAATGGGACATCTAGAACAGTGTTTCCCAACCTTTTTTGGGCAAAGGCACACTTGTTTGATGAAAAAAATCTCGAGGCACATCACCATTACAGCCCCGTGACGTCAGCGCGCAGCGTCACGCTGGGAGGGAAGGGTGCCAGGGCGCTGCTGCTGCTGCTGCCGCCGCCGCTCCCGGCAGGCATGGGCCCAGCTGAGGCGGCGGCGGCTGTTGTGGTGGTGGCGGCGATAGCGGGCGGAGGAGGGGGCGGCGGCGGGGCCGAGGTGGCCGGCGGCGGCGGGGGAGGCGGCGGCGGGTGGAGCAGGAGGGCGGCCGAGGTCGGTGAGGGAGTAGGGTTGCCCGGGGCTTGAGGAGCCGTCACCGGGAGTTGCTGCTGCTGTTGTTGTTGCTGCTGCCCGGACATGCCGGCCTCCTCCTCGGCCGCTGTCTCGCGCTCCTCCCTTTTGCGCGAGCTGCCCCGCCGCCGCCCCATTGGCCGGGTCCTGTCAGCTGATCCTGTGTTATTTCCTGTGTGTGTGTGTGAGGGGAGAATGGAGAGAGAAACCTCGGCACCACCACCGCGGAGCCGCCCCCGGCTCGACGCGGATCCTCGCCGCCGCCGCCCCGCCTCTCGCCGCCCGACTCGCCCGCCTCCCTCCCACGGCACACCAGGCAACGTCTCGCGGCACACTAGTGTGCCGCGGAACACCGGTTGGGAAACACTGATCTAGAAAGTAGAAAACAATGCAGCTACTGTACATAAGAACACGAATCCTTCCCCAAATATAATATTGTCCTTGAATCTTCCCACCCCAGTTGCCATTCTCTGCCACCACACCCTTTGAGAGCCCCTGCACTAGAATAACAGAGCAGAGCCCTAAAAGCAGAGGGCAGCTGGCCAAGAATGACATTGACCACGGCTGTGATATTAAAGTTCTACACTGGTCCCTTTTTTGTCTCCAAAAGCTTCTCTTTTTTCTCTGTTTATTGGTTGCCTCACAATAATTTCCATCCCCAGACTCCCTTGTGCCAGCCTCTGAAGCCCAAATCCCCTAAATGTGCAGCTCAGGCTGTTTGGGTGGCAAAGGAGAGTGACAGAAGAATATACCATACATGCTGTTGAACCTTACCTCCAAGTATCCTGGGAGATAGCACATAAGATATGTGCAGAAAATGAGAAATTGCCCAGCTACAAAATCAACAGAGAAAAGGCCCTGCTGCAAGAGAACCAGATTCAGATGCTGGGTTTTGTAATGCATGCCCTCCAACATTTCTCCAATGAAAATAGGGACATCCTAAGGAAAAGTGGGACATTCCGAGATCAAATCAGAAACCGGGACGGCGTCTCCAAATCAGGGACATCGCTGGAAAATAGGGACAATTGCGGGGGCGGGGGGAGGGCCTGGTAATGTATTTACGGTATTTTTAAAAGAATTACTCAAATGTTCTAAGATAAGTCATCTAACCTTGTGTGAAACCAACCAAGCTGGTTGGTTGTATATGTTAAGTTGTGGGCGAACATATCAGACGACACAGCAATTCTTCAAACAGCTCTTGTTTATTCAAAGGCCAGAACAGAACTGAACTGAGGAGCTCAGTCAGCCTGCTTATATAGAGCTCCAGAACAACGTAACTGTTGCAACTTTCTAAAACTATCCAATCACTGAACTTCACTTTTGATCCTTCATTTGCATACAAACTATCCAATCACTGAACGTCACTTTCGATCCTTCATTTGCAGATCTATCTACAGTATCCCCCTGCTGGCCCAGGGTGAGAACTTCAGTATATAACAGTATATATCACCTCTAGGGCCACAACAGCAACAACACACAATTGTAGTTGCTGGGAGGCAAAATTATAGCTGGAGTATTCTGGGATTCCAGCCTCTGAGAATATAGATATGAGATGGTATCTAGCACAGAAGTTTGATTTCCCAAGCCATCTCTCATGTAATATGTGGCAAAAATGCCTGATGTTGGGCCATCATAACCAGCACACAACTGTGTGTGTGGAAAATTAACACTTGTACACCTGATTAATCTTCCATTCAATCTGCAAGGATCTCCTTTAATTGAAGAAAATGCTAGGATCTTCTTTTTCTGGAGCAAATCCCCAAAGCAAACTTGCACTTGGGATTTTACTCCATGTAAATAATCTTTTCCCCTGCCCTCTCATCTATCCTATTCTGGGGATGAGCCGTGGGAGGGAGATCATGCAGATCATACAATCAAACTACACAGGGCCTTGCAGGAAGGTTCACTTCAGCAACAAAGACAGAGCTGTTTCACCTGGCCTTTGATTTTTAGTATTTATTATTATTATTAACAAACCTAGACAGCATCTTAACAAACCTAGACAGCATCTTAAAAAGCAGAGACATCACCTTGCCAACAAAGGTCCGTATAGTTAAAGCTATGGTTTTCCCAGTAGTGGAAATGTGAGATTGTTTTAAAAAAAGGGAAATGATTTATAATGAAATGAAAAAAATGTTTAGATAATCTTTGTTTAAAAAAAACCAGAAGACTTTCTATTAGGAATTGTAGGAGCGGAGGTTCCAAAAGAACAGAAGAATTTGTTTATGAATGCTAAGACCACTGCCCGGATATTGTTAGCCCACAGATGGAAAGAAGAAGCTGTTCCAACCAATGAAGAATGGCAAATTAAATTAATGCATTATGCTGAGATAGTTAAATTAGCAGGAAAACTCAGAGACCAAGACAAAAAGAAATTCAGGAAGGATTGGGAAACGGAGGACATAGATGATGCCTTCCTGGAACAGATGGCCAAGCATGCAAAAGGAAGGGAGATAGTAGTAATGGGGGACTTCAATTACCAGGATATTGGTTGGATGTCAAACTCAGCCAAGAGCATAAGGTCAAACAGATTCCTCACTGGCCTTGCAGACAACTTCATTGTCCAGAAAGTGGGAGAAGCAACAAGAGGAACAGCCATTTTAGATCTGGTCCTAACCAGTGTTGATGACCTGGTTAGTGGGGTAGAAGTGGAAGGATCATTAGGCGCGAGTGATCATGCTCTTCTGAAGTTTACTATACAGCGGAAAGGAGCAGCCAAGCATACTAGGACTCAATTTCTTGACTTTAAGAAAGCCGATGTCAGGGGTTCAGGGAGAGAGGCACAGATGAGGGAGGAGACTGAGAGCGAGGGGGAAGAATCCAGGAACGAGGAGGAGGAGGATGACAATGACTTGAGGGCTTCCATGAGTCTCTCAAGTGAATCGGAGGATTCCCAAAAGGGGGCGCCCCTGGTCAGGCCAAGGGGAGCCACAGGGGGGACTTGTCAGGAGCAGGGGAGCAGCAGGGAAACCCCGAGTGGGAGTGGGAGATTGGGGCCGGCTTCCCAGCCGGAACAAGAGGGTGGAGTTCCCAGTGTGACACACGGAGCAGAGCAGGAAGCAGAGAGGGGAAGGAGATCGGGGCAAGACGTCCTGCCGGAAGGGGCGGAGAGTAGTACAGAGAGTAGTATAACTGTCAAGAGGAAGGTCAGGGGTAGCGAACGCGCGCCAAGTTCAAATGTGGAGGCGCGCGGAAATGCGGAGAGCCTGGAGGAGGAGCCTGGTCCCAAAGCACGGAGGAGGGGGGAGCAGGCGTCTGGGGACTCAGCGTCAGGGGAAAGCAGGAGGGAAGGAACCCAGGGGGGGCAGAAAGACCCTGCGGAAAAGGAAGGACAGGAAGAGGTGGACTAGCACAAGCCTCTTAAACTGGTGTAGAGGCGGGACTGATTCAGAGGGGACTTCAGCGGTCTAAGCGTAACAGACGTGGGGCTGCGCGCCTCGGCTGTGGAACAAACAATGTACTTCAATAAAGACTTTTGTAAATAAAGTGGACTTGGCGTTGGTCTCTTGTGAGCTGGGACCTGAGGCGGCCCTGACAGCCGACTTCATAAAACTTAGGGAAGTGCTGGGTGAGATCCCATGGACAGTAATACTAAAAGGAAAGGGAGTTCATGATGGCTGGGAGTTTGTTAAGATAGTAAAAGCACAACATCAGGCAATACCAATGAGATGGAAACATGGAAGGTGCCTAAAGAAGCCAGGGCGGCTATCTAAAGAACTTTTAACTGAGTTAAGATTAAAAAAGGATGTGTACAAAAAATGGAAAAGGGGGGAAACCACCAAAGAGGAATTCAAACAAATAGCCAGCACATGTAGACACAAAGTCAGAAAAGCTAAAGCACAGAATGAACTCAGGCTTGCTAGAGAGGTTAAAAGCAACAAAAAAGGCTTTTATGAGTATGTCCGTAGCAAAAGGAAGAACAAAGAAACAGTGGGGTCACTCAGAGGAGAAGATGGTGAAATGCAAACAGGGGACACAGAAAGGGCTGAACTCCTCAATGCCTTCTTTGCCTCAGTCTTCTCCGATAAAGAAAACAATGCCCGACCTGAAGAATTTGGAGCAAATGATTCAGCAGAGGAAACACAGCCCAGAATAACTAAGGAGATAGTACAAGAATACTTGGCTAGTCTAGATGTATTCAAGTCTCCAGGGCCAGATGAACTGCATCCAAGAGTATTAAAAGAACTGGCAGATGTAATCTCAGAACCACTGGCAGTCATCTTTGAGAATTCCTGGAGAACAGGCGAAGTCCCGGCAGACTGGAGGAGGGCAAATGTTGTCCCTATTTTCAAAAAGGGGAAAAGAGAGGACCCAAATAATTATCGCCCAGTCAGTCTGACATCAATACCAGGGAAGATTCTGGAGCAGATCATTCAGCAAACAGTCTGTGAGCACCTAGAAAGGAATGCTGTGATCACCAATAGTCAGCATGGATTTCTGAAAAATAAGTCATGTCAGACTAACCTGATCTCGTTTTTTGACAGAATTACAAGCCTGGTAGATGAAGGGAACGCAGTGGATGTAGCCTACCTTGATTTCAGCAACGCATTCGACAAGGTGCCCCATGATATTCTTGTAAAGAAGCTGGTAAAATGCGGTCTTGACTATGCTACCACTCAGTGGATTTGTAACTGGCTGACTGACCGAACCCAAAGGGTGCTCATCAATGGTTCCTCTTCATCCTGGAGAAGAGTGACTAGTGGGGTGCCACAGGGTTCTGTCTTGGGCCTGGTCTTATTCAACATCTTTATCAACGACTTGGATGATGGACTCAAGGGCATCCTGATCAAATTTGCAGATGACACCAAACTGGGAGGGGGGGCTAACACCCCAGAGGACAGGATCACACTTCAAAACGACCTTGACAGATTAGAGAACTGGGCCAAAACAAACAAGATGAACTTTAACAGGGAGAAATGTAAAGTATTGCACTTGGGCAAAAAAAATGAGAGGCACAAATACAAGATGGGGGACACCTGGCTTGAGAGCAGTTCATGTGAGAAAGATCTAGGAGTCTTGGTTGACCACAAACTTGACATGAGCCAACAGTGTGACGCGGCAGCTAAAAAAGCCAATGCAATTCTGGGCTGCATCAATAGGAGTATAGCATCTAGATCAAGGGAAGTAATAGTGCCACTGTATTCTGCTCTGGCCAGACCTCACCTGGAGTACTGTGTCCAGTTCTGGGCACCACAGCTCAAGAAGGACAGTGACAAACTGGAACGTGTCCAGAGGAGGGCAACCAAAATGGTCAAAGGCCTGGAAACGATGCCTTATGAGGAACGGCTAAGGGAGCTGGGCATGTTTAGCCTGGAGAAGAGGAGGTTAAGGGGTGATATGATAGCCATGTTCAAATATATAAAAGGATGTCACATAGAGGAGGGAGAAAGGTTGTTTTCTGCTGCTCCAGAGAAGCGGACACGGAGCAATGGATCCAAACTACAAGAAAGAAGATTCCACCTAAACATTAGGAAGAACTTCCTGACAGTAAGAGCTGTTCAACAGTGGAATTTGCTGCCAAGGAGTGTGGTGGAGTCTCCTTCTTTGGAGGTCTTTAAGCAGAGGCTTGACAACCATATGTCAGGAGTGCTCTGATGGTGTTTCCTGCTTGGCAGGGGGTTGGACTCGATGGCCCTTGTGGTCTCTTCCAACTCTATGATTCTATGATTCTACGTACTGGGAAACACAGAAGTATTGTAAACATCTTAACATATTGGCAAGTTTTTATGAACACTTGTAATTTTAGAGTTATTGTGGGGAAAATTGGATGGAAAAACTTTGGAGTAATAATAATATGCAGTTGAAAAGGAAGACCAAGGAACCAGGGGAGAGAGGTGAGGGGAGTCATGGGATTTGGAGAATCCCTAATTTAGGATTTGAAATTATTTTTGTATATGGATGTCAGGGGCTCAGGAGCAGAGGCACAGGGGAGAGAGGAAATGGAGAGCGAAGGGGAAGAATCTGAGGGCAGCGTAGGGGAGTATGAAAGTGGCCCGAGAGATTCCATGAGTCTCTCCAGCGAATCAGAAGATTCCCAGAAGGGGGCGCCGATGGCCAGGGCAAGGGGGGTCCCAGGGGGGACACACCAGAAGCAAGGGGCCAGCGGGGACTCCCAAAGCAGCAGCGGGAGATCAGGACCAGCTCCTCCACCAGAGCGTAGTGAGGGGGAAGAGTCACATGTATCAGGGCCAGCTTCTCCTCCAGCAGGGAGAGAAGATGAGTCAGGGTTGGCCACGCCTCCATCGCAGAGCGAGGGAACGGAGGGGGAGTCAGGTGCAGCTAGCCTCCCCAAAGGGGAAAGCAGTGACAGGAGCAGTCACTGGAAGGTGGAAGGTGAGGAGGAAGGTGGCCGGCTGGGCGCGTGCGCCAAGTTCGAATGTACAGGCGCGCGGCACAGCAGGAAACCCGGATTGGGAACCAGGTCCTAAAGCCCGCCGGAGGGAGGGGGAAGACTCTGGGGACTCAGCGTCAGATGAGTCTAGAAGAGGCGAGACCCCAGCGGACAGGCGGGCCCAGAGGAGAAGAGAGCAAAGGAAGAGGTGGAGAAAGGCTAGAGTCTTAAACTGGTGTCTGGGGGGAGGAGATTCAGACGGAGCTTCAGCGGTCTAGAGTTTGAGACGTAGAGCTGCGCGCCGCGGCTTTGAAATCGAAACTGAATTTCAATAGAGACTTTTGTAAATAGTAACGCACTGGCGTTGGTCCTTTGTGAGCTGGGACCTCGGGCAGCTCTGACAATAGTTGTATGTGTGTTTGTTATTATTATTTTGTACGGTTGTTTTTATGGTTGTATGCTTAGAATGAATGAATAAAAGAATGAATGAATAAATAAGTTCTCCATTTTTCTGCCTTAATTTTTTTTTTAAAGCATAGCACATTCAATTGCGTTCTGTGTGGGTGTAATGGGTATGAGTTACCCGTGCGTAAACTGCTGCCTCTCTAGGCTAAATTGCCTTGTTAAACTGTTCTGACTGCACAGCCCATCTCAACGTGGCTGCCTCAGTCGCTGGCAGAATCCGTCAGTGGGCATTTCTTAAACCTCTTCCAACATAAAAGCTGTTTGACTCCCAGTCTCCTCCTCCTCTCACTGCGCGGGAGTCTTCTGAGCAGGGAGAGCGTGGGTAGCGGGGGACCTGTGCTCTCCTCACTGATGTCCAGTGAAGAGTCCTGGAGCCCTCTCTCCACTTCCCCCATCTCCTCCCCTTTATCCCTGGTGTTGCGCTGATTTCCTTCCCCCTCTCCTGAGCTGCTTCTCCCCCTTCTGCTGGGTCCTTTGCCAGCATCATCTGGGAGCCTCCCCTTCGCCTCTCGCTCCGATGTCAGTTCCCTGACATCCACCTCCCCCCCCCAGGACCCCCTCCACCCCCGGCCCCGACCTGTGGAACTAATTTCGTCCCCTTCTTCGGTCGACGAGGCAGGGAACCCCCGGAAGGAACTGTCACCATCCTCAGTGGATTCGAAACCCGCTTCCCACCCGCTCTGATTCCTGTCAACGGGGTGGCCCTCCCAGTCCGATTCTTCTTCCTCCAAAGCCTTTCCTCCCTCCCCCTCGGAGTCAGAAAACCCCTCAAAATCCTCTTCGTCGTCTGTGGTCCCAAATTGCTCCTCCCAGAATCTCTCTAGGGGTTTGGGTTTGTCCGGGAACTGGCGGTGGAATACCTCCACCAGATACCTGTCATTGATAGCTTCCGCGGGAACCCACGTGTTTTCTGCCCCGGGTTCCCCCTCCCAAGCCACCAAGTACTCCACCTGGTGCCCTCGCCACCTTGAATCGAGTATTTCCGTGGCCAAGTGATGGTGTTCCCTTTCTTCTACCTGCGGGTGTGTGGTGACTTCTCCCCCAGTACATACAGCGCCCCTTTATAGTACAGCACCCCCTCCTTCTCCTCAAACCCTTCTTGGGCCCCTCTTCCGTTTCGGAGTTCCCAGATTTTAGTTTGTGCGAACACATTGTTTCTAGTAAGCCCGGCCAGTTCTCGTTTCCCCACCTAGGTTCCCCCCCACACACCCATCGGTCCTCGGGGATCACGTGTCGTATCTCCGGCGGCCCCTCTCCTTCCATGTACTCTGGCTTCTGGGAGAGAACGTCTGCTCTTACGTTTTCCTCTCCTGGCACATACCGGATTTCGAAGGAAAACTTGGAGAACTCCTGTGCCCATCGAATCTGTCTCTGGTTGAGTACTCGTGCAGTCCTCCAGTACTCTAAGTTCTTGTGATCTGTGCAAACCTGGATTTGGTGTTGCGCTCCTATCAGTAGATGACGCCAACGACGAAAGGCCGCGTAGATCGCAAGCAGTTCTCGGTCATACACGGTATAGTTTTGCTCCGACTTGCTCAGCTTCCTCGAGAAAAAGGCACACGGGTTCCATTCCTTCTTGCTCCTCCCTGGCTGCAAGAGGACCGCCCCAATGGCTCTGTCGGACGCGTCGGTCTCTAGCCTCATGGGTTTCTCCAAATCTATGTGCAGGAGTTGCTCTTCCGACGCGAACGCCTTCTTCAGTTTTTCAAAGGATTGCTGAGCTTCCTCTGTCCACACGAACTTCCTTTTGCTACTGAGACAATCCGTGATGGGTGCTGTCAAGTGGGCGAAGTTCTTGATGAACTTCCTGTAGAAGTTGCTGAACCCTAGGAACCTCTGCACGTCCTTCCGTGTTTTGGGAGCCTTCCACTCCAGCACTGCCTGCACCTTGCTTGGGTCCATTGCTAGGCCTTTGTCAGATAACTTGTAGCCCAGAAACTCGACTTCTCTGGCATGAAACTGACATTTTTCTAGCTTGACCCACAACTGGTGCTTCTGCAGTCGTTGTAACACTTCCCTGACGTCTCTGACATGTTGCTCCTCGTTGTCCGAATAAATTAAGACGTCGTCCAAGAAGGCTACGCAGTTCTTGTAAAGCAGAGACCCCAACACATGGTGCATGAAAGCTTGAAAACAGGCTGAGCCTGACTGTAATCCAAAAGGCATAACTAAGTACTCAAAAGCCCCTAGGGGTGTGAACATTGTGATCTTCCATTCATCCCCCTCCCTCATCCTGATCAGGTTGTATGCTCCCCTGAGGTCCAGCTTGGTAAAAAATTTTCCTTTCCTCACTCTCGTTAAAATGTCGTCGATCCTGGGCATTGGGAAGGTCACGGGCTCTGACACTAAATTGACGGTCCTATAGTCCACAACGAGCCTGGGTTTATTTGTGTCTTTTTTGTCCACAAAGAACACCGGACTGCCTCCCACAGCCTTTGATTCTCTTATGAAGCCTCTTTTCAGGTTCTTGTCAATAAACTCCCGCAACTCCTTCATCTCCCTGTCCGACATGGCATACAGCTTACCCACCGGCAGCTGTGCCCCCGGGAGCAAGTTGATTTGACAGTCAAAGGGCCTATGGGGTGGTAGCCTATCTGCCTCCTCCTCGCTGAAGACCTCCCGCAGATCAGCATATTGCGGCGGCACCTTCCCCTTCCGCTCCACCGCCATCCCAGCCACCCTGGCTACGCTCATCCTTGGGGTTTCCCCTCCTAGACAGTGTTCCAGGCAGTAGGCTGACCCAAAGGTGACTGTCCTCTGATGCCACGCCACCACTGGATCATGTTGTGCTAGCCAGCTCATCCCTAATATTATTGGAGGCCCTGCTAGTGAGGCGACATGAAAGGCGATGGTCTCCAAGTGCCTGGACACCCTCATTCTCATTGGTGGGGTCTGGTGTGTCACTTCCCCTCCCAGAAGCTCCCTGCCATCAATGGTGGTTACTTGCAAGGGGAAATCCAAAGGCAATAAGTGGAGCTGGTGCTCTAATGCAAAGTCTTTGCTGAAGAAATTACAGGAGCTGCCTGAATCCAGCATCCCTTTCACCTTGACTGGGTGCCCATTCGGGAGTTCTAGCACCACTTTGATGGCTATGGCCGCCTTAGGGGGGTCTGGTTGGGGCACTTCTACTGATTGCTGGCCTGGCTGCTGTGCCCACTGAGTGGCAGCCAAGCATTCTCGTTTCCCTATTCCGGTACCTATTCCACCTCCTCCTCACCCCCTGCAGCTCCCACCATTCCTTGCCAGGCCTTTCTTTGAGGGCATGCCCTGGCGAAATGTCCTGGCCGCTGGCAAAGGAAACACTTTTTGGTGGTTTTCCAATCCTTTCCCTCCTTTTTGCGACCTTCGCTGGAACTTGAAACTTCCCCCGCGCGCGCCCCATCTATTTCCATTGGCTCCGCCGGCGGGGAAGGCTGCCTTGGTATTTCAGGAATGCAGTAGTCATGGCAACGCTGCTCTCTCCCTTCCCGCCTCTCCTGGGCCCGCGCTTCCTGCCTTACTCCAATCGCAAGCACAGCCTTGGTCAGCTGATCCATGGTCTGTGGACGGGGTGCGCGCGAAAGCTCATCCTTCACCGCTGGGGACAACCCCTCCTCAAATAACATTTGTATGGGTTCAGAGTCCAGCTGCCACCCGAGACGGTGAACTATCATTGCAAAGCGTGACCAGTAGTCTCTAACTGACTGGTTTCCCTGTTTACAGTTCATCAGTTCCCGTTTTGTCACACTTTGTTTTCACTGGAAAACATTGCGTCCATTGCCTGGAAAAATTTGCTCAGGTCCTGGATGGCGGCATTCTGCGTCGCCATAAGGGGCCTGATCCACTCTCTGGCCCCATCCTGCAGGTGACCCACAATGTAGGCAACCCTCGCCCCATCGTCTGCAAAATCATCGTGCTGCAGTTCCAGCGCGTATTCTATTTCCGTTCGGAACGCACTATAGTCCTAGGGCCTCCCTCCAAATTTGTGCACCAGTCCCGGTACCTTCCTTGCTATGGGGGTGGGCCTGACCTGTGCATCTTGAGACCGCCTTTCGTCCAGCCGCGCCGTCAGAAGGGCCACATGCTGTTCCAACTCTCGGTTCCTCTCCACCAGAGATTGCCCTCCAGCAGCCCCTTCCGTTGCTTTCGCTTCTCCTGTCTTGCTCATGATGCTGTCTGCCTGCTGCTGCGCACAAGCAACTTTCAGGGACTGACGGATTGCTGTAATGGGTATGAGTTAACTGCCGCCTCTCTAGGCTAAATTGCCTTGTTAAACCGTTCTGACTGGACAGCCCATCTCAACGTGGCTGCCTCAGTCGCTGGCAGAATCCGTCAGTCGGCGTTTCTTAAACCTCTTCCAACATAAAAGCTGTTTGACTCCCAGTCTCCTCCTCCTCCCACTGCGCGGGAGTCTTCTGCGCAGGGAGAGCGTGGGTAGCGGGGGACCTGTGCTCTCCTCACTGATGTCCAGTGAAGAGTCCTGGAGCCCTCTCTCCGCTTCCCCCATCTCCTCCCCTTTATCCCTGGTGTTGCGCTGATTTCCTTCCCCCTCTCCTGAGCTGCTTCTCCCCCTTCTGCTGGGTCCTTTGCCAGCATCATCTGGGAGCCTCCCCTTCGCCTCTCGCTCCGATGTCAGTTCCCTGACAGTGGGCCCCAAGTTTGGGCCCCAAGTTTGCAGTCAATTTAAAATCGGAACACACCCTATAATATTCCCATTACTTCCTAACTGACTTTCTCCTGCTTATTACTTCTGGTACATCCTATTATTATGAAGTTTTCCAGGCATTCTATTAACCCTCCAAAGGACCAGAATTGCCTTGATTTGGACGGGGTCTGCAGTGCTGAGGAAGAGCCCTTTCTCCCTACATCAGGTGCAACTGCCTTCCTGAAGCTGTCAGCTGAGGGGGAAACTCAAACGTCAAGATAGCCATATCAAGCAACACACGTCTCTCCTCTTAAGTTGAGGGGTACTGCTGGGTTTAAGCAGGGTTGGGCCATGGGGATCAGGGGCATGATGGATGAGAGAGAGGGAATGACACATCAGACATGAAACCTAAAACAGCATGTAAGTAGGAGCCCAGGGCCCTTCTGGTCCCATGTCTTTGTGCTTGAGCTGTAAAAATGGGGAAGTTCTAACTTTGCAAACAGTTTTTGGAAATATTCCTTATTTCCCCAATTGCTCAACTGAATCAAATCTTGTTCTCGTGGTATGGATTTGTTTAAGCAATGCTTTCAGTTCCCCATTGCTGATGGCCAGAAAATATACAGAAAATTTCTTCTCTTTTTTTGGCCAGAGCTTAAGGGAACTTCCAGTAAAACACTTTAAAAACAACAACACAGTATTGCCCCTTAGCTGGACAGAGAGCATGGAGAGAGAGAGAGAAAGAATCTCTATAGACCACAGCAAGTACCCTTCCCTGAACCCCAAGTCTGCCCTGATGCTGCACCAAGTACCCAGGTGGGCACAGTTGAGCGAGACCAACTCCACCCTGCTCATCCACCCAGGTCTCAGTGACACAGGCCAGATCAACATCCTCATCTATAATCAGATCATGGGTGAGGGAGATCTTATGTATTTCCTGTTTTAATATTATGATTTTATCCTGTGAAGCGCGCCGAGACCTGCTGGTATAGGGTGGTATACCTTGTATTATTATTATTTAAATCTTATTCTGAGCTGCCCTGGCATTCAGCAATAGTCACAGACCTGAGGGCTGGCTGATAGGACCAGCACAATTCCCCAGGTTGGAGGAGGGGCTGGCACGTGCGCCCCTTACCTGGCCTGCCCCCCTCCATACCTCTCCCTACCCTAAACCATTGCGATTGAGGGGCCCTGCTCCTCTCCTCTTCAATTGCGTTCTATGTTGTATTTCTCGCAATATACATACATTTGTATGCAACTGTAACTTATGTAATGCATTTTTCTATGTTCTCATTAATATGTGGATTTCCCCCTAAAATACATATTATTTGGCTGGAGAACTGCATTGCAAGATTAAAAATTATAACTGTATTTGGAGGTTTTGAAACTGTATTTTGAAAGATAACTGTCTTTGGGATTGCATAATATTTCAGGAAGTGCAAACAAGATAATTGGGTGAAACAAACTGAAGTTCACCCCCTGTTCCTTGCCAACAACTGTGTGTTGCTGGAGAAGCAAATAAAAACAGTTACCTGTGCCTCTCTGTTGAATAGTTCTGAAGAATTGCTTCCTCTTCGCCCCCAAATCAAATTCTTGAACTTAGATGGGAAAGCATAATCAACACAGTGGCTTCTTCTGCTCCTCTTTCTACAAGCTTCAGTCAAGGATGGAAGGGGAGGCAGCGCATCTTTAAAATTCTCCCCCATCCAGCCCCCCCCACTCTACATTCCCAGACACTCTCTTTAGCCCTCCATGATTCTATCATAAGAAAATGCATTTTCAGGCTTTCACCCATCCATGAGGACAGCCAGAATGCTTTGAATAAGGTGAATTAATTGTGTGACTAAGTAGCACTGTTATGATTCCTACAGCTGTTACTGAGTAGCTAGTGCAGGATGGAATCCAACACAGCCCTAAAATTAATGTTCCATAAGCCAAGGATTTCTGTTTCCACATTGAAACATTATGCCGCTCTCCTCTCCCAGCACGACTCCTCAATCTGTTCTAAGGTAAGGTTACCAGAATTTTTCCAATGAATCCGGGGACACTTTTCAACTTCAATGGATTTTGTATGGGGACTGATTGGTAAATCCGGGGACTGTCCCTGGGAAACAAGGACACCTGGGAACCTTATTCTAAGAGTCCCCCCGACCCTCTGAAACAGATTTGGCAAGGTCATGGGGCACACATGATGAGGGGAGAGGGGAAACGTTTCTCTGAATTTGTAGTCACTATAATTCACACACAAACACATAACCCCCACACAGGGAGGAAGAACTTCAGGGCAAATGTGGCCTTCCAGACATATCTGTCCCTTGACCATGCCCTCTCTCAGGCCCTGTTCTGTGTGCAGCCCAAGTGCTTCACCTGAATGTGCCCTTGAGCTGTGATGAGACCCCCTTGCTTACTTGCCTGCCTGGAGGATAAAGAGACAAGATGGGGTTGAAAACTCTGACTGCTCTGTGGCTTCTGTAGCTGGCTGCATAAAGAGTCCTATCCTTTGACCCACCCACTTTTGCCTCTGCACTAGCATGTGGCCCCCATAAGACTTCCCAAGAGGAATTGTGGCCCTCAGGCTGAAACATACTGTCCAGCCCTGCCCTAATATCTGAAGGCCAGTTCAAAGGGGAAATGCTCTAAATGCTCCCCCAAAGTATTCCGGCTTTGAGTTTGAAGGGAAAAGCACTTCCACAATTCTGAGGCAACCCAATGTATCCTCCGAAAGCCAGTGTGGTGTAGTGGTTAAGAGCGGTAGTCTCGTAATCTGGGGAACCAGGTTCGCGTCTCCGCTCCTCCACATACAGCTGCTGGGTGACCTTGGGCCAGTCACACTTCTCTGAAGTCTCTCAGCCCCACTCACCTCACAGAGTGTTTGTTGTGGGGGTGGAAGGGAGGGAAAGGAGAATGTGAGCCGCTTTGAGACTCCTGAAGGGGAGTGAAAGGCAGGATATCAAATCCAAACTACTACTACTACTACTACTACTACTACTACTACTACTACTATTCTTCTTCTTCTTCTTCTTCTTCTTCTTCTTCTTCTTCTTCTTCTTCTTCTTCTTCTTCTTCTTCTTCTTCTTCTTCTTCCTGAGTGCAAAGGCAGGATGTGCTTTATGGATTGGAAAGAAGATCTTTAGAAAACCAAATACCCTCCTTTTCTTTCTGATAATTTTTTCAACAGCTTTCACAGATGACGACATCACAGACGATTCCCTGGCAGACGAGGGAGGGGCATCCCTCGCAGAGAATTTGAATGCCTTTTTTGCCCGTTTTGAAGTAACATCTGCTGAGGCTTGACACCTGCTGAGGCTTTACCACCACCACCACCACTCCCTGTGAAGGCTTTGCCATCATCACCACCATCACCATCATCAGTACAAAGGAATGTAGTAGTCTCTGTGGAAAAAGAAGAGATGAGGAAGGTGTTGAAGGGAATCAACCCAAGGAAGGCCACAGGGCCAGATGGGGTAGCTGGAAGGGTATTGAGAGACTGTGCAGATCAACTAGCAGGAGTTTTCACTGGGATTTTAAATCAATCCCTAGCCCAGGCTACTGTTCCATCCTGCCTAAAGTCCTCTATTATTGTTCCAATAGCAAAAAAATCTAACCCGGAAGATCTGAATGACTTTCGTCCAGTAGCACTCACACCTATAATCATGAAGTGCTTTGAAAAGCTGGTACGAAATTATGTCATTGCCTGCCTACCAGAGGGACTGGACACATTCCAATTTGCTTATAAAATGAAAAGATCGACAGAGGACGCTGTGGCGATTGCCCTCTATGCCGTTCTTGCACATTTGGAGCAGCGGGGGGGTTATGCCAGACTGCTTTTTTTAGATTTCAGCTCGGCATTTAATACCATTCTACCACAACGTCTGATGTCTAAACTGGAAGATCTGGGGCTTCCGTTATCACTTTGTGGGTGGATATTGGACTTTTTGTCAGACCACCCCCAGAGGGTTCGGTTGGGCCCTTATACCTCTAGTATGCTTAAGACTAACACAGGAACACCACAGGGATGCGTACTCAGTCCGCTCCTTTATATTCTCTACACGTACGATTGTGTCGCTGCTCACCCTAGTAATAGGGTTGTCAAATTTGCAGATGACACAACCGTGATTGGGCTAATCTCTGAAAGGGAGGGTGAAACGGACTATAGAGATGAGGTGGAGCGGTTGACAGAGTGGTGCAGAGCTAACAACTTGCTCATAAATACAAGGAAGACAAAGGAGCTTGTGGTGGACAGAAGAGCAATGTCCAGCCACTTTTGATTGATGGGGTCTGTGTGGAGAGGGTAACAACGTTCAGATTTTTGGGCATTGAATTACAAGAGGATCTGTCCTGGAGTGTCAACACAAGGGGGCTTGTGAAGAAGGCGCAGCAGAGACTGTACTTTTTGAGAATTCTAAGGAAAAACCATCTTCCGCAGAAACTGCTGCTTGCCTTCTATCACTGTGCCATTGAGAGCGTGCTCACTTATGGCTTATGTGTGTGGTACGGAAGCTGTACTACCCAGGACAGGATGGGGTTGTGCAGAGTTGTTAAGGCAGCAGAGAGCATTGTTGGCTGCCCACTCTCCACCTTAGAGCAGATTTATGCCACAAGGTGCCATAGGAAGGCACTGGACATAGTAAAAGATCCATTGCATCCTGGTCACTGTCTCTTCGAGCTCCTGCCGTCGGGACGGAGATACAGGACGATGAAGACAAGAACGAGCCGTCTTAAGAACAGCTTCTTCTCCAGAAGGATCTCGGCCCTGAATGGGAAGCCTGGACTTTGAAAGTCATCTAATCTTCCTTGCTGTATTATACTGTATTGTTTTAATTAGTGTTTTTATAGTTGTTTTGATTTTGTGTGGAGTGCCCTACCTGGGTGGATGGAGCAGCCAAGTAATTTCGTTGTCCCCGAGAGGGGGCAATGACAATAAAGATATTATTATTATTATTATTATTATTATTATTATTATTATTATTATTATTATTATTATTACAGATGACATTGAGTGTGCTAAGACAGTTGTTCGTGACCCCCAAGGGATGGAGGCCTGGTGAGTCTTGCTAACTTCTCACTGCTGGCAAGACTCAAAAGCAGCTGAGATTTCAATTGCTGAGACTGCTTAGAGACGTGTCTTTCACTAGGCTTTGTTGCAGCTAGCAGCTAAAGATTATTCCTCACTAGGCACTGGTGATGCCTCCAAGATGCTTCCTTAAATGTACAGCAATGGCTTTAGCTGGCTCTTGCCTCTTGGGAGCTGTAAGTATCCAGGTGTGAGTTTAAGGGAACAGTCTAACAACTGAGCCACTGTACAGCAGTGGTTAAAAGTGATGGACCTGGGAGGCCTGAGTTCAAATCCCAGCTTACAGTGGTGTAGCATGGGTTGCCAGCACCCTGGCTGTGCAGAAGGGTCAATGTGAGGGAGGGAAACGGATGAAGTACACATGCGCACTGCCTAACAGTGTTGGTGTCACGCAGGAGATCGCAGCTGCAGAGATTAGAAAAGAAGAGTTGTTCCGTTGTCTGGAGAGGTCACTTCCTGGTTCACATGGAAAAACCATTTTCAAGAGAGCCCAGCAACAGAAGGCACAGCTGTATTGAGGCAGCACTGGGTATTGAAATTTTGCGCCCCTAACAATTTTGCACCCACGGCAACCGCCCCTGTGCCCTCCCATGCTATGCCACTGCCTGCTCATGGGCTGATACTTGGTCTCTCAGCCTAATCTACCTCACAGGGTTCTTGAGAAGATAAGATAGAAAGAGGGGAGAACCACATATGCAACCCCAAGCGCCTTGAAGGAAATGTGGAATATAGGTGTAAAAATAAATAGATTGTACTGTAGGAAAGGATAAGGCTGTCTGAGTTTTGTTGCTGATTGGGAAAAAACACTGGGGCAGATGACTTAGTGCTTTGGGAAACTGAAACTATTTTAAAGATTTCCCCCTCCTTCCTCATACCCAGAAACAGTAGCTATAAATAAGCAGATATTTCAAAAGATGCCTTCTAGTCAAATCCTAGCCATGTATAGGGAAAGGGAAAGGACCCCTGGATGGTTAAGTACAGTCAAAGGCGACTATGGGGCTGTGGTGCTCATCTCGCTTTCAGGCTGAGGGAGCCGGCATTTGTCCACAGACAGCTTTCCAGGTCATGTGGCCAGCATGACTAAACTGCTTCTGGCACAACGGGACACCATGGCGGAAACCAGAGCTCACGGAAACGCCATTTACCTTCCCGCTGCAGTGGTAACTATTTATCTACTTCCACTGGCATGCTTTCGAACTGCTAGGTTGGCAGAAGCTGGGATAGAGTAATGGGAGCTCACTCCATCATGGGGATTTGAACCACTGACCTTCCAACTGGCAAGCCCAAGAGGCTCAGTGGTTTAGACCACAGTGGTTTAGATGCCACCCGCGTCCCTAAAACAGAGACATCACCTTGCCAACAAAGGTCTGTATAGTTAAAGCTACGGTTTTCCCAGTAGTGACGTATGGAAGTGAGAGCTGGACCATAAAGAAGGCTGATCACCGAAGAATTGATGCTTTTGAATTATGGTGCTGGAGGAGACTCTTGAGAGTCCCATGGACTGCAAGAAGATCAAACCTCTCCATTCTGAAGGAAATCAGCCCTGAGTGCTCACTGGAAGGACAGATCCTGAAGCTGAGGCTCCAATACTTTGGCCACCTCATGAGAAGAGAAGACTCCCTGGAAAGACCCTGATGTTAGGAAAGATGGAGGGCACAAGGAGAAGGGGACGACAGAGGATGAGATGGTTGGACAGTGTTCTCAAAGCTACCAGCATGAGTTTGACCAAACTGTGGGAGGCAGTTGAAGACAGGAGTGCCTGGCATGCTCTGGTCCATGGGGTCACAAAGAGTTGGACATGGCTAAATGACTAAACAACAACAACATACTTCCATGGTGCTTATCCCCAGGGTACGTGCACATACAATTGTGAAACATGGACCTCTTATAAACGCCATCTCCAACTCCTCAAAAGATTCTATCAACCGTGTCTCCGAAAATTTTTACACATCACTTGGGAAGACAGGCAAACTAATGCCAATGTACTGGAAGAAGCAAAGATCGCCAGTGTCAAAACAATGATTCTTCAACATCAACTTTATTGGACTGGTCATGTTGTGCAGATGCCTGATTTTTTTCTTCCAAAGCAACTACTCTATTCCGAACTTAAAAATGGAAAGTGTAATACTTGTGGTCAACAAAAGAGGTTTAAAGACTCTCTCAAGGCAAATCTAAAAAAATGTAGTATAAAAAAATGTGAGTGCTCCAATTGGAGAACAGCCTTTACCAGGTGTCATGGGCTTTGAAGATGGTCAAACTCAGGACAAAAGGGAGAAAGGTGCTAAGAGGAAGGCATGCTTGGCAAACCCTCACCATGATCTACTCCCATCCAGAAAGCTATGTCCTCATTGTGGAAGGATGTGTGGATCCAGAACTGGCCTCCACAGTCACTTATGGACTCACTGTTAAAACCATGTTTCTGGAAGACAAACTTACTTGGCTACGAGGGATTGCCAAAGAAGAAGACATACAATTGCAGTCTTAGAATCATAGAATCATAGAATCATAGAGTTGGAATAGACCACAAGGACCATCGAGTCCAACCCCCTGCCAAGCAGGAAACACCACCAGAGCACTCCTGACATATGGTTGTCAAGCCTCTGCTTAAAGACCTCCAAAGAAGGAGACCCCACCACACTCCTTGGCAGCAAATTCCACTGTTGAACAGCTCTTACCGTCAGGAAGTTCTTCCTAATGTTTAGGTGGAAACTTCTTTCTTGTAGTTTGGATCCATTGCTCCGTGTCCGCTTCTCTGGAGCAGCAGAAAACAACCTTTCTCCCTCCTCTATGTGACATCCTTTTATATATTTGAACATGGCTATCATATCACTCCTTAACCTCCTCTTCTCCAGGCTAAACATGCCCAGCTCCCTTAGCCGTTCCTCATAAGGCATCGTTTCCAGGCCTTTGACCATTTTGGTTGCCCTCCTCTGGACACGTTCCAGTTTGTCACTGTCCTTCTTGAGCTGTGGTGCCCAGAACTGGACACAGTACTCCAGGTGAGGTCTGGCCAGAGCAGAATACAGTGGCACTATTACTTCCCTTGATCTAGATGCTATACTCCTATTGATGCAGCCCAGAATTGCATTGGCTTTTTTAGCTGCCGCGTCACACTGTTGGCTCATGTCAAGTTTGTGGTCAACCAAGACTCCTAGATCTTTCTCACATGAACTGCTCTCAAGCCAGGTGTCCCCCATCTTGTATTTGTGCCTCTCATTTTTTTTGCCCAAGTGCAATACTTTACATTTCTCCCTGTTAAAGTTCATCTTGTTTGTTTTGGCCCAGTTCTCTAATCTGTCAAGGTCGTTTTGAAGTGTGATCCTGTCCTCTGGGGTGTTAGCCACCCCTCCCAGTTTGGTGTCATCTGCAAATTTGATCAGGATGCCCTTGAGTCCATCATCCAAGTCGTTGATAAAGATGTTGAATAAGACCGGGCCCAAGACAGAACCCTGTGGCACCCCACTAGTCACTCTTCTCCAGGATGAAGAGGAACCATTGATGAGCACCCTTTGGGTTCGGTCAGTCAGCCAGTTACAAATCCACTGAGTGGTAGCATAGTCAAGACCGCATTTTACCAGCTTCTTTACAAGAATATCATGGGGCACCTTGTCGAATGCGTTGCTGAAATCAAGGTAGGCTACATCCACTGCGTTCCCTTCATCTACCAGGCTTGTAATTCTGTCAAAAAACGAGATCAGGTTAGTCTGACATGACTTATTTTTCAGAAATCCATGCTGACTATTGGTGATCACAGCATTCCTTTCTAGGTGCTCACAGACTGTTTGCTTAATGATCTGCTCCAGAATCTTCCCTGGTATTGATGTCAGACTGACTGTCTTAACCTTCAGAATCCTCTTGTCTCCTCTGTCTTTACCACTTAGGGCAGAGCTTTCCAGACTTTTCATGTTGGTGACACACTTTTTAGACATGCATCATTTCACAACACTGCAATTCAGTTTTACTAGCAAACCGGAGCTTAAACTAGGGGCCCCAGATGATCATTGCAAGGTTCAGGTTGGTTCATATTGAGAGAGGTGGTCCTTGAGGTATTGCACTCCTGAACCAGTGTGAGAGTCTGATTTCTTCCAAAGCAAAGTCCTAATAAATGCTTGGCAAATTGCTGTGGAACATGTTCTTACATTCAAAGCCACTACAAGGCATAGCATTGCACAGCACACAAGTGGTTCAGGATGCTGACAGAAATGGTCCTTCCACCTGACCCAGCCGGGCTCTTATTAGGTTCATGTACTGCAGCTCTTCCATTTGTTCTTGGCCCTAGGGGTAAAAAGTGGTTTATGAGAAAACTAGGAGAAGGGGTACAAAAACAATGATCTGGAGCAGTTTTCCCCAGCCTGGTGCCTTCCCAATACTTTGAACTCTAATTTCCATCACCTTCAGCCAGTGCGGCCAACGTTCAGGGATGATTGGAGTTATTGCCCAAAATATACAGAGAAAGCTGGTCTTTAGCATGCTTAAAGTTCATGGAGGATGGGAATTAGAAGCGTGACAAATGTCATTCTGGGGTGTGGATAGGTAGACTCTACATTGACCACCAGCACTGATGGAAATGCCCTTCAATATGAAGATTCTGGTATGATGTCCAAAGGGAACTGATTAGCATTATAACTGGTAATATTGAATTTACTCCAGAATGTTTTTTGCTTTCTATGTTTATAGGGTATATAATAAACTTATCAAGTTCAAAGACTTAATTTTGCATTTGCTCATTGCAGCTAGACAAATCATCACTTGACAATGGAAAAATCTGGGTAGCTTAACTTAACAGTACAGTACAGACCAATTTGGATTTTAGCAATAGAAAGAAAATTGCCCCTAAAATGCAGATTATGCAAGGAAAAGAAAAAACGACAATCATTTTACAACACCGGCAGAACATTGTTGCACATGCATCTTGTAAGACTTACAAAAACACACCACAAGGGCAGTTATAGGCATTTGGCAATTTGAATGTATGTAACGTGAACTTGGGAACTATTTATTCCTTGAAGAGGCCATGATGTGCCTTCTAAACTGCACCCGTCCTTTTGTTGTTAAGCAAAAAGCAAAAAGCAAAGCAGGGATGGGGAGAGAACACCACATTTTGTTTTAAATAGATTGCAGGTGAGTGGGAGGAGGGCCAGGGGGCAAGGCATTATGTGATTCTATGGTTGGTCTGGCCCAGTCAAGGTCACACAGTGAAAAGGAAGAAGGAATGAACAGCTGATGCTGAGGCCTCACTGGGAAGCTTTCTGAGGTTTTTAAAAGCAACCCATTTCACCCATAGCAATCCAAAGAACCATCACATTACTCCCCACCATCCTATTTTTTACTTTCATTTTTTGCTTTTAGGGTTGCTTGTCAGAACCATTGCAAAGGAAAGGATCTCTCTGAATGGACAGTTGGCTGCAGCCTTTGAGCTCCATAGTCCTGTATGTGATCCAGCATTTCTCTGGATTTCCCCTTTAGTGAAAGTGATCTCTACAATCAAAATCCAGCTGTTTCTTTCTATACAAGCATTTACATACTGTTACTCCTATGGTTGGGACGTGGGTGGCGCTGTGGGTAAAAGCCTCAGCGCCTAGGGCTTGCCGATCGAAAGGTCGGCGGTTCAAATCCCCGTGGTGGGGTGCGCTCCCGCTGCTCGGTCCCAGCGCCTGCCAACCTAGCAGTTCGAAAGCACCCCCGGGTGCAAGTAGATAAATAGGGACCGCTTACTAGCGGGAAGGTAAACGGCGTTTCCGTGTGCGGCTCTGGCTCGCCAGAGCAGCAATGTCACGCTGGCCACGTGACCCGGAAGTGTCTCCGGACAGCACTGGCCCCCGGCCTCTTGAGTGAGATGGGCGCACAACCCCAGAGTCTGTCAAGGGGCAGGGGTACCTTTACCTTTACCTTACTCCTATGGTTCAGTAGAATAGCTTTCTTTCTACAGGAAGGAGAGAATGTATTTTAAAAAAAATATGTCTGGAGGGCTTGCTTGGCGTTGTGGGCTTCTCTGCTTTAAGAACTTCAATAAACTGAGTCCAGTTAAAACTGTTTTCCTGTTTGATGGGTGAATGGGAGAGGCAAGAAGTAAGAAGCAATCAAACACTGCTCTGTTCCCAATTCCACCGAGTACTTATTGGTTATTAAGGAGGAATTACCATCATCACCATCATTATTATCATTATTATTATTTCATAATTGAGAGATAAGTTGTGCTGCACCACAATGCCTGTGCAATAGTGTCCAATGACTCAGTTTCACAAGTATGACTCTGAGATAAGCTGAACTCTTCAAGTATAGACAAAAGACTACTGTTGTCAGAGCTGCCTCAGGTCCCAGCTCACAGAGGACCAACGCCAGTCCGTTGTTATATAAAATAGTCTTTATTGAAGTTCAGTTTCTCTTTTACAGCCACGGCGCGCAGCTCTACGTCTTAAACCCTAGACCGCCGAAGCTCCGTCTGAGTCTCCTCCCCCCAGACACCAGTTTAAGACCCTAGCCTTGCTCCACCTCTTCCTCTGTTCCCTCCTCCTCTGGGTCCGCCTGTCCGCCGAGGTCTTGCCCTTCCTAGACTCTTCTGACGCTGAGTCCCCTGAGTCTTCCCCCTCCCTCCGGCGAGCTTTAGGACCTGGTTCCCAATCCGGGTTTTCTGCTGTCCCGCGCGCCTGTACATTTGAACTTGGCGCACGAGCCCAGCCTGCCACCTTCCTTCTGACCGTTATACTGCTCCTGTCGCTGCTTCCCTCTTCGGGGACGCTAGCTGGGTTTGACTCCTCCTCCCTGCTTGCCGGAGGAGATGCTGACTCTGACCTATGGGGCTCTTCCCCCCCACTACGCTCTGGTGGGGAAGCTGGTCCTGATTTCCAGCTACTGCTTTGGGAGTCTCCGCTGGCCCCCTGCTTCTGGTGTGTCCCCCCTGGGACTCCCCCCCCTTGCCCTGGCCATCGGCGCCCCCTTCTGGGAATCTTCTGATTCACTGGAGAGGCTTATGGAATCTCTCGGGTCACTGTCATTCTGCCCTCCGCTGCCCTCAGATTCTTCCCCTTCTTTCTCCATTTCCTCTCTCCCCTGCGCCTCTGCTCCTGAGCCCCTGACATCCATCCCCCCCTCGAAGCCCCCCCTTCCCCCCTCCCCTTCTTCGGGTGCGGGTTCCGGGTGCTCCAGTGCTGTGGGGGTGATTGCAGGGTACAGTTCTTCCCCCCTGGTGTTCAGCTCGCCAGGCAGATCCGACCAGTCCGTGATGGGTTCGTCGACGTCGATCTCCTCTGCTTCTATCTCTCTGCAGCTGTGCTTGAACCCAGGATCCTCCCCCAACACGTCCATGTCCGTCTCTCCCCCTGTTGCCTCGGGCGATGCTGCGTGTAAGGGCCCTCTCAGCAGTTCCCTGCTCCACCCCACCTCCGGTTGATTGTCCCACCAATAAGAGCGGTCTGTGGCAAACCCCGAGAGTGATCCCTCCGGGGATCGTGTGTCTGGCGCCGGCTCCTCATCTGATGAGAACCCGTGGAACGTGCTGGCTGAGAGTGTGGGTGTGAAGAGCCAGTCGTCGAAATAATCTGCCGGCATAGGTCTGTGTGGGAATAGTGCATGGAACTCGTCTTTGAGGTAGTGCTCCTCCAAGGCATAGTCCGGTACCCACCTGTTGGCGCTGGCCGGGGTACCTTCCTCGGCGAGAAGATATTCAACTCCCTCTTCCCCCCATCTCGAGTCTAAAATCTCTGTGACCTCGTTGAGTGGTGCCGCCCTCGGTGACCCCTCCCCTGTTGGTGATTTGCTGAGTGGGTCTGGTGCGGCCCTTGGGGTCTGAAACCTGTGGGGTTCCTTGTAGGGTGTGAGCACCGACCTATGAAAGACCGGGTGCATTCTGGAACCCACCGGGAGTGTCAACCGGAAGGCCACTGGATTGATCTGCGCCTCGACTTGGTAAGGCCCTAGCTGCTTGTGTCTGAGCTTCTTCTTAGCTAACGTTCTGGCCGGCACTGCCTGAGCTGCTAACCATACCCAGTCCCCCACCTGGATGTCTTCCCCGACTCTCCTGTGCCTGTCTGCCTGCATTTTGTAGGCGTGTTTTGCTAGTTCTAAGTTCCTTCGGAGTTGCTCGTGGACCTCCTGCAACTCTGCTGCCAAGTGCTCTGCCCCCTGTGGCTCCCTCTCCCCCTTCGTCTCTAACCCCGGGAAGGTTCTGGGATGCCGCCCATTGTTGGCGAAGAACGGCGTCACCCCTGTCGACGTGTGCTTCGTGTTGTTGTAGGCAAACTCGGCCAGCGGTAGGTAGTCCACCCAGGTCGAGGGTTGTTGGTTCGCGTAGCATTGCAGGTACTGCTGCATGATGGCATTGACCCTCTCCACTTGTCCGTTGGTCTGCGGGTGTCGTGCCGACGCTAAGTTGATCTTGACGTTCAGGATGCCCAGCAGCTTCTGCCAGAAACTCGAGACGAATTGGCGACCTCGGTCGGATAGGATGGACCTCGGCAAGCCGTGAACTCTGAACACGTGGTCTATGAACAGCTTGGCGGTTTGTTCCGCCGTGGCCACCTTCGCGCAAGGAATGAAGTGCGCCATCTTGGTGAACAGGTCTATGACCACGAGTACCGCTGTTTTGCCTCTCGAGCTGGGCAGATCTGTGACAAAGTCCAGGGCTACTCTCTCCCACGGTTCAAACGGCGTCTGTAGCGGTTCCAGCAGTCCCGCCAGCGCCCTGTGTACTGGTTTGGCCCTTTGGCATGTGTCACACCGAGCGACGTAATCCTCGACTTCACCCCTCATCTTGGGCCACCAAAAGTCTCTGGCTACTAATTCCGCTGTCTTGTCCTTGCCGAAGTGCCCAGCGCTGGGCGCGTCGTGTAACTGCTGCAGGACTTTCGCGCGGAGGTCGTCCCCCGGCACGTAGAGAGCCCCTTTGCGGAGGAGTAGGCCGTCGCGTATCTGGAACTCTCCGTCCTTCGCTGTGCCTCTTTGCACCTCCTCCATCTTGGATCGTGCGAACGAGTCCGTCTGCAGCGCGCGACGCACCGCGTCCAGGTCCACTGTGGCTGAAGCGCACGCCCACGCTTTCGGTGCGAAAATGTGCTTGGCCGCCACCGGTGCCGCTTCCTCGAGATACTGCGGTTTCCTGGATAGTGCATCCGCCATGACATTGCTGTCTCCCGGGATGTATTCTATCCGGAAGTCGAAATCCACAAAGAACTCCGCCCAGCGGATGTGTCTCTGGTTCAGGAACCACGCCGTGCGCCAGTACTCCAGGTTCTTATGGTCCGTGCGGACCTGCACTGTGTGTCTGGCTCCGATGAGGAAGTGCCGCCACGCTTTGAAGGCTGCATGAATGGCCAGCAACTCCCTGTCCCAGATGGTGTAGTTCTGTTCCGACTTGCTAAGTTTCCTGGAGTAGAATGCGCACGGCCTCCAATCCCCTTGCGGGTCTTGCTGCAACAGGACCGCCCCCACCGCTCTGTCCGAGGCGTCCGTTTCAACCCGCATTGGTTTGCTGGGGTTTACGTGCAGCAGCTGTTCTTCGGACGTGAAGAGATGCTTGAGTCTCCGAAAGGACTGCTCCGCCTGGTCCGTCCAGGTGAACTTCTTCTTCTTGGAGCTGAGGGTGTCCGTGATGGCCGCCGTTTCCATCGCGAACCCTTTGATGAACTTGCGATAGAAGTTGGCGAAGCCGACGAACTTCTGGACCTCCTTCCTATTGCACGGGCTCTTCCAGTCCAACGCCGAGCGGACCTTGGCGCTGTCCATGGCGAGTCCCTTGTCGGACAGCTTGTAGCCCAGGAAATCCACCTCCGTCATGTCGAACTGGCACTTCTCCAGCTTGGCGTAAAGTCTGTGCTCCCGTAGTCTCTTCAGGACCTCCTTGACGTCTCCCTCGTGAGCCTCCTGCGATTCCGAGAAGATCAGGATGTCGTCCAGGAAGCAGACGCACTTCTTGTAAAGGAGTCCCGCTAACACGTGGTGCATAAAAGCTTGGAAGCAGTGGGAGCCGTTTTGGAGACCAAATGGCATAACTCGATATTCATAGGTGCCTAAAGGTGTAAACATGGCCATCTTTCACTCATCGCCCTCCCTCATGCGTATAAGGTTGTACGCTCCTCGTAAATCCAACTTGGTGAAGATCCGTCCCTTCCTCACCGTCGCGAGCAGGTCGTCGATCTTGGGCATGGGGAAAGCTGTGGGCTTTGTCTTGGAATTTATGATCCTGTAATCAACTATCAGCCTTTTTTGGGGCGTGTCCTTTTTCTTAACGAAAAACACGGGACTGCCCCCCACTGCCTTGGATTCTTGGATGAATCCCCGCTTCAGGTTGTGATCTATGAACTCCCTGAGTTCTTGCAGTTCGTCTTCAGACATGGAACACAGTTTTCCAGTAGGCAGCGTCGCCCCCGGCAGGAGGTCAATCTTGCAGTCGTAGGGCCTGTGGGGCGGCAACTTGTCCGCTTCCTTCTTGCAGAAGACCTCCAAAAACGCTTTGTACTTGTTCGGTACTGCTTGGACCATGCCTAGGTGTAACTGTGGTGGATCCTCTTGCCCCTCCTCTTCCCGGCTGGTCCGGATGCAGTGTTCCGCGCAGTAGGAGGAGCAGAAGGTCAATCGACGCTGGTACCATGCCAATGCCGGGCTGTGCCTATCCAGCCAACTCATGCCCAACACTATGGGTGTGTCCGACAGGTGGGTGACGTTGAAGCTTATGACTTCGCGGTGATTTCCAATTTGCATCACCATAGGGGGTGTTTGTTGTGCCACCTGTCCTCCCAGTAGCTCCCTGCCATCGACCGTGACTACGTTTAGGGGCATCGTGGCTGGTAGGAGCGCTATGCGATGTTGCCTGATAAAGTCCACTCCCACAAAGTCTGTGTTACTGCCAGAGTCAATGGTAATAGGAACTTCCAGGGTGAGTCCATTTGGCAGTTGGAGCGATGCGGTGAGTTGCACCACTGGTTTGGGTGGGAGGGGATCTGTGGGCTGTAAAATCTCTGGGGACTGCTTCACTGACTTGCCTGGCTGGGCCCCAGCGCCTCTGCCTCCAACCAGGCTTCGTCGTTTCCCTGTAGCTGTTCCTCCTGCTGATCTGCTCCCCTTACTGTTGCTGAGGCTGCAGTGTGCTTCTGGATCCTCTGGGGACACTCTTTGGCCATGTGCTGTGCACTGTCGCAGATGTAGCACTTCCTGTTCCCTCTAGGAGCCTTCGCCTTGACTGCTCCTGGTGTTTGGGCTCTAGTTGCTGTCTGAGCCCTAGCACCACCTATCTCCATTGGTTCTTCTCCCCTCCCCAATGGAGGCGTGGTTTCCGCGCGTCCCGTCTCTCTGGGTAGGAAAGGAGTTGTCCTGGCTGGTGTGCGCCCTAAACTTCCCTCATTCCTGCTCCAAGGGCGTTCTTCCAGGCGCACGCCTACCGCCAGGGCTCTCTGTATGACTTCCTTGGTGCTGGTAGGTCTCTCCCCCCTTGCCAGCTCATCTTTCACAGACCCATTTAGTCCTTCCCAGAACAGATCCCTTACGGCAGCGGAGTTCTTCTCCCAACCGAGCACATTCACCAATGCAAAAAAGCGGGAGTGATATTGTCTTACAGTGCCTTTGCCCTGCTGCAGCCCATGCATTTCCTTCCTGGCTACATCCACATCTACCGTCGATTTAAAACAAGCGTCAATAGCTTTGAGAAATGCGTCTGAATCATTGAGGGCGGGGTCATTTTCGCACCATAAAGTGCGCAGCCACGATTTAGCTTCCCCATGCAGATGAGTTATTATGAAGCCTACTTTCTCCTCCTCATCTCTAAAGTCTTTCCGAAGCAATTTTAGCGCGAAAACTATGTCTGCTCTGAAGTTAGGATATTGCTGCAGGTTCCCGTCAAAATGGGCTACGATGCTGCCCCCCCTCTTCCCGAGGCCAACTCCCTCCGGTTTGGGTCCTGGCAGCCCCTCCTTGCCCAATCTTTCCCACCTGGTCCGCAGATCCTCGCAGAGCGCTACTGCTTCTTCCTCTCTTTTTCTGGAAACTTGCACTTCTGCGTAAAGTGTCGAGACTGCTTGTTCCAGCTCTTTCACCTTCTCCTCTGTAGTCATCTTTGCCTCTCTTCGTGAGCTCGCAAAACACCAAGTTTTGCCCCTCGCTGCACCAACTCGCGCTGCGAGGGTTCAATTTTTTGTGAGACGGAGCTTACTGTCAGAGCTGCCTCAGGTCCCAGCTCACAGAGGACCAACGCCAGTCCGTTGTTATATAAAATAGTCTTTATTGAAGTTCAGTTTCTCTTTTACAGCCACGGCGCGCAGCTCTACGTCTTAAACCCTAGACCGCCGAAGCTCCGTCTGAGTCTCCTCCCCCCAGACACCAGTTTAAGACCCTAGCCTTGCTCCACCTCTTCCTCTGCTCCCTCCTCCTCTGGGTCCGCTTGTCTGCCGAGGTCTTGCCCTTCCTAGACTCTTCTGACGCTGAGTCCCCTGAGTCTTCCCCCTCCCTCCGGCGAGCTTTAGGACCTGGTTCCCAATCCGGGTTTTCTGCTGTCCCGCGCGCCTGTACATTTGAACTTGGCGCACGCGCCCAGCCTGCCACCTTCCTTCTGACCGTTATACTGCTCCTGTCGCTGCTTCCCTCTTCAGGGACGCTAGCTGGGTTTGACTCCTCCTCCCTGCTCGCCGGAGGAGACGCTGACTCTGACCTATGGGGCTCTTCCCCCCCACTATGCTCTGGTGGGGAAGCTGGTCCTGATTTCCAGCTACTGCTTTGGGAGTCTCCGCTGGCCCCCTGCTTCTGGTGTGTCCCCCCTGGGACCCCCCTTGCCCTGGCCATCGGCGCCCCCTTCTGGGAATCTTCTGATTCACTGGAGAGGCTTATGGAATCTCTCGGGTCACTGTCATTCTGCCCTCCGCTGCCCTCAGATTCTTCCCCTTCTCTCTCCATTTCCTCTCTCCCCTGCGCCTCTGCTCCTGAGCCCCTGACAACTGTACTTGATTAAATGCTTATATAAAGATACTGTGCTGAAAGTGCGCTGCTCCACAAATGGACAACTTACAGGATCTGTACCAGCCACAAAGGGAGTCAAGCAAAGGTGTATTCTAGCCCCAACACTGCTCAACTTATATATAAATGATATTGTCCATGCTCCTAAATTGGCCACAAAACTCATCTCAATTCTATTATATGCAGATGATGCGTTTTTTTCTATCCCAAACAAAAGTAGGCCTAAAAACATTGATCAGAGCACTTTCAGGATATTGCCAGAGAGAACAGCTGGCCGTGAATTACAAGAAAACCAAAGTCATGGTTTTCTTGAGCCCATAGATAGCATATGGACAACCAACTAATTGAACAGGTCAAAGTTTTCAAATATCTTGGCCTTATTTTCCCGTCTACGGAGTCATGGGGAGCACACCAGAAATGTGCAAAAGAAAAAGCCTCCCAAAGCGCCAAAATTTTGACACCCTTTTTCCACACAAACGGTGGTAAACATATACCACCAGTCCTGGAAGTGTTCCAAGCTAAAACCCTAGCACAGTTATCATATAGGGCTCAGATTTGGACATGCTCTCACCTTGGATCTACGGAAGCTGTCCAACAAAGTTCTTAAGGCAAATTTCCTCTATACCACCCATGTGTCCCAAATGCATCTTACCTCGGTAGAATTACGGATCTGACGTAGGACACTTAACTATTGGCTTTGCCTAAACTCAAATTCCCCCGGTCTAATATCCCTAGTGCTGCAAGATGGTCACAAAAGCGCCTGGACTAAAGTTGTCTATCAAAAACTTCACTCTTGTGGTTTATCACCACAACAGCTACTCACTTTGGGTTTTAGTAAAGCAAACAGTCTAATTTGTCAGTGCCTAAATGATATTAAGTATCAGAACAACTTGGCCACAATAAGGAAATTTTGCACATGGTATGACTATTTTCCACCTTCCCATTTCAACTCTCTGGCACCCTATCTGCATAACTGAGCAACCCTAAAATATAGACACGCTTTTACTCTCACAAGATTGAATGTATTGCCCTCAGCTGGACTCGAAGGACGATTCCAACAGATTCCACACAAAAAACGCTTATGTCCCTGTGGAGATGGCCGTACCAAATTGGTGGCGCATGCGCTTCTGGCTTGCACTCTTTATAAAAACTTGAGGAATGAGATTATCACCCCTCTTTTATTGTCCATTCCAGGTCGCCCAGCCACTGCCACAGTGTCCTTTCTCTTGGCAGATCAAGATGAATAGGTGACAGCAAAGGTTGCAAGGTTTTTAGCTGGGGCAATCAGAATAAAATCCACAATTGAAGGATTGATTAAAAACCCTAAAATGTATTTTATATAACTGACTTTTTATTTCTATTCTTTGTATATCGTATTGTTGTCTTAGTGCTATGGCCAATGGCTACCGCAAATAAAGATTCATGCATTCATTCACCACAATGCCTGTGCAATAGTGTCCAATAACCAGCATGATGGCCGAAGTATTGGGAAATTCTGGAGCAAGAGGGAGATAGACTAAAATTGCAGAGCTTTGAAAAATTAAAAAATAGAGTGCGAGACTGGCTTCATTATTATCAAATAATGGAGGCATATAATTTGGACAAAAAACTAGGCTTCCAGGTGGAAAAATCAAAATTGGAAACAGAATTGTTAGACCCCAAAGTTAAGAATCTGTCAAGAATGTATAACTTGCTGTTGAAATGGAATACTCAGGATGAAACAGTGAAATCTGCTATGATTAAATGGGCACAAGATGTTGGACATAATATTATGATGGCTGACTGGGAACAGTTATGGACCACTGGTATGAAGTTTACGACATGTAATGCCTTAAAAGAGAATTTAATGAAAACGATTTATAGGTGGTACATAACACCAGTCAAGCTTGCAAAAATTTACCATTTGCCCGATAATAAATGTTGGAAATTTAATGAAACTGAAGGTACATTCTTTCACCTTTGGTGGACATGCCCAAAGATTAAGGCATTCTGGGAGATGATCTATAATGAAATGAAAAAGGTACTTAAATATACCTTTCTGAAGAAACCAGAGGCCTTTCTCCTGGGCATGGTCAGCCAATTGGTGCCAAAGAAGGATAGAACTTTTTTTATGTTTGCTACAACAGCAGCAAGAATACTTATCGCAAAGCACTGGAAGACACAAGGTCTACCCACCAGGGAGGAATGGCAGATGAAGCTGATGGACTACATGGAACTGGCGGAAATGACTGGCAGAATCCGAGACCAGGGAGAAGAGTCGGTGGAAGAAGATTGGAAAAAATTTAAAGCATATTTACAAAAATATAGTAAAATTAATGAATATTAGAAGGATGCTGGAATGAAGTTACATGGTTTTAGCAGAAATGTTATAAAGAATTAAGTAAAAATGGATTGTTAATGGGCCAAAGTGTAAAATTTAAGGTCAGATTGGGTTAAGGTAAATTATAGAACAAAAATTGAGAAAGATGGAAAGGATTTGCTGAAATAGCTAAATTGAATTAGAATACAAAAAAGGGAGGTGCGAGGAGGTCGATGAAACAAGTAAATGAAAGACAAGGATATGGAAATACTGGATGTGTTTTTAAATGTTTTTGTTTTTAAATATTCTTGTTCTTTTTTCTTTTTATGGTTGTGCTGTATTGTTTTTTACTTTGCTTTTTATTTTTTTGATGTATTGTAATTTTTATTGTCTTTTTTTTCTTTTTTTGTAATTGTTAAACTTTTAATAAATATATTTAAAGAAAAAATCAATAACCAGCATGGACGGGCTGATGAATTGCCGATTACTATCATAACCATGCTGTTCTCTGGGAGGTACAGCCTGTGTAGATACAGAATTTGTCCGTACTTTTGCCTGACTTGGGCCTAGAAAGTACAGGTCCGGAAGTTTTCTACTTGTCCTCAGCGGCAGAGGAAGCCACTCGGGCACCTGGGGTGGGGTGCGGCAAGGGCGGGGTGAGCCCCCCATAGGGGCGGGGCACACGACGGGGCCTCTGGAGTCTGCCTGCCTCCCCCCACTCAGCCACCCTTAAGTTGGGGGGGAGGCAGCGTGGCGCCTCTGCGTGCTCAAGCCAGCGCGTCTCTCCCAGGAGAGATGCGTGGCTTGGGTGCACTGCAGGCCCAGCGGTGAGTGCCGCCCAGCATTTTGTCACCCCCCTCAGTGGTGACACCCGGGGCGGCCTGCACCCACTGCACCCTGTGATGGAAAAGATTGCTTTTGCTGGGGCTGGTTGTGTCCCCAAGTACCGTATTTTTCACTCTATAGGACGCACTTTTTCCCCTCCGAAAATGAAGGGGAAATGTGTGTGCGTCCTATGGAGTGAATGTAGGCTTTCGCTGAAGCCTGGAGAGTGAGAGGCGTCGGTGCGCACCCTATGGAGTGCGCACCCTAATTTTAGGTGCGCACCTGTCAGAGACTGCCTCCAGGTCCCAGCTCACAGAAGACCAACGCTAGCCAGCAGAACTGTACAAAAGTCTTTATTGAAGTTTAGTTCCCATTTTCAAGCCCTAGCGTGCGTCTCTACGTCTAGACCCTAGACCAGCGAAGCCTCGTCTGAGTCTCCCCCCCCTGTACACCAGTTTAAGACTCTAGCCTTACTCCACCTTCTTCGTTTCTCCTTCCGCCTCTGGGTCCTACTACCCCCCGGGGTGCCTTCCTTCCTGGACGCCTCGGATGCGGACCCCTCGGACTCCTCCCCCTCTCTTCGGCGGGCTTTGGGACCCGGCTCCCTCTCCGGGCTGCTCATTGCGCCACCCTCTTGTACATTTGAACTTGGCGCGCGCGCGCTGCCCCTGACCTTCCTTTTGACCGTTTCCTCGCTCTCTGATGCAGGCGTGGCTAACCCTGACTCATGTCCTTCCGCTGACGGAAAGCTGCCTGCTGCCGATGCCTGGGGCTCCTCCCCCCTACTGCTCTCCGGTGGGGAAGCTGGTCCCGATTTCCAGCTGCTGCTCTCTGAGTCCCCTCTGGCTCCTCCTTCCTGAGGTGTTCCCTCTGGCAACCCCCTAGCTCTGACCACGGGAGCCCCTTTCTGTGAATCCTCTGATTCGCTGGAGAGACTTAGAGACCTCGGACGGCTATCATCGCTGACCTCTCCCTCGGATTCCTCTCCCTCGGTCTCTAATTCCTCCCTTTCCTGTCCCTCTGCTCCTGAACCCCTGACATCCATCCCCCCCCTCGAAGCCCCCCCTTCCCCCCTCCCCTCCTTCCGGTGTGGGTACTGGGTGCTCCGTCGTAGCGGGGGTGCGTGCAGGATACAGTTCGTCCCCCATGTACTCGTTGACGTCGCTCTCCTCTGCTTCCATCTCTCTGTCTCCGTGCTCGAACCCCACGTCTTCCCCCAACACGTCCATGTCCGTCTCGCCCCCCTCCCCCTCTTCGGGTGGTCCCAGCCAAGGACCCCTCAGCCACTTCCTGCGCCACTGCTCCTCTTGTCGATCGTCCCACCAATAAGAGCTGTCTGAGGCAGACCCCGGTGGCGAACCCACCTGGGAGCTCGTGACTGGGGCCTGTTCTTCGTCCGAGGCGAACCCCTGGAATGTGCTGGCTGAAAGAGTGGGTGTGAAGAGCCAGTCGTCGAAATACTCGGCTGGCATGGGCCTGTGTGGGAAGAGGGCATGAAACTCCTCTTTGAGCAGAGGCTCCTCCAAAGCATAGTCCTGTACCCAGCTGTTGGCACTGGCCGGGGTACCCTCTCTGGCTAGGAGATATTCTACTCCCTCTTCCCCCCATCTCGAGTCTAAAATCTCTGTGACCTCGTTGATGTGCCCCCTCCTTGGCGACCCCCCCTTTCTGGGCCCTTCTCTGAGCGGGTCTGGTGCTGTGTCTGGCTCCTGAAATCTATGAGGTGCTTTGTAGGGCGTGAGCACCGATCTATGGAACACCGGATGCATTCTGGAACCCTCCAGAAGAGCCAACCGGAAGGCCACTGGATTGACCTGTGCCTGGACTTGGTAAGGTCCTAGCTGCTTATGCCCTAGCTTCTTCTTCGCTAACGATCTGGTCGGCACTGCTTGCGCTGCTAACCAGACCCAGTCTCCCACCTGTATGTCTTCCCCAACTCTTCTGTGTCTGTCGGCCTGCACTTTGTATGCGTGTTTTGCTAGTTCTAACTGCCTCCTGAGCTGTTCGTGGACTTCCTGCAACTCCGACGCTAAGGCTTCCGCTGCCTGTGGCTCCCCCTCCCCCACTCTCTCTAAACTCGGGAAGGTTCTGGGATGCCTCCCGTTGTTGGCGAAGAACGGCGTCACCCCCGTCGACACGTGCTTCGTATTGTTGTAAGCGAATTCGGCGAGTGGCAGGTAGTCCACCCATGTCGTGGGCTGCTGATTGGCGTAGCATCTCAGGTACTGTTGCATGATGGCGTTGACCCTCTCCGCTTGCCCGTTGGTCTGTGGGTGTCTCGCCGACGCCAAATTGACTTTGACGTTCAGAATGCCCATCAGCTTCTGCCAGAAGTTCGAGATGAACTGTCGCCCCCGGTCGGAGAGAATAGACCGTGGCAGACCGTGGACTTTGAACACGTGGTCTATGAACAGTTTGGCGGTCTGCTCTGCCGTGGCTACCTTCGCACACGGAATGAAGTGTGCCATTTTAGTAAACATGTCCACCACCACTAGCACTGCTGTCTTTCCCCTCGAACTGGGCAGATCCGTGACGAAGTCCAGGGCCACCCTCTCCCACGGTTCAGACGGTGTCTGCAGCGGTTCCAGCAGTCCCGCCGGCGGTTTGTGAACTGACTTGGCCCTTTGGCAGGTGTCACATCTCGAGACGTAATCCGCTACTTCCCCCCGCATCTTGGGCCACCAAAAGTCTCTGGCTACTAGTTCGACAGTCTTTTCTTTGCCAAAGTGCCCGGCGGTGGGAGCGTCGTGTAGCTGCTGCAGTACCCTTGCGCGGAGGTCGTCTCCCGGCACGTAGAGTGCTCCCTTGTGGAGGAGCAACCCATCGCGTATCTGGAACTCGTCGGCCTTCGCTGTGCCCCTGTGCACCTCCTCCATCTTGGCTTGTGCGAAGGGGTCTTCCCGCAGCGCGCGACGTACGGCGTCCAGGTCCACGGTTGCCGACGCGCATGCCCACGCTTCCGGTGCGAAAATGTGCTTGGCCGCCGACGGTGCCGCCTCCTCAAGGTATTGCGGCTTTCTGGACAATGCATCCGCCATCACGTTGTTGTCGCCTGGAATGTACTCTATCTTGAAGTCGAAGTCCGCGAAGAACTCTGCCCATCTAATGTGTCTCTGGTTGAGGAACCTAGCCGTGCGCCAGTACTCCAGATTCTTGTGGTCCGTGTGGACCTGCACTGTGTGTCTGGCTCCGATAAGGAAGTGCCGCCATGCCTTGAACGCTGCATGGATGGCTAGCAACTCCCTGTCCCAGATGGTATAATTCTGCTCCGACTTGCTGAGCTTCCTCGAGTAGAAGGCGCACGGCCTCCAGTCCCCCTGCTGGTCTTGTTGCAACAGGACAGCTCCCACGGCTCTGTCTGAGGCGTCTGTCTCCACCCTCATGGGTCTGCTGGGATTCACATGCAGCAGCTGCTCTTCGGACGCGAAGAGACGCTTGAGTTTCTGAAAGGACTGCTCCGCTTGCTCCGTCCAGATGAATTTCTTCTTCTTGGAGCTGAGCGTGTCGGTGATGGCCGCTGTCTGCATGGCAAATCCCTTGATGAACTTGCGGTAAAAGTTGGCAAAGCCGACAAACCGCTGGACTTCCTTCCGATTGCGTGGGCTTTTCCAGTCTAAAACTGCGCGAACCTTGGCGCTGTCCATGGCGAGCCCCGTGTCCGACAACTTGTATCCCAGGAAATCCACCTCCGTCATGTCGAACTGGCACTTCTCCAGCTTGGCGTACAGCCTGTGCTCCTTCAGTCTCTGCAGAACTTCCCTGACATCCCTCTCGTGCGCCTCTCGCGATTCTGAAAAAATCAGGATGTCGTCCAGGAAGCATACGCACTTCTTGTAAAGGAGCCCCGCCAGCACATGATGCATAAAGGCTTGGAAACAGTGAGAGCCATTTTGTAATCCGAAGGGCATAACTCTGTATTCGTAGGTGCCCAGTGGCGTGAACATGGCCGTCTTCCACTCGTCGCCTTCGCGCATGCGAATCAGGTTGTACGCCCCACGTAGATCCAACTTGGTGAAAACGCGTCCTTTCCGCACCGTCGCGAGCAGGTCGTCTATCTTGGGCATGGGGAAGGCTGAGGGCTTGGTTTTCGAGTTTAAAATTCGATAGTCCACCACCAGCCTCTTTTGGGGCGTGTCCCGCTTCTTCACAAAGAATACTGGACTGCCTCCCACCGCTTTTGACTCCCGGATGAACCCACGCTTCAAATTGTGATCTATGAACTCCCTGAGTTCCTGCAGTTCATCCTCAGACATGGAGTACAGTTTCCCAGTTGGCAGCGTCGCCCCCGGCAGGAGGTCAATCTTGCAGTCATAGGGTCTGTGAGGAGGTAGCTTGTCCGCCTCCTTCTCGCAGAATACCTCCAAAAACTCCGCATACTTGAGGGGTACTGCTTGCAGCGTGCCCAACTGTAACTGCGGGTCTTCCTCTTCCCCTTCTGGGCTGGGTATAATGCAGTGTTCCGCACAGTAGGAGGAGCCAAAAGTCAGTTGGCGCTGGTACCAAGCCAATGCTGGGCTGTGCCTGTGCAGCCAACTCATGCCTAATACTACAGGCGTGTCCGACAGTTGGGTGACATTGAAGCTGATGACCTCCCGGTGATTCCCAATTTGCATCACCATCGGCGGCGTCTGCTGTACCACCTGCCCCCCTAGCAGTTCCCTGCCATCCACCGTGACAACCTTCAGGGGCAGCGTGGCTGGCAGTAACGCTACGTTGTGTTGTTGAATGAACTCCAGTCCTATAAAGTCTGCATTACTGCCAGAGTCAATTGTAATAGGCACTTCTAAGGTGAGTCCATTGGGCAGCTGGAGCGATGCGGTGAGCTGCACCACTGGTTTGGGTGGGAGGGGGTCTGTGGGCTGCAAAATCTCTGGGGACTTCCTCACTGACTCGTCTGGCTGGGCCCCAGTGCCTCCGTTTCCAGCCAGACTCCGTCGTTTCCCTGCTGTGGTTCTCTCTGCTGAGTTGTTTCCAGTACTGTCACTGAAGCTGCAGTGTGCTTGTGGAGCCTCTGGGGACACTCTTTCGCCATGTGCTGTCCACTATCACATATATAGCACTTCCTGTTCCCTCTAGGCAGCTTCGGTTTGACTGCTCCCGGTGTTAAGGCTCTGGTAGCTGAGTGAGCCCTAGCACCGCCAATCTCCATCTGCTCTTCGCCCCCTCCCTGTGGAGGCGTGGACTGCGCACGCGCTGCATCTCTGGGCAAGAGGGGGGGCACTCTCGCTGGTGTGCGTCCCCAACGCCCTTCTTCTTTGCTCCATGGGCGTTCTTCCTGCCTCACCCCAATCGATAGCGCTCTTTCAACCACTTGCTGAGTGGTTGTGGGTCTCTCTCACCGTGCCATCTCATCCTTGATCTGTGGGCTCAATCCCTCCAAAAAAAGGTCTCTAACTGGCGGAGAATCCTTATCCCAATTCAGCGCGTTGACCAATGCAAAAAACCGGGAATGATACTGCCTGACGCTGGCTTTCCCTTGTCTTAGCCCAAATATGTCTTTCCGGGCAATGTCAATGTCTATGTTTGATAAGAAACAGGAATCCATTGCCTTAATGAATGCATTTGCGCTTTGGAGCGCTGGATCCTTATCCCTCCACAGATTGCGCAGCCATGCTTTCGCGTCCCCATGCAAATGGGACAGGATGAACCCCACTTTCTCTTGCTCATCTCTAAAGTCTCTATCCAACAGCTGCAGCGCAAACAGCACGTCTGCTCGGAAATTGGGGTACTGCTGCAAATTCCCATCAAAATGAGATACAATGCTGCCTCCTCTCTTCCCCAACCCAATCCCCTCGGATCTGGGTCCCGGTAGCCCCTGCTTCGCAAGCCCTTCCAACCTGGCTTGAAGATCTTTGCAGGCAGCCGCCGCTTCTTCCTCTCTCTTCCTGGATGCGATTATCTCAGCGCTGAGTTGTGTCACCGCTTCTTGCAGGGCAGCTATTTTCTGTTCTGTAGTCATCTCGCCTGACTTTTGTGAGCTCGCAAGGCACCAGTCTTCTGCCCTCCCTGCCTCGCTCCCGTAGCGACGCTTGAGGCGAAGAAAACAGATGAAAAACAGAGACGAGGCTTACTGTCAGAGACTGCCTCCAGGTCCCAGCTCACAGAAGACCAACGCTAGCCAGCAGAACTGTACAAAAGTCTTTATTGAAGTTTAGTTCCCATTTTCAAGCCCTAGCGTGCGTCTCTACGTCTAGACCCTAGACCAGCGAAGCCTCATCTGAGTCTCTGCCCCCTGTACACCAGTTTAAGACTCTAGCCTTACTCCACCTTCTTCGTTTCTCCTTCCGCCTCTGGGTCCTACTACCCCCCGGGGTGCCTTCCTTCCTGGACGCCTCGGATGCGGACCCCTCGGACTCCTCCCCCTCTCTTCGGCGGGCTTTGGGACCCGGCTCCCTCTCCGGGCTGCTCATTGCGCCACCCTCTTGTACATTTGAACTTGGCGCGCGCGCGCTGCCCCTGACCTTCCTTTTGACCGTTTCCTCGCTCTCTGATGCAGGCGTGGCTAACCCTGACTCATGTCCTTCCGCTGACGGAAAGCTGCCTGCTGCCGATGCCTGGGGCTCCTCCCCCCTACTGCTCTCCGGTGGGGAAGCTGGTCCCGATTTCCAGCTGCTGCTCTCTGAGTCCCCTCTGGCTCCTCCTTCCTGAGGTGTTCCCTCTGGCAACCCCCTAGCTCTGACCACGGGAGCCCCTTTCTGTGAATCCTCTGATTCGCTGGAGAGACTTAGAGACCTCGGACGGCTATCATCGCTGACCTCTCCCTCGGATTCCTCTCCCTCGGTCTCTAATTCCTCCCTTTCCTGTCCCTCTGCTCCTGAACCCCTGACAGCACCCTAATTTTTTCCCCCTTTATTCCCCCCCCCTAAAAACTAGGTGCACCCTATGGAGCGAAAAATACGGTATTTTCTTTTTCTTTTCCCCATGCCAGAAAAGGGTTAATGTACGGCAGCCTCTGACTGTCCGAGGTTCCAGGAGGGAAGTTGAAAATGAAAGGATTTGGAGAGGCAGCTAGTGAGCTTTGGAGGGAGTGTTGGGAGGAGGTTTCGGAGTAGGTTGGGAGGATAGGTAGGAAGAGAGGGAGTAAGAGCTGGTTCTGGGTAGAAACATTGACTCTGAGGAAAAGATCACAAACTAGAGAAAGGAGTCTTTGAGCTTAGTGTGAAGGAGAGTGTGTGGTGTCCTATAAGAGTAATTAGGCCAGGAATTAACTGGGAGGCTGAGCCAGGAGAAGTAGAAACTGTAAAGAGACAGTCTACTTAGGTCTCATTCCAGTCAGGAGGGGAGAGATTCTTCTAGTAAGAGAAGACTTCCAAACCAGTGAAACCTTGGGTCTATTACTTGGAGTACCTCAGGAGTAGGGTTGTCTAAGGGGTGTGTAACTGACAGAAAGTACCAAAGAACCAAACTATTAAGTGTGAAACAACTGAGAAAACCTTGAAGTGAAATAACATTGTAAACTGAAATATCCTAAGTTTTATCCACTCGTGTCATAAACTTCCTTGTTAAATAAAATTGTTATTGTTTATTTGATCAAATCCTGCCTGAGACTCCAAATTATTAAGTTTTCCCTCACACAATTCCCCCGCAAGATAATCTGAGGTAGTTTGGGGGAATTCATGGAAGGGGTGTTCTGTGAGGTGGGTGCACTATATTCAAGTGAAGGGCGGGCCCAACCGTGTGCTGTTGTGCCGTCGCACACACCCCTTCCTCTGCCCATGCTTGTCTTGTGCTTTCTGGACATGTTGTTGTTTAGTCGTTTAGTCGTGTCCGACTCTTCGTGACCCCATGGACCAGAGCACGCCAGGCACCTCTGTCCTCCACTACTTCCCGCAGTTTGGTCAAACTCATGCTGGTAACCTCGAAAACACTATCCAACCATCTTGTCCTCTGTCGCCCCCTTCTCCTTGTGCCCTCCATCTTTCCCAGCATCAGTGTCTTTTCCAGGGAGTCTTCTCATGAGGTGGCCAAAGTACTGGAGCCTCAACTTCACGATCTGTCCTTCCAGTGAGCACTCAGGGCTGATTTCCTTCAGAATGGATGCGTTTGATCTTCTTGCAGTCCATGGGACTCTCAAGAGTCTTCTCCAGCACCATAATTCAAAAGCATCAATTCTTCGGCGATCAGCCTTCTTTATGGTCCAGCTCTCACTTCCATACATCACTACTGGGAAAACCATGACTTTAACTATACGGACCTTTGTTGGCAGGGTGACGTCTCTACTTCTCAAGATGCTGTCTAGGCCTGTCATTGCCCTTCTCCCAAGAAGCAGGCGTCTTTTAATTTCGTGGCTGCTATCACCATCTGCAGTGATCATGGAGCCCAAGAAAGTAAAATCTCTCACTGCCTCCATTTCTTCCCCTTCTATTTGCCAGGAGGTGATGGGACCAGTGGCCATGATCTTCGTTTTTTTGATGTTGAGCTTCAGACCATATTTTGCGCTCTCCTCTTTCACCCTCATTAAAAGGTTCTTTAATTCCTCCTCACTTTCTGCCATCAAGGTTGTGTCATCTGCATATCTGAGGTTGTTGATTTTTCTTCCGGCAATCTTAATTCCAGCTTGGGATTCATCCAGCCCAGCCTTTCGCATGATGTATTCTGCATATAAATTAAATAAGCAGGGAAACAAAATACAGCCTTGTCGTACTCCTTTCCCAATTTTGAACCAATCAGTTGTTCCATATCCAGTTCTAACTGTAGCTTCTTGTCCCACATAGAGATTTCTCAGGAGACAGATGAGGTGATCAGGCACTCCCATTTCTTTAAGAACTTGCCATAGTTTGCTGTGGTCGACACAGTCAAAGGCTTTTGCATAGTCAATGAAGCAGAAGTAGATGTCTTTCTGGAACTCTCTAGCTTTCTCCATAATCCAGCACATGTTTGCAATTTGGTCTCTGGTTCCTCTGCCTCTTCTAAATCCAGCTTGCACTTCTGGGAGTTCTCGATCCACATACTGCTTGAGCCTTCCTTGTAGAATTTTAAGCATAACCTTGCTAGCGTGTGAAATGAGTGCAATTGTGCGGTAGTTGGAGCATTCTTTGGCACTGCCCTTCTTTGGGATTGGGATGTAGACTGATCTTCTCCAATCTTCTGGCCACTGCTGAGTTTTCCAAATTTGCTGGCATATTGAGTGTAGCACCTTAACAGCATCATCTTTTAAAATTTTAAATAGTTCAGCTGGAATACCATCACTTCCACTGGCCTTGTTATTTGCAGTGCTTTCTAAGGCCCATTTGACTTCACTTTCCAGGATGTCTGGCTCAAGGTCAGCAACCACACTACCTGGGGTGTACGAGACATCCATATCTTTCTGGTATAATTCCTCTGTGTATTCTTGCCACCTCTTCTTGATGTCTTCTGCTTCTGTTAGGTCCTTACCACTTTTGTCCTTTATTATGGTAATCTTTGTACGAAATGTTCCTTTCATATCTCCAATTTTCTTGAACAGATCTCTGGTTCTTCCCATTCTGTTGTTTTCCTCTATTTGTTTGCATTGCTCGTTTAAGAAGGCCTTCTTGTCTCTCCTTGCTATTCTTTGGAAATCTGCATTCAGTTTCCTGTATCTTTCACTATCTCCCTCACATTTTGCTTGCCTTCTCTCCTCCGCTATTTGTAAGGCCTCATTGGACAGCCACTTTGCTTTCTTGCATTTCCTTTTCATTGGGATGGTTTTCGTTGCTGCCTCCTGTACAATGTTACGAGCCTCCATCCATAGTTCTTCAGGCACTCTGTCCACCAAATCTAAATCCTTAAACCTGTTCCTCACTTCCACTGTGTATTCATAAGGGGTTTGACTTGGATTGTATCTTGCCAGCCCAGTGGTTTTTCCTACTTTCTTCAGTTTAAGCTTGAATTTTGCTATAAGAAGCTGATGATCTGAGCCACAGTCAGCTCCAGGTCTTGTTTTTACTGACTGTATAGAGCTTCTCCATCTTTGGCTGCAGAGAATATAATCAATCTGATTTCGATGCTGCCCATCTGGTGATGTCCATGTGTACAGTCGTCTCTTGTGTTGTTGGAAAAGTGTGTTTGTGATGACCAGCTTGTTCTCTTGACAGAACTCTATTAGCCTTTGCCCTGCTTCGTTTTGATCTCCAAGGCCAAACTTGCCAGTTGTTCCTTTTATCTCTTGCCTCCCTACTTTAGCATTCCTTTTTTTTTTTAATTAAATTTTTTATTAAAGTTTCTTATAGCAGAACAGAAAATAGAAAAAAGAAAAGACAAAGAAAAGAAAAATAATATACACAATACAACATACAAACAAAAACAAAGCTTCTAAAACACATAGTTATATCACCACTCATATCCCTTTTAGACTTCCTTCAGCGTTACTGACAATCATTCGTTGCTGTCCTTTTGATACGCACTCCTTTCTTTTTTACATATTGCCGATTATTCTTCCCTACCTCCCAATCTTTGTTGGACAATATTTATTATTTAATTACAAAGCCTCTTTAAATCCCGCTAGCGTTATTTTTACCCCATAGTTACTTTCCAGATAACACACGAATTTCTCCCAGTCTTTAATAAATTTTTGATCTTTAGTATATCTAATTTTCCCTGTTAATCTGTCCAGCTCAGCGTATTCTATCAATTTTGTTCTCCACTCCTCAACCGTCGCGGTTTCCTCCGACTTCCATTTCTGAGCTAACACGATTCTGGCAGCTGTCACCGCGTACTGGAAGAGTTTCTGATCCTTTCTCCTAACGTCCTTCCCTATAATACCTAATAGGAATGCTTCAGGTTTTTTCACGAAGGTATACTTCAACATCTTTTTCAGCTCGTTATATACCTCCTCCCAAAAACTTCTAACCTTACCACATTCCCACCACTGGTGGAAGAAAGTCCCTTCTTTCGATTTACACTTCCAGCATTTGTTATCCACCTTGTACATCTTTGCCAGTTTAGTAGGAGAAAGGTACCATCTATAAAACATTTTCATCATGTTTTCCCTCAGTAACGTGCACGCCGTAAATTTTATGTTCTCTTTCCACAGCCTTTCCCATTCTTCTAATTTAATATTATATCCTAAGTCCTTAGTCCATTTTTCCATCACCGGTTTCATCTCTACATCTTTCATATGCCACTCCAGCAGTATCTTGTACATTTTTGATAAATTTTTATATTCATTATTTATTATCTCCTTTTGAAAGATTGATTCTTTTTCTTCATAGCTCCTTTCCTTCAGCTCTTTTTTAAACATTTCGTTTATCTGGAAGTAGTTTAGCCAGTCATACGTTAATGCCTTAATTTGTTCATAAGTGTCAGGGTTGCTTCAAGATCCTAGCTCACAGAGGATCACGCTAGCCAACGGTCATTAAGTAAAAGTCTTTATTGAGTTACAGTTTCCATTCTCAAGCTGCTGCGTGCAACCCTACGTCTAGTAGCTAGATCGGCGAAGCTCCGTCTGAATCTCCGCCCCTCGTACACCAACTTAATATCCTAGCCCTGCTCCACCTTTTCCGCCTGACTGTTCTTCTCTGGGTCCCTCTGCCCCCCTGGGTCTCTTCCTTCCGGGATTCTTCGGACGCTGACCCCCCGGACTCTCCTGTCTCCTTGCGCCGGGCTTTAGGACCCGGCTCTCTTTCCGGGCTGCCTACTGCGCCTCCTTCCTGTGCATTTGAACTTGGCGCGCGCGCCCAACCTTCCACCTTCCGTCTAACCGTTTCTTCGCTCCCAGATGGAGGTGTGGCCACCCCTGACTCGTGCCCTCCCTCCTGCTGTGAGCTGCCAGCGCTTGCCCCCTGGCTCCTTTCCTCTTCCCTGCTCTCTGGCGGTGACGCTGGACCCGATCTCCAACTGCTCTCCTCTGATTCCCCTCTGGCTCTATCTCCCTGGGGTGCCCCCCTAAACTCCCCCCTTGCCTTGGCCACTGGTGCTCCTTTCTGTGAATCCTCCGACTCACTGGAGAGACTCGGAGATCTCGGGTCGTCGTCCTCGCTCATCCTTTCTTCTGCCTCCTCCCCTTCGCTCTCTGTTTCCTCCCTTGCCCTTGCCTCTGCTCCTGAACCCCTGACATCCATCCCCCCCTCGAAGCCCCCCACTCCCCCTTCCCCTCCTTCCGGTGCTGGAGCTGGGTGCTGCTGCGTCAAGGAGACGAATGTCGGGTACCGTTCGGTTCCCGTAGCGGGCCTCCCTCCGAAGTCTTCCGGTTCTTCCTCCCTTCTCTCGTCGACGACGGTCACCTCTGCTTCCATCTCTGTGCCGCCGTGCTCGAAACCTGGATCGTCCCCGAAAATGTCCATGTCCGTCTCTCCCTCGCTTCCTCCAGGCGGCGTTGCTCGGCCTGGACCTTCTTGCCACTTCCTGCGCCACTGTTCCTCTGGTTTGTCGTCCCACCAATACGAGGGTTCTGAGGCAGATCCCGAGGGCGACCCCTCCGGGGAACGGACGTCTCGTATCGGGTCCTCGTCAGAGTCGAACCCCCGGAACGTGCTGCCCGAAAGCGTGGGTGTGAAAAGCCAGTCGTCGAAAAAGTCTGCTGGCATCGGTCTATGTGGGAAGAGGGCATGAAACTCGTCTTTGAGCAGAGGTTCGTCCAAGGCGTAGTCCGGCACCCAACTGTTCGCACTGGCCGGGGTGCCCTCCCTGGCGAGAAAGTATTCTACCCCTTCTTCCCCCCATCTGGAATCCAAAATCTCTGTGACTTCGTTGATGCGCTCCTTCTGTGCCACTCCTGCGTGCCCTGTTCTGTCTCTGGCCGGACTCTGCGCCGTTCCGGGTTCCTGAAACCTGTGCGGTGCCTTGTAGGGAGTGAGCACTGATCTGTGGAATACCGGATGCATTCTGGAACCCTCCGGAAGCGCCAGCCTGAAGGCCACCGGGTTGACCTGCTCTTCGACTTGATAGGGCCCCAGTTGCTTATGCCCTAGTTTCTTCTTGGCCAACGACCTGGCCGGCACTGCGTGGGCTGCTAACCAGACCCAGTCCCCCACGTGTAGCTCTTCGCCAACCCTTCTGCGTTTGTCCGCTTGTACCTTGTATGCGTGCTTGGCCAGCTCCAGGTGGCGCCTCAGCTGATCGTGGACTTCCTGCAGTTCCGACGCGAACGCATCTGCCGTCTGCGGCTCCCCTTCCCCCAGCCTTTCCAGTCCCGGGAAGGTTCTGGGGTGCCTCCCGTTGTTGGCGAAGAACGGTGTGACCCCCGTGGACACGTGCTTCGTGTTGTTGTAAGCGAACTCGGCGAGCGGCAGGTAATCCACCCACGTCGCAGGCTGTTGATTTGCATAGCACCTCAAGTACTGCTGCATGATGGCATTGACCCGTTCTGCTTGCCCGTTGGTTTGCGGGTGTCTCGCCGACGCCAGGTTGATCTTGACGTTCAGGAAGCCCATCAGCCGCTGCCAGAAATTTGAGATGAACTGCCGCCCCCGGTCGGACAGAATAGACCGTGGCAGACCGTGAACCTTGAACACGTGGTCTATGAACAGTTTGGCGGTTTGTTCCGCCGTGGCCACCTTCGCACACGGAATGAAATGTGCCATCTTGGAGAACAAGTCCACCACCACCAGCACTGCCGTCTTGCCCCTCGAGCTGGGCAGATCCGTGACAAAGTCCAGGGCCACCCTCTCCCAAGGTTCGGCCGGAGTTTGCAGCGGTTCCAACAGTCCGGCCGGCGGTCTAAGCACTGGCTTCGCCCTCTGGCAGGTGTCACACCTCGCCACGTAGTCCGCGACCTCCCTTCTCATTCCAGGCCACCAGAAATCCCTGGCTACTAGTTCCACCGTCTTCTCCTTGCCGAAGTGCCCTGCAGTGGGCGCGTCGTGCAGCTGCTGCAGCACCTTGGCGCGAAGTTCGTCTCCCGGCACGTAGATGGCCCCTTTACGGATGAGCAATCCATCTCTTAGCTGGAAACCGTCGGCCGCTGCTTTGCCCCTTTGCACCTCTGAGATCTTTGCTTGCGCGAAGGAGTCCCCTTGCAACGCTCGTCGCACCGCCTCCAGATCCACGGTTGCCGCGGCGCACGCCCACACTGTTGGTGCGAAGATGTGCATGGCGGCCGCTGGCGTTGCTTCCTCCAGATACTGTGGCTTGCGGGAGAGAGCGTCCGCCATGATGTTGGTGTCCCCCGGGACATACTCTATTCGGAAGTCGAAGTTCGCAAAGAACTCAGCCCAACGTATCTGCCTCTGGTTCAGGAACTGTGCCGTGCGCCAGTGCTCTAGGTTCTTGTGGTCCGTGCAAACCTGCACCGTGTGCTTGGCGCCGATCAGAAAGTGCCTCCACGCCTTGAACGCTGCATGAATGGCCAGCAACTCCCTGTCCCATATGGTGTAGTTCTGCTCGGACTTGCTGAGCTTCCTGGAGTAAAACGCTCCCGGTCGCCACACCCCCTGCGGGTCTTTCTGCAGCAGGACCGCCCCCACGGCTCTGTCCGAGGCGTCAGTCTCCACCCTCATCGGCTTGCTGGGGTTGACATGAAGCAGCTGCTCTTCCGACGCGAAGAGACGCTTGAGTGCCTGAAAGGACTGTTCCGCCTGCTCTGTCCAAATGAACTTCTTTTTCTTGGAGCTAAGCGTGTCAGTGATGGCCGCCGTCTGCATAGCGAAGCCCTTGATAAACTTGCGATAGAAGTTCGCAAAGCCGACAAACCGTTGGACCTCCTTCCGGTTGCGCGGGCTCTTCCAATCCAACACCGCTCGAACCTTGGCGCTGTCCATGGCGAGCCCCTTGTCAGACAGCTTGTAGCCCAGAAAATCCACCTCCGTCACGTCAAATTGGCACTTCTCCAGCTTGGCGTAGAGCCTATGGTGCTTCAGCCTGTTCAGTACTTCCTTGACGTGTTTGTCATGCTCCTGTTGCGACTCCGAAAAGATCAGGATGTCATCTAAGAAACAGACGCACGTCTTGTAGAGGAGTCCCGCCAACACGTGATGCATGAATGCTTGAAAAACGTGGGAGCCATTTTGCAATCCAAAAGGCATAACTCTATATTCGTAGGTCCCCAGTGGCGTGAACATGGCTGTTTTCCACTCGTCTCCCTCCCGCATGCGAATGAGGTTGTACGCACCTCGCAGATCCAATTTGGTGAACACTCTGCCCTTCCGCACCTTTGCGAGGAGGTCGTCAATTCGGGGCATGGGGAAGTCCGACGGCTTAGTCACACTGTTCAAGATCCTGTAATCCACTACGAGCCTCTTTTGGGGCGTATCCCGCTTCTTAACGAAGAACACCGGGCTGCCTCCCACCGCCTTGGACTCTCGGATGAAACCGCGCTCCAAATTATGATCTATGAACTCCTTGAGTTCTTGCAGCTCGTCCTCTGACATGGAATACAGTCTCCCCTTAGGCAGCGCCGCCCCTGGCAGCAGGTCAATCTTGCAGTCATATGGCCTGTGAGGGGGTAGCCTGTCTGCCTCCTTCTCGCAGAAAACTTCCAAAAATTCTGCGTACTTGTGGGGAATCGCTTGCAGCGTGCCTAGCAGTAGCTGTGACTCCTCTTCCTCTCCTTCCTGCCTGGGCACGATGCAGTGTTCAGCACAAAAGGAAGAGCCGAAGGTCAGCTGCCTCTGGTACCAAGCCAGCGTTGGGCTGTGTTCGTCCAGCCAACTCATGCCCAACACAATGGGCGTGTCCGACAATTGAGTGACGTTGAAGCTGATGACTTCTTGGTGATTCCCAAGTCGCATCACCATCGGTGGCGTCTGCTGCACCACTTGCCCTCCTAGCAGCTCCCTGCCATCCACCGTGACCACCTGCAGGGGCAGTGTGGCCGGCAGCAACTGTATAGCATGCTGGTTGACGAAGTCCTGCCCCATAAAGTCCGCATTGCTGCCTGAGTCAATGGTGATTGGCACGTCCATGGTGATGCCATTGGGCAGCTGGAGCGACGCGGTGAGCCTCACCACTGGTTTGGGCGGGAGGGGGTTCACGGGCTGTAAAATCTCTGGGGACTGCATCATTAATACGTCTGGCTGGGCCCCAGTGCCTCTTCCTCCAGCCAGACAGCGTCGTTTCCCTGCTGTGGTTCTCCTTGCTGCGTTGCTGCAGTCGCCATTGCTGAGGCTGCAGTGAGCTTGTGGAGCCTCTGGGGACACTCTTTCGCCATATGCCCTGGCTCCTCACAGACGTAACACTTCCTGTTCCCTCTAGGAGGCTTCGCTTTCACTGCTGCTGGTGCTAGGGCTCTGGTTGCTGACTGAGCCCTGGCACCTCCAACCTCCATCGGTTCAGCTCCTCCCCCTGGCGGAGGCGTGGATTGCGTACGTGCTGCTTCTCTGGGAAATAAGGAGGAGCCCCTGGCTGGTTCGCGCCCTCCACGCCCTTCGTCCCTGCTCCACGGACGTCCTTCCAGCCGTACCCCCACTGCCAGCGCCCTCTGCACGACCTCCTGGGTGGTCCGGGGTCTCTCCCCCCTCGCAATCTCATCTTTTACAGAGCTGTTTAGTCCCTCCCAGAAAAGGTCTCTTACAGGGGTCGCATCTCTGTCCCATTCTAGGGCACTGGCCAAGGCGAAAAAGCGGGCATGGTACTGCCGTACGCTGGCCCTTCCCTGCTTCAGTCCATGAATCTGTTGCCGAGCAAGATCCACGTCAATGCTTGATAAAAAACACGCATCCATCGCTTTAATAAAGGCATTCGCATTTTGGAGCGCCGGATCGTTATCCCTCCATAAATTGCGCAGCCATGCTCTGGCATCCCCATGCAAATAAGACATGATGAACCCCACTTTCTCTTGCTCATCTCTAAAATCTTTACTCAGCAGTTGCAGTGCACACAGTACGTCTGCTTTAAAATTGGGATACTGTTGCAGGTTCCCATCGAAGTGAGAGACCAGACCGCCTGTGCGTCTCCCCAACCCAATCCCCTCTGGTTTGGGTGTCTGTTGCCCTTGCTTCGTAAGCACTTCCAACCTGACCTGGAGATCCCTGTAGGCGGCAGCTGCGTCCTCCTCTCTCTTCCTGGATGCGAGAGCCTCGGCATTCAGCTGTGACACTGCTTCTCTGAGTTCCGCTATCTGCTGTTCAGCCGTCATGTCGGCTGCCGTTCGTGAGCTCGCTAGTAGGCACCTGCTTCTCTCCTCTCCTCGAGGCTGTAGATGCCCACAATACACGTGACGGAGCTTACTGTCAGGGTTGCTTCAAGATCCTAGCTCACAGAGGATCACGCTAGCCAACGGTCATTAAGTAAAAGTCTTTATTGAGTTACAGTTTCCATTCTCAAGCTGCTGCGTGCAACCCTACGTCTAGTAGCTAGATCGGCGAAGCTCCGTCTGAATCTCCGCCCCTCGTACACCAACTTAATATCCTAGCCCTGCTCCACCTTTTCCGCCTGACTGTTCTTCTCTGGGTCCCTCTGCCCCCCTGGGTCTCTTCCTTCCGGGATTCTTCGGACGCTGACCCCCCGGACTCTCCTGTCTCCTTGCGCCGGGCTTTAGGACCCGGCTCTCTTTCCGGGCTGCCTACTGCGCCTCCTTCCTGTGCATTTGAACTTGGCGCGCGCGCCCAACCTTCCACCTTCCGTCTAACCGTTTCTTCGCTCCCAGATGGAGGTGTGGCCACCCCTGACTCGTGCCCTCCCTCCTGCTGTGAGCTGCCAGCGCTTGCCCCCTGGCTCCTTTCCTCTTCCCTGCTCTCTGGCGGTGACGCTGGACCCGATCTCCAACTGCTCTCCTCTGATTCCCCTCTGGCTCTATCTCCCTGGGGTGCCCCCCTAAACTCCCCCCTTGCCTTGGCCACTGGTGCTCCTTTCTGTGAATCCTCCGACTCACTGGAGAGACTCGGAGATCTCGGGTCGTCGTCCTCGCTCATCCTTTCTTCTGCCTCCTCCCCTTCGCTCTCTGTTTCCTCCCTTGCCCTTGCCTCTGCTCCTGAACCCCTGACAATAAGGTTTTATTTTCCACTTCCCTCCTTCTTTAAAGACCATTTCTCCATAGTTTCCCCACTTCCCCCTCATGTTAATTGTCTTAATACATTTCATTTCTAGCGGGGAGAGCCAATGTGGAATTTTAGGCTCTAATATGTTTTTGTACCTATCCCAAACCTCTATTAAAGCACCTCTGAAAATATGATTTGTAAATCCTTTATGTACCTTCTTTTTATCACTCCATAGGTAAGCGTGCCACCCGTATCTGTTATTAATACCTTCAAGATCTAATAATTCCTTATTCTCCAATTTAACCCATTCTTTTATCCAGCACAAACATGCTGCCTCGTAATAGAGTCTCATGTCTGGTAGAGAGAAGCCACCTCTTTCTTTGGTATCTGTCAAAAATTTAAATTTGATTCTAGGCTTCTTCCCTTCCCAAACATATCTTGTGATCGCCTTTTGCCACTCCTTGAAGATTTTTATACCTTTTATTATGGGTATCGTTTGGAATAAGTATAGCAGTTTGGGGAGCACCATCATCTTTACTGTCTCTATTCTACCCCAGAGTGATAATTTCAATCTGGCCCAGGACTCCAAATCCCTTTTTACACCTTTCCATACAGGGACATAATTATGTTGATATAAGTCAATATTCTTGTCGGAAAGCCAGATTCCTAAATACTTAATCTTCTTTACTATCTCAATCTCAGTTCTTTGCTGTAAAAGTTCCATCTTGTCTCTATCCATATTTTTAACTATCATTTTTGTCTTTCTCTTATTCAATCTGAAACCTGCTAGCTTACCAAATTGTTCCATTTCGTTTAAGATTTCCTTTATGCTATCTATAGGTTCCTCCACAGTCAGGACCACATCATCTGCATATGCCTTAATTTTATATTCATTTACCCCTAGTGTCACCCCTTTAATTTGCTTGTTTTGTCTAATTGCATTTAGAAGGACTTCCAGGACCACTATGAATAGTAATGGCGAGAGTGGGCATCCCTGCCTTGTACCTTTACCTATTTTCAGTTCCTCCGTGATGACATTATTCACTATCAGTCTTGCCTTCTGATCTGTATAAATTGCTTGGATACCGTTGAGGAATTCCTGGCCCACCTCCATAACCTCCAGATTTTTTATCATAAATTCCCAGATTACATTATCAAAAGCTTTTTCCGCATCTACGAATATTAAGCTGGCTGGTTTATCATATCTTTCGGACAGAAATTCAATAACATTAACTATATTTCTTATATTGTTTCTTATCTGTCTGCCCGGCAGAAAACCCTCTTGATCTCTGTGTATAATCTTTATCAATATCTTTTTTAATCTCTTAGCTAATATTCCCGCGAAAATCTTATAATCCGTGTTTAATAAAGAGATAGGCCTATAATTTTTAACTTGTGTAAGGTCCGAATCTTGTTTTGGTATCACTACAATGAGAGCCTCCCTCCATGTTCCTGGCATGTCCTTCTTTTTTAAAATGTTGTTCATAACTTTGGTCAACGGGTCTATCAGTACGCCTTTCATTTCTTTATAATAACTGGCAGTGAACCCATCCGGCCCCGGTGCCTTCCCTCTTTTTAACTCTTTTATGACTTCTTCTACCTCCTCTTTAGATATTGGGGCATCCAACTGTTCTTTTTGAGCCAGTGAGATCTTCCTCACCACTTTTTCTTTCAAATATCTTTCTATTTTCTTCTTATTATTCCTCTCCTTATTCTTATACAGTTGCTTATAAAAATCCACAAAAGCTCTCCTGATTTCCTTCGGTTCTGTTGTCACCTCCCCATTTACCTCTATTTTACTGATTGTATTTGTTTCCTTTCTTTTCTTAACCTGCCAGGCGAGCCACTTTCCTGATTTATTAGCATACCGTATTTTTCGCACCATAGGACGCACTTTTTCCCTCCTAAAAAGCAAGGGAAAATGTGTGTGCGTCCTATGGAGCGAATGCAGGCTTTCGCTGAAGCCTGGAGAGTGAGAGGGGTCGGTGCGCACCGACCCCTCTCGCTCTCCAGGCTTCAGGAAGCTATCCGCTAGCAGTGGGAGACCCAGCTCTCCCACCGCTAGCGGAGCGCTGCATTAATCCCGAAGCTTGGGGCGTGCGGAGCTCAGCTAGCCCTGGGAGAGCCCCGCGACGTCGCGCGGCTCTCCCAGGGCTAGCGGACCACTGCGCTAATCCAGCAGCTTGGGGCGTGCGGAGTTCAGCGCGCCCCAAGCTTCTGGGTGCCGGCAAGGTCTCCGCTAGCCCTGGGAGAGCCCCGCGACGTCGCGCGGCTCTCCCAGGGCTAGCGGACCACTGCGCTAATCCAGCAGCTTGGGGCGTGCGGAGTTCAGCGCGCCCCAAGCTTCTGGGTGCCGGCAAGGTCTCCGCTAGCCCTGGGAGAGCCCCGCGACCTCGCGCGGCTCTCCCAGGGCTAGCGGACCACTGCGCTAATCCAGCAGCTTGGGGCGTGCGGAGTTCAGCGCGCCCCAAGCTTCTGGGTGCCGGCAAGGTCTCCGCTAGCCCTGGGAGAGCCCCGCGACGTCGCGCGGCTCTCCCAGGGCTAGCGGACCACTGCGCTAATCCCGAAGCTTGGGGCGTGCGGAGCTCAGCACGCCCCAAGCTTCTGGGCGCCGGCAAGGTCTCCGCCGGCAAGGTCTCCTTGCAGCAGTTCCCCGCAAGGCTCCCCAAGCTGCGGATAGCAGCCTGCTTCCCGGAGCGTCAGGCGCCCTGAAAGCAGAGCGCCCGGCGCTTCGGGAACACATCCGCTGCGTGGAGAGCCTTGCAGGAGTTCCCCGCAAGGCTCCCCACGCTGCGGATAGCAGCCTGCCGCCCGGCGGGTGGGGTGCCCTGAAGCAGAGCGCCTCTCACGCCAGGCATACATCCGCAGCGTGGGGAGCCCTGCAGCAGTTCCCCGCAAGGCTCCCCAAGCTGCGGATAGCAGCCTGCCGCCCGGCGGGTGGGGCGCCCTGAAGCAGAGCGCCCCGCGCGCTAGGTAGACATCAGCCAGCCCCACAAGCTCGGGGGACAGCAGGGAGGCGCAGCGCCACTATCCCGCTGTTCCTCGACCTGGTTCGGTTTCCCTGACCTGCTTTTGGGGGGGAAATAAAGGGAAAAAATTTTTCCTTTATTTCCCCCCCAAAAAACTAGGTGCGTCCTATGGTCCGGTGCGTCCAATCGTGCGAAAAATACGGTACTCAAAATTTTTTTGCCTTAATCTTTTGATATTCCATTCAACCTCCTTATTTATCATCATCGCAAACTGGGTTTGAAGAATCTTTATTTCCTGCTTTATCTTCTCATTATTTGGTTTCCTAGTCAATTTTTGTTCGCAGTCCATAATCTGTCTAAGAATCTCTTTTGACCATTTCTCTTTGTTATTCTTTTTCCAAGCATTCTGTTGGATCAAGAGGCCCCTTATCACTGCCTTACTTGTAACCCACACCACACTCAGTTTCGTCCCTTTATCCATATTGTTCATAAAGAATTCAGTTAAATTTTTTTGTACTTTCTCCACAAATTTTTGGTCATCCCATAAATTATCATTTAATTTCCACCTAAAGGAACGCTCCTCGGAACCTTTTAGCTCCATTTTTATTGGGTTGTGGTCTGAAATCACCTTCGCCTGTATTTCTACTTTGTGGATTCTCGGGGTTAATTCATTCGAGACCCATATTTGGTCTATTCTAGAAAACGATTGGTTTGGTTCAGAATGATAAGTAAACTGCTTCTCCAAAGGGTGTCTCAACCTCCAGATATCTACCAGGTTGAAATTCTTTGTCATCGTAAAGAACGTTTTAGGTAGTTTCCCTTCTTTGGTCTTAGTTTCCCTTAATCTATCCATTTCTGTTGAGACCACACCGTTCAGATCTCCCATTATTATAATTTTCTGATCCATATATTCAAATAACTTCTCTTCTAACATACTAAAAAATTCTGTCTTATTTCCATTTGGTGCGTATATCCCAACCACTATCATACTCTCCCCTTGCCAATTGATTTGAACCGCAATGATTCTCCCTTCTTCGTCCTTAAATAGTTGGTGACTTTCAATTTTATTTTTAATATATAAAACAACACCCCTTTTTTTCTCTTTATCTGAAGATATGTATTCACTCCCTAGCCTTTTGTTAATCAGGATTTTCCTATGTTTTCTGGCTACATGCGTTTCTTGTAGGCATATGATGTCCAAATTTTTCTTTTTTAAGATATGTTCGATTCCATTCCGTTTCTTTTTATCGTTCATTCCATTAATGTTCCAATTCCATAATTTTAGCGTCATTCCTTTTGTCCCTATTTAGACCTTTCTTAGCTTTGAAGTTTTCTATAAACCTTCTGTCCCTTCTCCTTCTTCTTCTTCTTCCTCCTCTACAGAGTCTCTCCCGGTCTGTTCCTCTTCTGCTTCTGCTTCTGAGTCCTCCCTCGCCCTTGCCCCTCCTTCTGCTCCTTTGATCTCTTCCTCTTCTTGTTGTAATTCTTTATACCTTCTTGTAAATTTCCCGACTTCCTCAGGGCTTGTCAATCTTCTCCTCACTCCTTTGTAAAAGAAGGAGACTCCTTCCGGGAATTCCCATCTGAAGTCGATCCTATTTTTCTTCAGTAGTTGCACCAGTGGTTTATAGGCCTCTCTTCGTTTCAGTAGCCTTATTGGAATGTCTTTAAATATGATTATGTAATTCCCGTCAATATAGAGTCTCTTCTCTCTATTCTTATGCAAAATCAGATTCCTCATTTCTCTATCCTTAAATGCTACCACACAATCACCTGGGAATTTCTTTAGCTTATTTGTTTTGCTTTTCATTCTGAATGCGTTTTGTATTGTCCTCGCAATTTCTACCTCCGACATTTCCATCCACCGTGCAAATTCTTTTATCAGTCTTGCCTTTATGTTCTCATTTTGTATTTCTGGTACTTGTCTCAGTTTCAGATTCACTTCTTTCTGTTTTAATTCATTCATTGCAATAGAATCTTTCAGTTCTTCCTGTGTTCTATTTAGGTCCGCGATCTCATTTTTCATCTTCTCTTCTTCCCGCTTCATCTCTTTTATTTCCTGTTTTGATTTCTTTAATCCCTCATCCACTCTCCTTGAGACCTCTTTAATTTGCCCCCTCAATTCACTGACTGTCTCCTCAATCTTTTTATCCATTTTCCCCATTTTGTTATCAACCTGTTCTAATTTTGTCTCTAGGTTTTTTTCGCTTTGTTTTATTTCAGCAAACATTTTTAGTATTTCTGTTTTAAACTCTGTTTCTTGCTTTGAGGCTCTCCTGTCTGATGGCATCCCACCCTCTGCTCCTTTTTTCTGTGTATGCGACATTGCTTGGCTGTCTAGGGGGTTAATTATTAAATTACTTGTTTACTGTACACTAACAACCAAAGCTGTACTAGTTATCATTAAGGTAACCACAAATCTGCCGAATGTACAGAGCAAATAGTCTTGACAGGACAAATAGTCTAAATAGAAGATTTACAAAGACTGGTTTCTTTAAGTACTTCTTTGCTAGCCCCTTCTCTTATTATTGACACAGCTCAAATACTTTAGCATTCCAATCCCCTATAATGAGAAGAACATCCTTCTTTGGTGTCACTTCTATAAGGTGTTGTAAGTCTTCATAGAATTGGTCAATTTCAGTTTCTTCAGCACCAGTAGTTGGTGCATAAACTTGGATTACTGTGATGTTAAAAGGTCTGCCTTGGATTCGTATCGAGATCATTCTATCATTTTTGAGATTGCATCCCAGTACAGCTTTCGCCACTCTTTTGTTGACTATGAGGGCCACTCCATTTCTTTTACGGGTTTCTTGCCCACAGTAATAGATGTGATGGTCATCCGAACTGAATTCGCCCATTCCCGTCCATTTTAGTTCACTGATGCCCAGGATGTCAATATTTATTCTTGCCATCTCATTTTTGACCACCTCCAACTTACCCAGGTTCATGGTTCTTACATTCCAGGTTCCTATGCAATATTTTTCTTTACAGCATTGGACTTTCCTTTCGCTTCCAGGCATATCCGCAACTGAGCGTCTGTCAGGGGCTCAGGGACTGAGCCACAGGAGAAGGAGGAGATGGAGAGCGAAGGGGAACAATCAGAGGGGAGTGCAGGAGGGTGTGACAGTGACCAGGGAGATTCCCTGAGTCTCTCCAGCGAATCAGAAGATTCCCAGAAGGAGGCCCCCAGGGTCAGGGCAAGGGGGGCCAGTGGGGAGTCGCCAAACGGCAGCTGGAAATCAGGGGTAGCTTCCCCACCAGAGCGCAGCGGGGGGGGGGGAGAATCCCACAGATTAGAACAAAAGCCTCCGCCTGCAGGAGGAGGGAGTGAGGCAGAACTGACCACGCCTCCGTCAGAGAGTGGAGGGGCGGAGGAGAGAGCAGGGCCGTCCAGCCTCCCGGAAGGGGAAAGCAGTGAAGGGAGCAGTGTAGCCGTTAGGAGGAAAGTGGGCGGCTGCGCGCGTGCGCCAAGTTCAAATGCAGAGGCGCGAGGGACAGCAGAAAATCCAGATTGGGAGCCAGGTCCCAAAGCCAGCCGGAGACAGGGGGAGGAGTCAGAAGAATCCGCCTCCGAAGAGTCCAGGAGGGTTGGGATCCCAGAGGGCAGGAGGACCCGGAGGCGTAAGGAGCAGAGGGAGGAAAGGAAGAGGTGGAGCAAAGCTCGGGTATTGAACTGGTGTAAAGGAGGGGCGGATTCAGACGGGACTTCGCCGGTCTAAGGACTCAGACGTAGCGCTGCGCGCCACGGATGTCAAACCAACAATGAACCACAATAAAGACTTTTGTTTATAAAGAGCAACTGGCGTTGGTCCTTTGTGAGCTGGGACCTGAGGCAGCCGCTGACAGCGTCCTTTCGGCTTTGGCCCAGCCGCTTCATCAGCTCTGGATCTACTTGTACTTGCCCTCCGCTCTTCCCCAGTAGCATGTTGGACGCCTTCCGACCTGAGGGGCTCATCTTCCAGCGTCATAACTTTTATATGCCTGTTGTCTTTGTCCATGGAGTTTTCTTGGCAAGGATACTGGAGTGGCTTTCTGGACATAGGTTTTGCCTTTAGCCTGCTGCTTTCCCCTGGAAAACCAACTCAAAACCAACCAACTAAATCAGAACAAATAGCATTCTGTAGAAAACCCAGTTGCTGTTTGTTCCAGTTCAGGAGGATTGCCCATTGTAAGAGACAAACCCCTAGAGGAACATGACACATGAAAATAGGCCTGTCGAGTTGTGCTCTGTCCCTGGAGCTGGAAACTCAATGCCATGCCCTTACCTCGGATGCTGATTCTGGGCCAGTGGAGCAGGGACAGCAGTTGGAGGCCTCAGAATACACTGAAGTAGCTTTGGAAGGTACAGTGTACTTAAGTATTACTGCCACTTCCCAGAGGAGGAAGAGATGTGTGGTGGTGGGTGACTCTCTACTGGGGGGCACAGAGGCAGCAGTGTGTGGTGGTAACAGGAGGTGTAACCTGGCATTGTCTTTTAAACAAACTCTCAGTTGAGGGAAGGAGAGTGTCTGGTTTGGTAGTCTCTCCCACACAAGACACGGTCTCTCACAGTTTTATTATTTCAGATTTATTGAGCCATTACAGGGCTCAGCAGTCTGAGCTTCATTAACTCATTTGTCACTTTTGGAGTCAGTTGCCAGATCTAGCTTCTTTTTCCGGTGGAAACATGATGCTCTCCACCTCTTTCTCCTCCTTTTCCTTGTCATGCGCTTTTCTGTTAAAGGTTTTTGGGGACTCTGGTCCTCTGAGCCCTGTTACCTCCTCTGTTGCATCCAGTTCTCTCTGCTCTGTGTTACTTTCAGAACTGTCTTTTTTTTAAAAAAAGATATTTATTAGGAATTTTAAAATTACAAAAAAGATAGAGAGAAAAAGAAGGGGGGGGAAATAAAAACAATAGAAAGACAGACAGCAGTCAAACAATACAAATCGATAAAGGTCAAAATCAAAAAACAAAAACATAACACATAACACATCAAAATCACAAAACAAGAATAAACCACAAAAATTTAAAAACAAATCCAATATTCCCAAATCCTTAACTGTCATGACCTTATTTCATCGACCTCCTCACACCTCCCTTTTTTGTATTCTAGTTATTAATTATAACAGCAAATCCTTTCCATTTTTCATAATATCCTGTCATTAAATTACCTTGATCTATTTTAACCTATATTACATAAAAAACCCTAAAATTTAAAACTTAAGTCTTATTCATACCAATTTCTCCTGACCTTAACATATTCTTGCAAAACTCTTTTTAACATTTCTGCTAAAGCCAAATAATTTCATTCCAACATTTTTCTAATATTCATTAATTTTCCAGAACAATCCTAAATAAAAAATTTTTTTTTAGAAACTTTCTTCCAATCTTCATCCAACGTCTCTTCCTCCTGGTCCCGGGTTTAGTCAGTCCTTTCTATCCCATCCATCTAGTTCATTAACCTGGTAATCTTATGTCCAAGGCCCTTAAGTCTCTTCCATGTCCCGTCCGCAGATCTTCTTCATATTTATACCTGTACTTTACTTTGTCTCCTACTCCTTTCACTCGTGGAAACTCCAACTTAACAATATTTTTATCCCTTCTCGACAGATCAGCCCCTTTTCCATAGTCCACACTGAACTCCATGTGATTTGTAAAGACATGTTTCAAACCCCCTCCAAAATTGAGGACCCCCACATCCCCAAACTCCTCACGGCCCATTGCCAGACTTGAAAAGTCAAAACATCCCTGCATAGGGGGGTCTATCCAGCCCCCCATCTCCAAGCCAAATACAACTCTATCTCTCCAAATCTGGCTTTTTCCAAGTTCATTTGTCAGATCCAACAACTCATGTTCCTGCTGGGCCACAGCTCCCTCCATCTCTGCCACCCTCCTCCCTCATCTGATCTGTCAGAGCACAAGTTGGTTCCTGGGTGGGTTCTATGTAGATACCCACTGCCTGTCCAGAATTTCTAATCGCAACAGTCATCAAATCCGTCTTCTCATGTAACTGTTCCAGTAAAGCACTTGTCTTGCAAAAAGCACGCACCAGAGCCTCTGAGTACATTGTTATGCAAGGTCGGAAGTGTGTTCCCACGATCTTAATCTATTTGCAGCTGCAAGGCTCCCCAGTTCAAATTCAGTAAGTTTCACAAGCTCCCTCTAGGGGGAAAACTTCAATTTGTATCCATCTCTCTTCTTTTCTTTTTTTTCTTTCAAAGGCAGATCTAATAACAAAGTTTCCTTTTTCAGATATTTTGTCAATATTTGTTCCTTTAAAATGTGAAGGAGAACAATGGAATCACTATGTTTCTCTTCTTTTAACTGTCTGTCAAAAACGTTTGTCTGTAGTTGTCAGGGAACTGACATCGGAGCTAGAGGCGAAGAGAAGGCTCTCAGATGATGCTGGAGAAGGGCCCAGCAGGGAGAGAGGCAGCTCAGTAGAGGGGGAAGCAAATCAGCGCAACACCAGGGATAAAGGGGGGCAGATGGGGGAATCGGCGAGAGGGCTCCAGGATTCTTCACTGGACACCAGCGGGGAGAGCACAGGTCCTCCGCAACCCACGCCCTCCCTGCGCAGAAGACTTCCGCGCAGTGAGAGTAGGAGGAGACTGGGCGTCAAACAACTTTTATGTTGGAAGAGGTTTAAGAAACGCCCACTGACGGATTCTGCTAGCGACTGAGGCAGCCACGGAGAGAAGGGCTGTCCAGTCAGAAAGGTTTAACAAGGCAATTTAGCCTGGAGAGGCGGCAGCTTACGCATGAGCAACCCCATACGCATTACAGTAGTCAATGAACTTCCCAAAAGCTTCTGTCCTGACACCCCGCTCCCAGGTTCAAGATGGTGTAAAATTACTTTTCTTTACACTCTCTTCTGCAGGTTTAAACAATCCAGAAAAAATCCCCCCTCTTCTCCTGCTTCCGAAGGGGGTTCAGTACTTTTAAATGATGAAAGTTAATCCTTTACGAACGATTTTTTTGAACTCTAGTTTACCATGTCTTTGCTTTAAACTATCTACAAGAAACGGAAGGCTGACTTCCTGTTTAGACCTTCCCGCTTCAGTGCCAATTTAAAAAGAATTTCTCAGTCCAAATTCCCATTCTACTCACTTGTTGTTGTTTAAAGTCCAATTGTCCAAATTTGATCTACTCAGGGGGTAGTTGTTTTTGTAGCCAAATTGTCCCAGGAAAAAGGTAGCGCTCTCCGGCAACGGCTATGCGGCTTCGCTCCACGGAATAAGCAGTTGACTCTCAGCACCGCGTCACTTGCCCCTCTTCGCTCCGGAACCCGTAATTGGGTTCCTTTACGGATTGGGGGGGGCGCGAAAGGTGCCCGCCGAGTCCCATGGTCATAGGCTTCATCCGCCTGTGATTTTTTAAAGGGTCCCCGCTTCGCCGTAGTGGAACAGACCCATTTCCCATGGAGCCAGTCCCTCCAGATCAGAGGGAATCCGCCATTACCGATGACGCCACCCCGGAAGTCTACATTCAGAACTGTCAGGCTGCATTCCTGAGTGCTCTCAGGGTGTGAAGGGATCAGGTTTCTACTATTCTCTGGCTCTTCGCCCTCCCCTTCTTCCCTGTCTTGAGCCTAATCCCCCATTACCCCCAGGCTTTATTAGCTTTTGACACATGTTGATTCCAGTGGGTTAGAAGCATCTAGTACACAGCTCAGATACACACATGGGTCTAGCATTCAGTTTTAAAACACAAGCCTTAATTAAATTCTAACACTAGCTTGATCCAGAATTTAGGGTGTCTTGCACCCACCAACTCATAACAATAGTTTCCTATTTACATAACCAAACCATGTAAGTAATGTGACTGGTTATGCATTGCCAAAAAGAGGGTACCAATTTGCACATGCAGCCCTCCAGGCCTCTCTACCTGAAGTTGAAGGGGAATGAGGGGAGAAATCTATACCATTAGTCTCCAGATATTAACAGGGCAGCCTTTGTCCTTCCTCTCCCACTGAAACAGACTCCCCACAAAGAGGTAAATCCCTTTAGTGTTCACCACTTTGGGGTCACAGCCACCCATATAGCCCCAACTCCCCAATAGCCACAGTTTTAGCCTGTTAATTGGAACTTTCCCTCAAAAAACCTATTCGTTTTTGGTGTGACAAATACCTTCTTCCGAGCACGAGAGTCTAACCCAGAGCTTTCCAAACTGTGTGTCACTACTCCTTAGTGTGTCACTTGCAGTGTGAAGGTGTGTCACACAAATGCTCCCCATGTTCTCCATGCTCCTCCCAGGGCTGGGAAGGGATTCATTTAACCTCTGGTTTGCTAGTAAAACTGAATTACTATGTTGCACAATGATGCATCTCTAAAAAGTGTGTCACCAACATGGAAAGTTTGGAAAGCTCTGGTCAAAGCCTTGAACTCTCTTATTTCAAAGAAGAGTTTTGGTAACCAAGATATATATCCCAGTTATCTTCAGTCACTGCATAATTATGCCTAGTCCGCCATTATCTCCCCAGAAGTCGCAGAAAATGTGAATTCCTGTTTTCATCTCATTCCAGTCTCACTACATTTCTATTTCTTTTCCTCCACTGCTACATATTTTGTTTCTCAACAAATCCTTTCCTTCCCATTTGGCAGGAGTGACTGCTGAGGAGCAGTAGTGCTATGAACCTGAGCTCCCAGCACCAGAGTTATCTTTTGATAAAGGGTGGTGTATAAATAGAATATAACAATAACAACAATAAACTATTCATTTATTAATGAATAGTTTATTCTACAAGAAAGAAGATTCCACCTAAACCTTAGGAAGAACTTCCTGACAGTAAGAGCTGTTTGACAGTGGAATTTGCTGCCAAGGAGTGTGGTGGAGTCTCCTTCTTTGGAGGTCTTTAAGCAGAGGCTTGACAACCATATGTCAGGAGTGCTCTGATGGTGTTTCCTGCTTGGCAGGGGGTTGGACTCGATGGCCCTTGTGGTCTATTCCAACTCTATGATTCTATGATTCTAATCTTTAAGATGCCACAAGACTCTCTTGACAAATATATTGCTTTTTTCCTATTAGGTTATTATTTAGTATTACACAGATGCTAAATCTTTAAGCGCATACATGCTGCCTGCTTTAATCTCTTCCGTTGAAAATGTTAAGTGAATCTTGAAATATTTCCTAAGTTGCACACTGTTATCCTATATCAAACCAGAATTGCACCATGTGTCTGTTTTTTTGCAGGGGGCGGGGTTCCTATCAATACTTATTCCCCTCCCCCTGTCAGTGTTCTGCTCACCATCTGGACTCCGCCCAAAACATTGGTCTACAAAAGCCACTGCTGATCCCAGGGAATCCAAGCTTCACTCTCCAGGGAATCGCAGAGATGAAGGTTCTGGCCCTCACCCTCTTCTGCCTCCTCCTTGCAGGGAATGAAGCCAAAGTGTTTGAGAGATGTGAACTGGCTGCAAGACTGAAACGGGCTGGGATGGATGGATATCATGGCGTCAGCCTGGCCAACTGTGAGTTTGCTCTTCCTTTCCCTTCATCTTTGCTATTTCTGGTGTTTTGGGGCAAAGCTGAAATGGGGACTTCTTTTCAGGAAAAGGTGCACACACCCTGCTACCCATCAAAATGTCCCAACTTCCATTCATAGTTTGTGCAAATTTCTATTTAAGACCATGGGGGGGGGGGGAGAGACGTTACAGGCAGCTTCCATAGTGAACATTGAAAGAATGTTTTAAAATTATTCTATTTCTAAACTTTGACAAAAAAAATTGCACACCGAGCGTATACCCAAATTGCAGTCCTTTTCTTGTTCACTTTGTTCCAGGGCTCTGTGCCGCTTATCATGAAAGCAGATTTAACACAAGAGCCGTGGGGCCACCAAACTCCAACGGCAGCCGTGACTATGGACTCTTTCAGATAAACAGCCGCTGGTGGTGCGACAATGGACATCGCCCAACAGCCAATGGGTGTAGAAGCTCCTGCAATGGTAAGCAACTTGATACTGCAGGGAATGCTAGCTTACACTTCTTTAATGCAGTTCACATTTGAAGGTGAATCTACCTAATTTGCACTTTCTGAAATAATACACGGAAAAAGACACAGCACATTCTTCAAAACTCACACTTCTAATCTTCCAATGCACTTCTCAAGCCAACTGCATTGGGCACAGTATGCCTATAAATAGATATATTTACAAAAATTGCATACAAAAGTACATTAGATTACAAAAAATTGCATACAAAGCTGTCATTCAGGAGAATTTCACACTAAAAAACTGCTGAATTTACGGTACATGAAGACTTTTTAAAAAAAGAATTCCACAACCTCCATACCTTCAACCCCAGGTGTATCTGTCCAGCTCTCAGGACTGTCCTTAGTCAGTGGTCCCCAATGTTTTTGGTATGGTGACGCACAAATCCAAATTTGCAAGACATGGTGACTACAGATTTATTGGCAAATGAATTTTGGACTTCCAGAAATGCTGGTACTAATATCTTAATAAACTTAAAAATGTGTTTCCAACACTTCTCTCTTCCTGTGCCCCCTTCTTTGTTGAATTTGTGATGAACTTTTAATGACACAGTTAATAATAAAAATTGGAACTACATAATGAAATTCAAAATGTTTCACATAGTATAGGTTCCATTTATTTGTTAGAGTTAAAGCCACTGGGGTGAGCATAGGGAAAATTGCAGAAAGTACAGTACAGTCATTGCTGCTTCCCTCCCTGCAAACTTCATGTTTATCATGGAAAGCCAGCTGTGCCCTGTTTGTCCTGACTGTGTCACTTAATATTGTTTTTACATGCAAACGTACACACTGGTACTGCTGTTGTCCAATAACACCAGGGAGCACTCCTTGTACCAGGAAAATCTATACAAGGTAGCCGCACGACACTATTGCATACACAAAGAGCACACACATGCCCTCACATATACAGACCACAGGCATACATGCAAGTTTTGTGTCTCTCGCTCCACCTTATACTGCACAGATATACAATCACTCAGATATGCCTCTCTCTCTCTGCTCAGGTGCTTGTCTGCCTCTCTCTCTCATGCACCACATGTGCATGTGTCCATCCCTCTGCCCTCACCAGCAGCGTAGTGTGGGTTGCCGCCCCCCCCTCCCTTGGTGGACTGGGCAGTTGGGGCGGGCACCAGGGGTGGCATGCAGAGCCCCCACAGAGGGTGGATGGAGCCCGCTTCCAACAGGCTCTTCGACTGCTGCCTCCATCCACCTGCCCACCAGACCAACCTGCCTGCCGATGTGCCTCAGCTGCCAGGGCTCGGTACCTGTCGTGGGGATACCTGATTGCACACCCTCAAAAATGTGTGCCAGGGCGATGGCCCCCCTGGCTCCCCCTGGCTCCTAGACCTCAGCCCCTCTCACACACACGCAAACACACACACTGCTCTCCCTCTTTACTCAGATACATATCTTCCCTTCTGAGCACACATACATGTAACCCCTTTTTCTCACTTGCACGAAACAACATGTAAATCTGTCCCTCCCTTCTTCCATCACACACACATCACAAATACATCTCCCCCACCTTCCTCACACAACTTGCACATCTCTCTCGCAGTCACACGCACATTACTTGAGCACTAACATCCCAGCTCTAAAAAGCATCTTCATAGAGAACCATCTGCCAACAATGCCGCCTAGTGGGCAGCAACATTCCCCTGACTCTGACCTCAGCCTCTCCTTTACTTTTCCACCCCTTTTAAACAAAACATCCCCAGCACAAGGTTGGTGGATAGCAGAATCCTGAATCCCTGCTGTTCCTCCTCACCCCCCTCCATTCCATTCAGCCTTACTTACCATGGGACAAACAAGACTCTCACTGCTTGCTGGCAGGCAGCAGCAGCCGGAGCACACAGGTATAACCCCACAGATCCTTTCTTCCTTTCCCAACCTTTCATTTCAAGTAATCTGGAGGCAGGCAGCTGTGCAAACAAAGGACCTATTACTCCTTACCAAAGTATTCCAACGGGGGTGGGGGGGGAAGCACGGAAGCAATCGACCCACTTCAACTGGTTTGCCTGCCCACTTGCAGGCTGTGACCCACAGAATGGGAAACAATGCCCTAGGCCATGAGCTCTCACTAGGCCATGCTCTGCCCCACTGCCTCTGCTCTGTATCCTCCTGCTTTTACCGGGTTGCAATGTGTTCTGGAACTGTGACTTTGCTTGTCTGGGTGGAGCATGAGATGGGCTATTTATAAAGAACTGATTTCTTTCTCTGGCTAGAATGCAGCTGACTAGAAGGGATCCCCCGCTTGGTGCTATAATGATTGAATGCCAGCTCAAGGGGAAAATGCTTTAAGTGCTCCCCAAAAGTTGGATGGATCTCTAGGAAAAGGTTTTCCACACTTCAGAGGCAGCCCCTGCAGCCTTGGGGGTGTTTGTATTCTGGGGTTTGCATTTTAGGAATCCCCAGTAACCTCCTTTGTTTTCTGACAAATCTTTGCCAGCGTTCTTAAATGATGACATCACAGATGATATTAACTGTGTCAAGAGGATTGTCCGTGACCCTCAAGGGATGAACGCCTGGTAAGTGCTAATATCTCAGTGCTTGGAACATTCAATACCAGCCAAGTCTTCAGTTCACATAACTATGTAGAGGAAGGTGGTTTCACTTGACTGTTGTACAGCTGGCAGCTAAAGATCCTTCCCCAATAGGCACTGACAAGGGCTAAAGATGCTTCCTTAAATGTACAGCCAGTAGTGCCCTCACTGCTCTGGGACCCTGCTGCCCTTCTCCACTTCCCCTGAGTAACTGGCAGCATCACACAGTGCTGGGAAGCCAGGAAAAGACCGCAGCCCCACCCGCATCACAAAGCCAGCCACCACTGTGTGCAGCAAACACTTGGGAGCTGTCTTGGTGGGGATTTAAGGAAATGATTTGGCAACTGAGCCAATGTGGAGTAGTGGCAAGAGAGGACCTGGGAGCCCAGAGATCAAATCCTGACTCAGCCAGGAAGTTCACAGCTTGACATTGAGTCAGTCACTGTCTCCCAACCCAGCCTACACCAGTGTTTGTCTAAGGGGAAGAAGCATGTATGCCACCTTGAGCTCCTTGGAGAAAAGGTGGGGTATAAATGTAGTAATAAATAAATTGGAATGCAGGAAAGGAGGAGACAGTCTGAGTTCTGTCATGGGCTGGAGCGAAGTCCTAGGGCAGATGGTTCACTTAGCAGCCACAATGACTCTGTTCCACCTCCATTGTTAGGCACAATGTGCCTCTGAATGTGCTTTTCACTCACTGGATCATCACCTTGTCGTGGTGTGTGGGCTTGCACGTTCCTTTGACCCTTGGGAGCGAGGCAATCGGGAGTCTCGTACTCCCAGCAGGGTCCCCCAAGGCGGTAGGGTCAAAGGGGAGGAGCTAGACAAAGAATGATCCAAGAAGTCCTCAGTGGCAGGACCGTGAAATCTGGAAGCCCCTAGTCATGAACCGGCACATGGGAGGTGGATCCAGATTCAGTTGCTCAGACTCAAGGAATGAGGCAGTTGAGCAGTTGAGTATCCATGACTGAGCAGTAAAGTTCCATGGGATGGGATGGGAAGCAAAATTTTGCTAGAAGGGCATCATGGGCTGTTAATAGGTAAACTTCCCGTTGACCGCTTAAACTGATCATCAGCAGAGAATGACCCTGCAGCTGACACAAATGCCTCACTTGGAAATGTTGTGGAGCTTTTAAAGAAGATCCACCTCACTTGTAGTTAGTTATCCAAGCAACAGTCATGTGGCTTCCCTTGCTTCATTTTTTGCTCTTATTCTGACTTTTAGGGTTGCTTGGAGGAATCATTGCAAAGGACAAGATCTCTCAGCGTGGACAAAAGGTTGCAGACTCTGAGTTCCATGGTCCTGAATGAATTCCAGCATTTCTCTTGAGATCCCCTTTGATGAAACGTCTGCCTGCTGCCATATAATCAAGACCCAGCTGCTTCTTTCTGGGCTAGCATTGGCATGTTGTGCCCCACCCCACGGTGGAGGGAAATGGCCCTCTTTATAGATGAGGGAAAGTGATTATTATTTTTAAGTGTGTCTGGGGTGGTGAGTCATCTTGCTTTGGATTGAGAGCTTCTCTGCTTGAAAATCTTCAATAAACGGAACATAAACAAAACTCTTTTCTTGCTTGATTGGTAAATAGAAATAACAGAATTAGGTTAAGCATCATCGTCTCATCATAATTTGCAGGGAGGTGCAGAGGCGTACCTAGGTCCCTTGCACCCCGGCAAGGAGCTGTATGGGCACACACACACCAGAAAAATCACTTCTCACACATGTGATCTTGCTGCGACAGCAGCAACGCACTGCCACACACATACACATCATAATTTCCCGCAGTCTACCTTCATGCTTCCTTGCCATCTCTCCCACCACTCAGCTCCCAGCTCTTGTCTAAACTCATGACCTTATGCAGATAGTGACAGATTTCTGGGGTGACTTACAAATGTCAGATAGATTGGGAAATGGGCCCCAAGTTTGCAGTCAATTTAAAATCGGAACACACCCTATAATATTCCCATTACTTCCTGACTGACTTTCTCCTGCTTATTACTTCTGGTACATCCTATTATTATGAAGTTTTCCAGGCATTCTATTAACCCTCCAAAGGACCAGAATTGCCTTGATTTGGACGGGGTCTGCAGTGCTGAGGAAGAGCCCTTTCTCCCTACATCAGGTGCAACTCCCTTCCTGAAGCTGTCAGCTGAGGGGGAAACTCAAACGTCAAGATAGCCATATCAAGCAACACACGTCTCTCCTCTTAAGTTGAGGGGTACTGCTGGGTTTAAGCAGGGTTGGGCCATGGGGATCAGGGGCATGATGGATGAGAGAGAGGGAATGACACATCAGACATGAAACCTAAAACAGCATGTAAGTCGGAGCCCAGGGCCCTTCTGGTCCCATGTCTTTGTGCTTGAGCTTTAAAAATGGGGAAGTTCTAACTTTGCAAACAGTTTTTGGAAATATTCCTTATTTCCCCAATTGCTCAACTGAATCAAATCTTGTTCTCGTGGTATGGATTTGTTTAAGCAATGCTTTCAGTTCCCCATTGCTGGTGGCCAGAAAATATACAGAACATTTCTTTTCTTTTTTTGGCCAGAGCTTAAGGGAACTTCCAGTAAAACACTTTAAAAACAACAACACAGTATTGCCCCTTAGCTGGACAGAGAGCATGGAGAGAGAGAGAGAAAGAATCTCTATAGACCACAGCAAGTACCCTTCCCTGAACCCCAAGTCTGCCCTGATGCTGCACCAAGTACCCAGGTGGGCACAGTTGAGCGAGACCAACTCCACCCTGCTCATCCACCCAGGTCTCAGTGACACAGGCCAGATCAACATCCTCATCTATAATCAGATCATGGTGAGGGAGATCTTATGTATTTCCTGTTTTAATATTATGATTTTATTCTGTGAAGCGCCCCGAGACCTGCTGGTATAGGGTGGTATACCTTGTATTATTATTATTTAAATCTTATTCTGAGCTGCCCTGGCATTCAGCAATAGTCACAGACCTGAGGGCTGGCTGATAGGACCAGCACAATTCCCCAGGTTGGAGGAGGGGCTGGCACGTGCGCCCCTTACCTGGCCTGCCCCCCTCCATACCTCTCCCTACCCTAAACCACTGTGATTGAGGGGCCCTGCTCCTCTCCTCTCCTCCGAGGCACATCCCCCAAAGAGCCTTTATAAAACAGGTTGAAAACAGTTGAAAACAATTTAAAATTATTAAAACGCTAAAGGCCATTTAAAACACTCTAAGCAGTTGGGGCCACAACAGCAACCAAAGCCAACAAAGCTCAGCCCAAGGCTCATCTGGCCCTCCTTTTTCCTTTTTTTTTAAAAAACATTTTATTCATTTTCCAATAAAGAGGGGAAAAACATTCATATTAATAACAAATCAAGCCAAATCTTACCACATTCAAAAACCAAAAACAATACAGCCAATTATAGAGTCCGAATTATTTAATTTCAATGGGACTTCCCATGTTCTGGATTTCAAGAGCTAAATATCCATCCTTTATCTTTCTGCTATCTTCTTTGTTACTTCACAATTTTCCAATCCTGATATTGACAATCTCCTCTCTCTATCAGTCAGTCACTGGTATAACTCTCAATCTTGTTTTATTTAACCATTCCTTATTTCTATAATCATGCAGGGGCTTTTTCCACATTGTTCAGTCTTAATATTTTGAAGCACAGACTTCCTTCAATGACCCCTCCTTTTTCTGCTGATTGTTGCTCTAATAGGCTCTGAGCTTCCATCCAAGGTTGAAATTAATTAACAACTTTTGATCTTTCTAAACCAGCCGATATTTCAAATGTACTGTAGGGGAGTACTTGGCAATCAGTAAGTTACACAAAGATTGTTTTGGTTTCCGCATAAAAACCCACGCCAGCTCTCCGGGGCCCTTGGACAGCTGGCAGGCATCCAGAGTTTACCATCACTCTCTTTTCAAACTGTATGTCATAATATTCCATGCAAGCAAATGCACCCTCTGTAAAGTACACCCCTTTTGTAATTCCAATAAAAAAAATCTCCAATCTCCCCCCATTAAAGGAGACTTTTTCTGATCATAACCTTTTTCTTTCTGCGTCAGAGCTTCTACCGTTGCCATCTTCCCTGCTCTGCCCGAGCTTACCTGATCATATCTGATCTTACTCTGCCAGTTTCGATCAGGGGTCTCTGCTGAGGACTGTGATGATGCCAATACGTCCAATTATTTTATGCCTCCTGCAATCCTTTGGATAATTAATTATTTCTTGGTGAGGTTCACCAAATCATGAAATAGCAGATATAACGAATACAAAAACACAGTAGCCTCTCACCTCATTCACCAAGACAAGATAGGAGTCTTTTTGAAGTCCAAAACTTGGCTTCCAGCGACTGTGTAGTTTAGCAGATTTTTCTTTTAACTCTTTCTGTCCAGAACACGCCTGTTTGTTTCCTTTTTTGCCAAATCTTTTTAATTTTAGGAGACAGGGGCTTCCGGCTGACGAGACTGACTTTGGAGAGTTGCCAAATTTGCGCCTTGGACATCTTCCAGCTTCCAGCGATGAAATATGGCAGCCTCCCAAGAGATCGAACAGCCAGTTATGCCAGTAATTCATGCGGGCTTCAATTTCCCCGATATCAGTTGGGACTCAAACCTGGATGAGCAATTGAGAGGACGCTCATCCAATTTGCAGCTGACACCAAACTGGGAGAGGGAGCTAATGCTGCAGAATAAAGACTCAGAATTCAAAATGACCATAACAGATTGAAGAATTTGGCACAAGCTAACAAAATGAATTTCAATAGGGACAAATGTCAGTTTCTGCACTTAGGCAGGAAGAACCAGATGCACAAATATAGGATGGGTAACACCTGGCTTACTTGCAGTACATGTGAAAAGGATCTAAGGGTTTTGGTGGACCACAAGTTTAACGAGTCAACAGTGTGATGCAGCAGCAAAAAAAGCTAATGCTCCAGGAAGAACAATTCTTCCATTAGTGAAATAGATGTTGGTACAGCAATAAAAAATTTCCCCTCTTCCCAATTCTGTTCATGAGGGTAGGGGAAACCCCAAAATCTGTTTCTAATGGGCATGGGGGTGAGTTTGCACAAGCTTAAATCCCCGTACTGACAGCATTACTTGGTACTGGACCAAGTACAACCCATTTTCGACTCCCCCTGTGGTTCTTTCTGCTTCCCCTTGCCATCATTCCGCTGCACTCCTATTTCCAGACTGCTTGCCCATGTGCTCCCCTTGTCATGGATTGGGCTGAAGAACGGCGCACACAGAAGTAGTTTGCATGCAGAGCTCCTCCTGCTGGCCAGGGATATTCCTACCTGCACATGGCAATGCCCACCTTGCCCCCAAACCCACCCAAGGGGGTACAGAAACATTTCTTGCTCATCACTCCTTTGTGGAGAATTTTTGTTTTGTTTTGAAGTTGCTACACAGAAATTTGACAGAAATTTTGACCAAACTGCGGGAGGCAGTGGAAGACAGAAGTGCCTGGCGTGCTCTGGTCCATGGGGTCACGAAGAGGCGGACACAACTAAACAACAAACAACAACACAGAAATTTGGTGGTTGTGAGTGAGTCCCCCTCTCTGTGAGCCTCAGCTTCCCTTAGGTCTCAACCTGTGTAAGTAAAACCTTTGCCTCACAGAAGAGTTGACCACAAAGACACCAAGCAAAAGCGCAAACCATTTATTGGAGTGTGTCATGCAAAAGGTTTCCAGTCAAAAACGGTATATTACAAATCACTGAAAAAGACAGAATTTGACATGCATATCCATAATGCAAAAGTCTAGATCACCGTTTGCTCCAAAGGGTGGATAAGTTTGTTTATTCATGCAATGCCTGTAAGCTGCACACAATCAACAGCTTTTCCCTTTAAGCGCGGCTGTTTCAATAGGCATTTTAAGTTTCCCAGTCTTCAGTAGGAAATTCCTCTTCTCCCCCACAATTCCTCACTTGATCCCCACCTAGTATGCCAGTTGCTATAGTGAGTGCGTTGTGAAAATGGATGTACAGATGACACAGGATATACTGGATAACAACCTTATCGCAAGTGGTGTATGGTACATGTTTGCCTGTGATGTGACCAGCTCAATGAAATCTGATGACTGAGAACTTGCAGCCAAGAAATTCCTGGGGGAGACTCCGCAAAAACACTCACACAAAAGCTGTGTCTGAAAGGCTGGTGGCAGCATTGGTCAATGAAGACCACCAGGTACCCCCCCTTCCTTCTATTCAGTGGGTGGGTGGGTGGGTGGGCTTCACAGAAAAACTCCTTTGCATGGTGATCCAGATGCAAACTGTTATCCTTGGTATAAGGTAAGAAATACACAGGAGATTTTCAAGTTCAGGCAGGAGTATATCGGGTGCTGTCTTGGAGAACTTACTGGTTCCCTGTATTTTGATCTCAGGTGCATCCAGTAAAGGGATCTGCGCTTCTCTCTCCAGGATCCCCTTTGTCCCCACTTTTATAGAAGCCACCTCTAAACCAGCCTTCATAAAGAGGCCAAGGGATCTCTGGAGCCCTCTAACACTGTCACTAGCCCCTTGAGGCAACACCAATCCCTGAAAAGACAGAGCTGCACATTTTAAATCATCTAGAAGAGCTGGCTCAAACAGCAGACTCCACTGTATGATGCCCAGCACATCACGCACCAAACCAGCATCCCTGTGACTCCACAGCACTGTCCAGAAACCACCTCCAACCAACAGTCCTCTGCCATCCTCCTTGGTAAGTTATCATCTAGCTGTCAATCATGATTGCCCTGGTTTTCAAAAGCATGAAGCAAGGCACATACCTACAAACATTGCCCCTCACTTCTAACCCCAGTGGACCTCCATGGCAGAGGTGGCTGTAAGGGCGTGTTCTGCAATATCAGATTCTCTAGTGTTGTTCTATCTGGACGTATAGGGTGGGATTCAACTGACTAGTCCTGTCAGTGGAAGCCCGATGCAAAGATTTCCACTTGTGCAATGGAGCGTTCTACTCTCCCTCCACCTCACGTGCCCTTCCCCTACCTTCACCCACCAGTTTCCCAGCATAACTCAACTTTTAACTTCCAAGCACACAGAGCCAATGGCTTTCTCCTCAGCAACTGAATAATTGCAATTCCCATGTGGATTAGAATCCTACAAAAGTGAGCAATAACTACATTAGCTGTAATTCAGAATTCAAAAGCCCCATTCCCATTAGACATGTGGCATTAACATCCCATTTCCCCATTCCAAATGAGCAAGCATCCTGGCATATCCATAATGGTATGCTGCTTATCCATCAGGATGGAGGCCTGGGGGGGTCTTGGGCAGTCTTAGGTAGCAGGCTGGCCTATGGCAAGGAGGGAGGATTAATGCCCACCAGTCGCCACCCTCCACAGAGGGGTTCTTGCTGCCAGATAGCAACCAACCCCAGAACAGCTCATTCCTCTAACTGCATCTCAGTCACCCACTCTGAGTGCTTAAAGAGTTCCACGTCCAAAGCGTAGATATGGCAGGGGGCATCACTGAATTTGGACAAGCAGCTTTAGGAATTGAAGGGGGCTAATGTAGCCCCAGATGCTGAAACAAGAACCCAGCCACACTCCAAACTTTTGTCCTAAATAAACCAGCACCAATCCCCTGAGTACTCTAACTGCAGGGAAGGGGGGGAATAGCTCCAGGTGGTACCCCCCTGCCAACTTTCAAAAGGGCTCAAGCACCTCTCTCTGACTGATTGGAGGGGCTTGTGAGTGCCACTGGTCAATCAAGGCCCACCTGAGCCACAACCTTAGGCCTCCATTTGTGGGGCTTTTGTTATTCCATCCTTGCTGTGTTGTGTGGGGGTGACTGGGGGACGGTCTAGTGCTTCTAGTTATACATAAATTATCTAGAGGAAGACTGAGTTGGCAAAACTGGCAGATGACACAGGGGATAATTCACCATCAAAATATTTCTGCACTTGATTAGCTGAGGAAGGTTGGCAGATGAGTTTTCGTAGCCAAAGGTTATATCTATCTATCTATATATGCTCTACAAACTCCTCCACCTGACAATCCACAAACATGGCTGTGTGGTCTTCAGTTCCACATATTATCCTTTGTTGGCTAATGAATATTTGAACTAATTTTACAATTGTTTTTCATTTTCATTCAGTAGAGCAGAATGTTTCTCCAGTGCTGAAAATTTAAAGTCTCTCTGCTTCACAAATAGGTTTCCGCTTCCATTTTAAAATATTTTCCCTACAGGCTCCATTTAGCACGTTGAAAACAAGAGGTTGGCAGCTTTGGGGGAAATAATCTCCTTTACTCCTAAGGATGTACAAATTATATTTAACCTACATGTCTCTGAATATCATAAATCAATGAGGAAGAGGGAAAATTCAAGTTAGATCCAAGTTCCACTGCTCTCGAACTATTTATTTTTATACTCTTCTGGTATCTGACCTGCTCCTTCCATTGAAGAGCCACTCATATTGCAAGGGTGATAGCTTCAGAGTTTCTACAGAACCCTTTGTCCGTTCTTCTTTGTAGGGGATCAAAGGCCATATGGTGGACTCTGCAAACTGAGAAGTGTGTCCCTCCATGGACTGACACCTTATAGTCTGACACTGGTAACTAAGTTTTGTCTCTCAATGGGAGGAACATGACTGAGAAATAGAGGCTGCTGGTTCTTTGGGGAGTAAGGAAATAGGCCAGCCTGCTGGGGCACATGTACAGGGATCTGCTAAGGCGCCACGTAGCCATGACCCTTCTTAGTCAGGAAAGTTTCTCAGCGGGAATGCTGCAGGGCAAAAGCACATTTCTTGTAGACAGCATAGAGAAGAAGGATGGCTCGCAGCATCTGTCGGCACATGGCCATAGCCACGCGCACTTGTGGCTCCTGGAGTCCACGGGGCCAGCGCTGGCGGGGACTTATGACTTGACTGAAGGCCGAGGGCTCAGAAACCCTGAGAGAGCCAGTCCAGCGTGGGGGCTGTGCTGTCACGAGGTGTCCAAAGACAGAGTCAAGCCCTGAGAGGCGCACGACCTGTGGCCTGTGCACACTGCTGGAGCGCCCCCTTGTCTCTCCTGCGGCTCCAGGAGGTCGCGGCTGCCCTGCCCCCGTCTTTGCACCAGGCTCTAACACCAGGCTAAGTCCCTGGAAGCAAAGCTGCACTTCCAGGTCAGCTGCTGCTGGGCTCTGCCCACTTCGGAAGGGGTGCTTGGTGCCAACAGACCGGGCACCCCTCAGCCATTGCAGGGACTCATCAAGAGGAGACCAGGGTGCCCAAAGCTGGTACCCACCAGCCATGGTCAGTGCCAGCAGGCGTCCATCCCTCTGTACTGCCCAGGTTCCAGCTGCATCTTTCCTCTACCCAGCGCCCTTGGTAACCTATTGTGAGCACAGCCAACCTAGAACTCTCCAACCAAGGCAACGTTCCAGAACCTCCTCATTCCCCAGGACGGTGTTTCCTGCAGGAGCTGTGTGTCCGTTATAAGAAATTCTCTTCAGCCGAATGAAAATAGGTATAATAAATGATACTTATGTATAAAGTTACTTTATCCTTTCCCAGCAGCGAAAGAGCTCTGACAGCTACACAGCGCCATCTACTGTATCTATAATGAATAACACCAATTCACAATGTCAATCCACTCCATTCAGTGAATGAGGGCTCATTCATAAAAGCTGTCAAATGGTGTTTCCCCCACACACATTGCATGATGCCCTTCCGTGATCTACATAGTACGTATATAAGTCAAATAACCGGGTACAGGTAAAACAATAAAGTTTATTATTTACACAAGAAATAAGATGATAATTTAAGTCTATACATTCTATATAGCTTTGCTTCCATATATTCTGGTTGGCCTCTGCTTCTTCTCTCAAACCCATATAGACCTTCCCAAGGGGCTCTATACGGGACCCCAGAAATGAGATTATTTTTTTCTTACAACACGTCTATAGTCTTCTCTCACACATTCACAGAAACACTGCATCAATTGTAGAGTTGGAAGGGACCCCCGGGATCACCTAGTCCAACCCCCACTGCCTCCTGCAGTTTGGTCAGACTCATGTTTGTAGCTTCGAGAACACTGTCCCACCATCTCGTCCTCTGTCGCCCCCTTCTCCTTGTGCCCCCCATCTTTCCCAGCATCAGGGTCTTTTCCAGGGAGTCTTCTCTTCTCATGAGGTGGCCAAAGTCTTGGAGCCTCAGCTTCACGATCTGTCCTTCCAGTGGGCACTCAGGGCTGATTTCCTTCAGAATGGATCGGTTTGATCTTCTTGCAGTCCATGGGACTCTCCAGAGTCTCCTCCAGCACCATAACTCAAAAGCATCCATTCTCCGGCGATCAGCCTTCTTTATGGTCCAGCTCTCACTTCCATACATCAGTACTGGGAAAACCAGAGCTTGAACTAGACGGACCTTTGTTGGCAAGGCGATGTCTCTGCTTTCTGGCATGGGCATAGCCAGGATTTGGTCTGGAGTGGAAGAGGCATTGCACCGGGGGCTTCAGAACCGAGTTCCTGCACCGCAACTGGTCGGGGATTCTCATGCCTTTGCCCGCCTCCTTGACCAGCAGACTCCTCAAAGCGAGGCCGAGCAGGAGGCCGCCCCGCCTCTTCCTCTCGCCGCCCCGCCTCGCCGAACCTGCCGGACCGGCGGCCTCGAGCCCTGACGTCACGGGGCGGGACTTCCGCCGCCGGGAACACCGGCCAATGACAGCGAGGCGGGCGAGGTCCGCCTCCCTCTCTCCGCGGGCCACGTGACCGAGGGCGCTTCCGGCGTGGGCGCGCTCGGTGGCTCCGCGATGCGTCTCTCGGCGTCGGCGTGGATCAAGCATGGGCGCGTCTACCGGCGCCTCGGCCTGGGGCCCCGCTCGCGCCTCGACCTGCTGCGGAACCTCGTCACGGCCCTGGTGCGCCACGAGCGGATCGAGGCCCCTCGCGGGCGCGCCGACGAGATGCGCTTCTACGCCGAACACGTGAGAGGGGCGGGCGGGAGCGGGGCACGTCGGAACGCGAGAGCCTCGTAGACACGCGTCCAGGCGGCGGGCGGGCGCGCAGCAGAGAAATGACCGTGAAATGCCCTCCGCGTGCGCGCGGCCGTGAAAAAGCAAAGCCCTTCCTGGGGACCGTTAGCAAAATGAAACCTCTGGCGCGGTTATTGCCGAGTTAGGAAAGGGCTAAAGGGTCAAGGGGGTGGAGGGACTTGCCTATGAAGAAGGGGCAGCGTCCCTCCCTTTCTCATAACAGTCCAACTTGTGGGCGTCCAGTGAAGCTGCATGTTGGGAGATTCAGGGCAGGTGTACATCGTTCAACCTTGGAACTCCCTGCCACAGGAGGCAGTGATGGCCTGAATGGCTTTAAAAGGACTGGACAAAGTCCCCGATAGCTCCTAGCCGGGATGGCTCTGCTGTTCCTCCACAGCTGGAGGCAGCAATGCTTGTGAATACCGGGTGCTGCTGGAAACCACGTGAGGGGAGCGTTGCTGTTGCGATCGAATACTGCTTGCAGGTTTCCCATTGGGGGCACCTGGTTTGCCACTGTGAGAACAGGAGGCTGCACTACATGAACCCCCTTTGGCCGGATCTAGTCGGCTGTTCTGACCTTGACATCCTCTCCTCTCTCTCTCTCCTCCCTTCAGCTGATCAACTATGCCAAGCGCGGGGACACGGACCCCCAAGCAATGCGCATGGCCGACTTCTGGTTGACGGTGAGGCTGCATCCCTTCTGGGGGGGAGGGTCTCCTGCCAACTCTGCCCCCACTGAGCCCCCCTCTTTTGCCTCCCCCACCCCAGGAGAAGGACCTCCTGCACAAGCTCTTCAAGGTGCTGGCTCCTCGCTTCCAGGCACACTCCAGCAACTACACACGCCTGCTGCGGATCCCCAACCGGGAGAACCTGGACCGTGCTGAGATGGCCGTCATTGAGTACAAGGGGAACCCGTTCCCGCCCCTCCTGCGCCCAAAGCGCGACAGCGAGAAGACGCTGGTGAATCAGCTGCTGAAGGGCTTCCGGGAGGATGCCCTGAGGGCGGCGGAAGCTCCACTCCAGGGGCACCCATCTGAGGGCACGGCAGTGTAGGCAGAAGGACAGACACCACTTCCTCCCCTTCTCCTGTCACTTGGAAGCCTGCCTACGACCTCACCTTGATGTTGGGGAGAGGAGACCACCTCCCTGCTTTCATCTACTTTGCTATGCAGGTTACTAGTTTTCTCGTGGGACTGGAAACTTGAAAAAAGAGAAGCTCTCTTACCTTCATGCACACAGAAAAACGACAGCAGCCGTCTGGCAAATGCCTTGGTTCCTCTGAATTCTCTTTGTGCTGCTTGCAGCCGAGTGATGGCGCTTGGTGACATATCTGGCCTGCAGTTGCACCAGCGGAGCCAGGAGCAGGTGACTTACTAGGACTAGGTGGCTAAGTTGGGGAGGGAGAAAACCTTATGCTGGCGTGCTCTTGCAATTTAAGACAGCCATTCTCAAACTTGTGTCCCCAGATGTTGTTGAACCACAACTGCCATAATCACTCTTTAGCAGAACCAGTGGTCAGGGACGCTGGGAGTTATAGTGCAACATCTGGGGACACAAGCTTGAGGAAGGCTGCTTTAGGAACACAAAAGCGCCGCCTAGCAACTGGAGCCACTGTTTGAAAACCAACCTTTGCATTTAACTAGTAACTTCCACTGGATCATTTCTGTAAATCCCAGATCTCCCCTCATTAAAAGTCTTTTATTAAAAGAAGTACATCTCTTTGCTTTTTCATTTATTTTGCCCCAACATCAGAAAGAGCTTGCTGACAGTAAGAGCTGTGTAAGAGAGTAAGACAGTAAGAGAACCAGTGTGGTGTAGTGGTTAAGAGCGGTAGTCTCGTAATCTGGGGAACCGGGTTCGCGTCTCCGCTCCTCCACATGCAGCTGCTGGGTGACCTTGGGCAAGTCACACTTCTTTGAAGTCTCTCAGCCCCACTCACCTCACAGAGTGTTTGTTGTGGGGGAGGAAGGGAAAGGAGAATGTTAGCCGCTTTGAGACTCCTTAAAGGGAGCGAAAGGCGGGATATCAAATCCAAATCCAAACTCTTCTGTTCGACAGTGGCACAGATTCCCTCGTGAAGTTAGGCTCTGTCCTTCCTTGGAGGTTTTAAAGCAGAGATTGGGTGACCATCTGCCAGGGACTCGGTAACTCGGATTCCTACATTGCAGGGGGTTGGACTAGATGACTTTTGGGGTCCCTTCCAAATCTACAGTTATATGATTCTATGACATTTTAAACAACTCACATTGCTACATTTCCAGCTGAGGTTAAAAGATAGGTTTTAATACACCAAAATCTCAAAGAAAGTATATTAAAGCTACACAAAACTTGAACACTGGTAACACAAAAACCATAATCTCAAAATATATTTTGTGATGGCAATGTAAAAATGGTTATAATTGCAATTATAAGTGTCAGGAGTGAGTAGAACATACTTCAGTTAAACTTGACAAGCCAATTCTTTGCGGAAGCTGTTGCCTTATGGAGATGCATTTTACTTGGGCAAGTAGAGAGAGGAGGGGCAGCTTCCCATCTCCTGAGAAACCTTGGGCTGCATTGTGTCCAATCCCAGGTCCACACAGCTATCCCTTGGCAGAGAAGCGGAGGGCATCCTTAAGAACAGGAACTTACTAAAGTTGCTTAAGGCCGGCGTGAAGAACCTTTGTCTCTTGGGGTCTCCCCTTTTCTGCCTTGCTGAGGGACGCAGGTTCCTCACCCCTGGCTTAAGACATCACAGTGCTTGCTGACATCACAGACTTTAATCACTTTGCGGAGACCACAGTGTACATCAGATTCTTCAAGGGATTTTGTTTCTTAGTAGTAGAGAATAAACAGGGAGCAGCAGCTGCACAGGATACACCACTCCGAGGCATCATGCCTTCACCATCTTCATCTTGCCAAACGGACCCACGGGGTTTTTTGGCCCCAGAAGCAGTCTAGTGTTAAGAATTCTAAAAGGATTGTCATGTTTTATACAGTCATGAAGGTAAAATGCAGATTTTAAAAGTTCAAAGCTTGTTCAAGCCAAGGGAAACTTGCACCTTTTGTTCCCAGCCATCTTGGAGTGAGACTGCTGATGCAGCTCAAGCCAGATGGACATTTTGCTCCTCCACCTGACTATGCTTAAGGCTCAGGTGCCTCTGCAGCCTGAATAGGCAGAGTGGCCTTGCAGGTAGCAGCTCCAATGAACAGGCCAATTCTGGACATCTTGCAGGTCTCCAGGTAGAGTCAAGGGGAAGCAAAAGCAAGGATGGGCCAGTGCTAGGTCAGGTTGGGCCTTGGGCCGCGGCTTCCAAAGAAGGGCAATGGTGGCTTTGGTAACCAGTGGTTTCTATGTAATCCGCACAGCCGTTGGCACCCACTGGCCTGGTCCTGGCTTGTCTGGCCCCAGCAGGAAGGGGCCCTGTGCAGGTCCTCTATTCAGCAAGAGGGGAGTCCATCTGCAGCTGCCTGTAAGTGGAAAGGGAAGGAGGTGAGTTCTGGATCTCAAAAAACACAAGCCGAGCAACGTCTCCACAGTCAGCAGAGGGGCGGGGTGTAGCCTACCTGACAGCAGTCAACAGGGTCTGGTGCCATTCATGAAAGTCCTCCTGATTACACGACATCAGCAGCAACGTCCTGTGGGGGAAGGAGACCTGGAAGAAGGGAAGCATTGCTGGGAGATGGCAAGCTCTTGGGCTAAGGCAGGAGGTTGGGCCACAGAAATGGCCCAGGTAAAGGTGGTCCAGGACTTCCATCTCAAGGCAGCCCATGACGGGGGGTGCTTGGAGGCCTGCCAGAAGCCCAGAAAAGCACTGCCTGTCCCTTTGTGGCAGAGCAGCAGCCCCCCATCCCCACCCATTTCTTGGACCTTTGGGTGTTTGTTCCTGTGTGCGCACGCAAACACACCCCAGCAGCTCCCCGTTGTTGTTACAGCAGACTTGCTTCAGCCAGCTTGTTGCCTCTCTGCCCCTTGCACCTGCCCTGATGCTGCTGCCACAGGATTTACCCAGCAGGCCAAGTGTGGACCCCCCAAGTGAGGTGGTCGGGACAAGGACTTCCTACACCAAGGCAGAATTTGCTGGGTTTGGGAAGAACTTACACTGAGCAGCCCCCCTTGGCTCTGCGTGTGACCGAAGACTTTCTGCACCGTGCCTTGCCTGAGAGGGAGGACGGCCTGGCAGGCAAACTTGTGTGCGTTCCAGGGGTGGAGCGGGTGGCAGGGCTTGGTCACCAGCAAGATGTCGGAGAAGAGGAAGAACATCCGGCGCTGCAGCTCCTCCCCCTTGGGGGGCACCACCGATAGCCAGCCTTCCCGGAGAAACCAGCGCCCTGTGACAAAATGTGGGGCCACAGAGGCCAATTGGGGTGTTGGGACTGCTGGAGTCAGGCAACCTCCCCAGACCCACTGAGACAAAAGCTCCCATCAGACAAAAGGCTCCCTGACAGGCCGGGACCCTGTTGGGCCTGTAAGCTGCTCTCATGACCTTTTCAGCCATCAGTGCATGGCTGTCTTGATGAGACTCTGCCCTCTTTCTCCCCAGCATGGAGGAGGTTTGCTACTGTCACACCGGAGGAATCTGCTGAGATTACCAGGCTCCCCTACTTCACAGGGTGGTTGCGAGGATAAAAGGGGGACAGGGAGAACCACGTATGTCGCCTTGTATTCCTTGGAGAAAAGGTGGGACACAAAGGCAAAACCAACAATAGCCAGAGCACAGGTTGACTTGCACACCAGCCCTTCCAGGGCGGCATAAGGGCTTCTCACTCCCGACTGGCCCTTGCAGGGACCTGGTGACCCTTCGCCTGAGTATCTTTCCCTGTCTCTTGGGTTTCCCTCCAGCTTTTCATCTGTGACAAAACTGACCAGGAGGTCCTTAGCCACAGAGAACAGGGAGAGGAAGGACAAGGGAAAGGGGCAAGCCCACCCACCCCTATGCACTGGGGTGGATAAAGCCTGGAGGTGGGAGCAACAAGGGGGCAGAGCAGCCCTGTGCACGCAGGATGTGGCCGCAGATGCCTCACTGCCAGCCTGGAAAGCCCTTTCATGATAAGAGAACCAAAGCGAAGGTTTGTAAGTCACAACTAATAAACGCCCAAAAGAATCTTGCCTTCTGAGGCTGGCATGTGAGTCACCCATAGAGTAGGATTTGCCAGCATCCCTAACATGGAATCCTAGGACTGTGGCGTTGGAAGGCGACCAGAGGGTCATCTAGTCCAGCCCCTGAAATGCAGGAGTCACAGCTGCCTGAAGCTTCCCAAGCAATGCTGGATTGAGGAGCATCCCAAACCTGCAAATCCACGGGGAGCTCCTCTGTCCTCAGCGGTATAGCAACCGGACATTGGCTGTGTTGCCTTGCAGCGCCAGTACCAGGAACCAACTCCTGTGCCACCCTGCAGCTCCAATGCTGCCCTTCAGCGCCCCCCATGACGCCCTGTGGACCACCCAATGCAACCTGCGCTTTATGCCCAATGCACTGCCCCCCTCCTTGTGCTGATGGTGGGACTCTGTTGCTAAGGGCTGCTCCATGGCTGCTTGTCTTGTGAGGAGCTGAGCAGCATCCTTGATGCTGTTGCTCTTGCCTAGCTCAAAGGCCATTCCATTTCAGGTGAGGCCACTGCTCTCCCCACTGAATTATCACGGAGCAATGGATCCAACCTACAAGAAAGAAGATTCCACCTAAACTTCCTGACAGTAAGAGCTCTTCGACAGTGGAATTTGCTGCCAAGGAGTGTGGTGGAGTCTACGTCTTTGGAGGTCTTTAAGCAGAGGCTTGACAACCATATGTCAGGAGTGCTCTGATGGTGTTTCCTGCTTCGCAGGGGGTTGGACTCGATGGCCCTTGTGGTCTATTCCAACTCTATGATTCTATTCTATTCTATCCTTTTAAACTAAGCAGCAAAGCATTGGGAGAATTGCCTGAATCAGTGCAGGAGGAGGAGGTGGAATGATGGGGTCCAGGCAGAAGAAATGGGGGCTGAGCAAGGACGAGAAATGGGAGGTGGGAGTCTTTGGGGTGGAATCGCCAGAGACCACTCTGGCTCTAGCAAATGATCTCTGCTCCAGTTGCCAGAAATGTCCAGCCCCAGGAGCTGCCCGTCAGCTGCATCCCAGAGCAACACAAGCATGAACCCAAAGCGTCCTGCAGGGCCACGTTTGAGGAGCAAAGATGGGTGGTTTACCCAGCTGAAGGGTGGCTTCTTTGCTGCCTGCGCTGCCGCTTTGTCTCCTGTTACCAAAGCAGAGGACCCACCTGGAGCCAGAATCCGGGTCTTCTGTCCCTTAAGCAGCTTCTGAACCCGGCGCATCTGGTTGGCATTGTCACGGCAACGAGATATTTCCTGGACTCGGTGATATGCCTCAGAGACAGACTTCAGAACGCCTGCAAGGACCACAACATCACCTGAGACAAGGCACCCACCCACACCCAGGGGAAGTAGTTTGGAGCCTCTGTGGCTCAAGGGAGTTAATATTCTTTACTTGATTCCCCTCCCCCCGTCCTCCAGCAAGTCCCCCAGGCTGCTCACAGAAAAGTTAATATCCTACCTGTCAGCTGCTTAAAGTCAGAGCTTTCTGGGTGGGTATTTCCTACCAAATCCTTCAGCAAGTGCCTGTACCTGCCAAAGAGAGGGTGCACTGTCAGGTGGGGTGGGGAAGGAGGGGCAGGGGCACGCCTTCCGGCTCAGCCCTCCAGCAGCCTCCTCCTTGGGGCTGAGGGGGTGCAGCCAGGCTGTGGAGCCCCAGTGGGGCCAGCTGAGCAGCCCCTCCCAGATGCGATGAGCACAGCCTCCACCTACCGAGAGAGCCTCTGGAGGGGCAGCGGGAGCAGCTGTTCCAGGCAAAGGCCCCCAAACTCTGGCCGGGACTCCTGGAGCTTCTTGAAGCGGGAAAAGGGTTTGTTCTTCCGCACCTGCCTCTGGAAGGGCAAGAGAGGAGAAGCAGGAGTCACTAGCTGACCTGCCACCCACTCCCCACCCCAGGTCAGCACAGAATTGTAGAGATGGGAGGGGCTCCGAGAGGCATCTAGCCCCGCCCCCTGCAAGGCAGGAATCACAGCTAAAACATCACGGACACGGCTTGATCAGCAAAGGGCAGGAAAAGGCTCCAGGCCGGGGGGGGGGGCTGTGTGCCCAGAGCAGCTCCCTGCAAGATTCCTGCTCAAAGGGTGTGACAGGGACAGAAAGAGGAAACAGGTACCTCCAAGGTGCTCTGGGCCTTTCCCAGGTTTTCAGCATAGCAGACGTAGAGAACCAGCTGGTGGCAGAAACCCTCCAGGCCAAGCCCCAAGCGGCCTCCCTCCAGATGGAAAAGCAGAGTCCTGGGTGCAAAGCGGGAAGTTTGTGGGGGGCAATGCCACTTTACCCGTATTGCCTCACACTGGCGCTCCCCCTTGCTCCCCCCTCCCCAGCTTCCATAAGGGGCTATATGAGAGGTGGGTGCGGGACTACCCACGACACTTGTGGTTAGTGGCATATCCTGCCTTGAAGGAGATATCCTGCCTCGGAGGGGAGCTCACAGGGATTCAGAGGTGGGCTCTGTTCTGCCCCAAGGGGGGGTCGGGTTTGATATCTCAACACAGGACAAAGCTTCCTCCTGCCCGAAGGAATACTATTCAGCTGTAGGTGTCAGGGCAATTCACAACATAAAAACACAAATACATAATAAAAATATGAGCAAAACCAAACCAACAATCCCTGTTTCCACATTTAAAAGAGCATCAGGTGTCAATCAGTCAAAGGCCTGGCTGAAGAGGGACGTTTTTCACCTGGCACCCTTTTGTTGTTGTTTAGTCGTTTAGTTGTGCCCAACTCTTCGTGACCCCCTGGACCAGAGCATGCCAGGGACTCCTGTCTTCCACTGCCTCCCGCAGTTTGGTCAGACTCATGTTTGTAGCTTCGAGAACACTATCCAACCATCTCATCCTCTGTCTTCCCCTTCTCCTTGTGCCCTCCATCTTTCTCAACATCAGGGTCTTTTCCAGGGAATCTTCTCTTCTCATGAGGTGGCGAAAGTATTGGAGCCTCAGCTTCAGGATCTGTCCTTCCAGTGAGCACTCAGGCAGTCCATGGGAATCTCAAGAGTCTCCTCCAGCACCATAATTCAAAAGCATCAATTCTTTGGCGATCAGCCTTCTTGATGGTCCAGCTCTCACTTCCATACATCACTACTAGGAAAACCATGGCTTTAACTATATGGACCTTAGTTGGTAAGGTGATGTCTCTGCTTTTTAAGACGCTGTCTAGGTTTGCCATCGCCTTTCTCCCAAAGAGCAGGCATCTTTTAATTTCGTGACTGCTGTCACCATCTGCAGTGATCATGGAGCCCAAGAAAGTAAAATCTCTCACTGCCTCCATTTCTTCCCCTTCTATTTGCCAGGAGGTGATGGGACCAGTGGCCATGATCTTCGTTTTTTTGATGTTGTGCTTCAGACCTTATTTTGCGCTCTCCTCTTTCACCCTCATTAAACGGTTCTTTAATTCCTCCTCACTTTCTGCCATCAAGGTTGTGTCATCTGCATATCTGAGGTTGTTGATTTTTCTTCCGGCGATCTTAATTCCGGCTTGGGATTCATCCAGCCCAGCCTTTCGCATGATGAATTCTGCATATAAGTTAAATAAGCAGGGAGACAATATACAGCCTTGCCATACTCCTTTCCTAATTTTGAACCAACCAGTTGTTCCATATCCAGTTCTAACTGTAGCTTCTTGTCCCACATAGAGATTTCTCAGGAGACAGATGAGGTGATCAGGCACTCCCATTTCTTTAAGAACTTGCCATAGTTTGCTGTGGTCGACACAGTCAAAGGCTTTTGCATAGTCAATGAAGCAGAAGTAGATGTCTTTCTGGAACTCTCTAGCTTTCTCCAAAATCCAGCGCATGTTTGCAATTTGGTCTCTGGTTCCTCTGCCTCTTCTAAATCCAGCTTGCACTTCTGGGAGTTCTCGGTCCACATACTGCTTAAGCCTGCCTTGTAGAATTTTAAGCATAACCTTGCTAGCTTGTGAAATGAGTGCAATTGTGCGGTAGTTGGAGCATTCTTTGGCACTTCCCTTCTTTGGGATTGGGATGTAGACTGATCTTCTCCAATCCTCTGGCCACTGCTGAGTTTTCCAAATTTGCTGGCATATTGAATGTAGCACCTTAACAGCATCATATTTTAAAATTTTAAAACCAGATATGGCGCCTAAAGGTGTATAATGAAGGTGCCAGCCGAACCTCCCTGGGGAGAGCATTCCACAAATGGGGAGCCACTGCAGAAAAGACCCGTTTTTGTGTTGCCACCCTCTGGACCTCTCATGGAGGAGGCGCACAAGGAGGTACACTCAGTGGATGATCTCAGGATCTGGGTAGGTTCATATGGAATATTTTCAGCACATTGTTCACATGTGAGTTTTGCACAGTGCTAAAATTAGGGCTGGGCGATATCTGGTTTTCAACATCAGGCTATATCAGCAGCTAACCATCTGATATACTGGTATCTCATGATGTCTGAAATAAGGAGGGGTGGCTGGGCTGTGGCGGGAGGGAAGCTTTTTGCTGCATGATCTCCATGCTCTTTCTTAGAGCACCAGGTTGTCCTTCCCAACAATGTGCACAATCGAGGCGCCTGGGCTGGGTAGGATGGGAGGGAGCAGAAGAAGTGACCAGGAGAAGGAAGGAAGGAAGGAAGGAAGGAAGGAAGGAAGGAAGGAAGGAAGGAAGGAAGGAAAGAAAGAAAGAAAGAAAGAAAGAAGGCAGTGCTGTTTCTTAAAGTACCAACACTGCAGTTAAGGGGAGGTGCTGAGGCTGACTTCTCAAATTTTTCACAATTATATTGCCCCCTGGAATTTTGAAGGCTGTTCAGAGCGAACTGCTGGGTCAAATATTGCAATGTGAGCTTCAAACCGGATTTGAACTATGTATTGGTACATCGCACAGGCCTAGCTAAGATGTTGTCCCAAAGGCCAAAATCCGGCCAGGGGCAGCGGTTGTCCCAAATATCTGAGGAGACAGCTGACTCCCCCAATTTCCTTTACAGATCCATGTCTGTCATTTGAGAGCCTACTCTAGTCCACACATATCAGGTTGAGAGGCAGCATTGTGGTTCTTGCAAAGAGGACTTCCAAGTGTCTGTTTAGTCTGATTGAAATGTAATCTGAAAATTTAAGAGGGTGCAATCGCCTCCATCATAAAGCTAACCCCTAAACCCAGCTCCCATTTACCCCCACCCATATTAAACAGTCAGGAGGTGTCTCAGTGTACTGAGGTTTGGAAAATGTGGGCTACAGAACCAGACAGGATACAGAGCAGGAAGTTAGAGGAACTCTCAGAGCCCACTGCCACCACCCAACAGACCCATGCTACCCCACCCATCGACAAAGGCTCCCGCGGAGGGTCCCTTACCGGCTGGCAGAGCAGATGGACTCCAGGCACCCGAAGATAGCCTCCTGATCCGCTGGCTTCAAGGTCCCTTTGGCCTTCAGGATGGCCACAAAGTACTAACAAGAGACATGCAAAGCAGTTACTCCTCCCCAGATACAAAGACTTTTCTAACTAACCTAACCCTTGACTGGATATATGCATGTTCAGGTCACAATCAAGGGGGAACATTGCTACATACTGTAAATGACGGCATCCTACAGCAGTTGGTGATGTGACTGACCAGAGGGGTGACCATGCTGAACTACATCTTAAAGTGGGGCCCATAGCTTGGTGTGACATGTGCTGTTGAACCAACCAGTGACATCAGGCAGAGTGCTGCCCAACGTTAAGTGGGCAATTGTCAAGAAAGTATGGCACCTTTACATTGGAATTCAAAAGCGAGGAGTCTGGTAAGAAGGAAGTTGAACAAGAAAATGATGGTGGCCAGATTTACCCAGAATGCTTGTGGGTCGTTCAAAGCCACAGCAATAGCAGTTCAGTTAGAACACAGTAGAGGGCAGAAAGGCCTCCTTCAGAAAATGGAAGGCCTGTCCAAACAAGGACAACAAAAAGGAAAGTCAACTTGGGCCAAAGAAATGCAAGCAGACAATCAGGGATGCAAAGGGGGGGGGGGATACGAAAGAAAGAGAATTTGAAGAGCCAACTGCTAGAAACAAAGGCCCACAAAACCATTTCAATACATTATTGTATGGCCAACCAATGAAGCGGAGTGTTGGAAGACTCAAAGCTAGAAAAAAGGAAACCCTTCTTCATACTGCTATATCACAATGTCTGAAATAAGGATGGAACTATGTAGAGGCATTGGCTGCCTTCACAGTTTTCCCCACATTGTGATTTTTGCATTATGGTTCACAATATATCGCCAAGTCAAAAATTATGAAACCATTATCATGATATGGACATTAAACTGGTTTTGGATAATATATATCACCCAGCCCCATTGATGGTGACTAACTGCAGTGGCTACATTCCACCTCCACTGTCGTGGGCAGTTTGTCTCTAAACAATATCAGTTGCTGGGACTCCGAAGTTGGGAGAGCATGGCTGTTGCACCCTGATCCTGCTAACGGATTTCCCATTTGGTTGGTCACTATGAGAAGGGGCTGGACTAGGTGGGCCCACTTGGGCCTGATCCAGCTGCAGCTGCAGTGCTCTGCTTATGTTCTTAGGAGCCCTGCCAGCGCCAAGAGAAGGCTGCAGTGCTCAGGGCTTGAGGGTGGTGAGAATCTGCCTTCTCCTTTCTGCTCTCTCCCTGCACCATTTGGCTGCTAACAGCAACAAAGAAAAAGCAGCACACCACTGAAAAAAGCGAGCCAGGAAGCCGGGTCAGCTTGCTCCTTCAAGAAAGAGCTGGGAGCAGAATGGCACCCTTAGTCCTGCACAGTATCTGAGCTCAGAGAAAGGTCCAGGGCCCTGCAGCCCAGCTTCTCACCGTGGCTACCAAGCCCAGCTGCTCCAGGTACTGCTGCTCTGTTTCCACCAGTTCCTTAGCCGTCCGACAGCGCTTCCTCTCCCACCGGGCTCTCTGCTCTTCCACCGGGTGGCAGCTGCTCCCAAGGGTGCTGGTCATTGTGTGTTTCTCTTGGGGAGAAAAAGAGAAGCCTTGAAAAGAAAGTTGCTCCAGCCAGCCCATACTAAGGATCATTAGGAAAAGGACTGGGAATAAAGCTTCAGATATGAGAACGATGTCTGTGTATGAACTCTCTCCTAAGAGGAAATGCTGCAACATTAGGGACTTTCTAGTTTAGAGAAAAGGTAAGTAAAAGTGGGCGGGGCATGATAGAAGTTAAAAGATAATGCAAGGGATGGAGAACATAAGAAGAACCTGCAAAACCCACAAGCAGGACATGAGCACAACAGCAGTACTCCCCTCACCTGCAATTCTCAGCACCTGGCATTGTCAGAGCTCTACCACCTCCAGCCTTCCAGCTTGCTCCCCAGCTCTTCCTCCTTCCCTGACCTTAAGCCTGCACAAGGTCGAGAGTAGGAGTCAGGGACAAAGCTCCCGTATTACAATTTGGGGCCATCCATTGAAGCAGGCTGCTGGAAGCCTCAGGACACACAAAAAGAACTTCATCACATGGCACATAGTTACACTATGGAACTGGCTCTCACAGGAGGCCGTGATGGACAGCAACTTTAATAGATTCAAAAGAGGATTAGACAAATTCCTGGAGGAGAGCTGGACTTTCTGTGGATACTATCCTTGATGACTGTGTTGCCCCTCCATGGTCAGAGGCACAGTTGCTGCCTTGCTTGCAGGCTTCTCATGAGGCCCCTGGCAGCCCCTATGAGAACAAGAGGGGCCTTTAGCTTAGTTCAGCAGGACTCTTAGGCAAGTACCTGATCTTTGGTTCTTCACCAGGCACTATCCAGAATCAACACAAGCCAGTGTGCAGCCCTTTGGCACACAGGTCAGACGCAAGCACACAGCGAATGGAATCACAGTCCATTATTCTTCAAAGCGCTACCAATGAACATGGCATAATACAGAATAAGAGGGGAAAGAACATGGGCTGGGGAGAAATGCAGGCGTGTGAGGGTCCCTGCCTTGAGTTCAGAGGAAGCGCACCAGCCTTGCACGAGGCCCGGGCAGCAGCTTCCCCCACCCGGTCGGAAGGCACAAAGCAGCCCCGAAAGCGGCAACGTGGAACCGGGAGGGCCTTGCTCCAAAGTCAGCCACGAACCTCGCTGATAAAATGGGGAGGTGGGGGGGGCAGGGCGAGGACAGGACCTGGAGCTCCTTGGAGGAAGGTGGGGGGCAAACGCCAGCGAGCCCCGCTCTTGCCCGGGCTGGGCAGGCTTCCCCGGGGTCCCCCGCAGCCCTTCGGAAATGGGGCCGCTTCGCTCCTTCCGGGGACCCCGAGAGCAGAGGCTCCCCGAGAGTCCAGCCGACTCAGGTCTACTCGGAAGCAAGTCCGACTATAAGCGGAGTCCGCATGGCGGCTCCGTGTAAGGCAGAAGAGTCCCCGCGCGTGGCGGGCGGGTGGCTTGCGGGTGGGAAGCCCCCGAGGCAGCGGGAGAGCCGGGCGGGGCGGGGGGTCCCTCAGCGGAGCCAAGGGGGTCCGAGGAAGCCCCCTGCCTGCGGCGCCGCCGCTCCCCTACCTTGCTCCGTCCAGCGGCGCCCGCCAAGCGTTCAAACGGCCAGCTGGCCCGGCCCCTTCCGGGCGCCTCCTCGGGCAGGCGGGCGGGGCTGGACTCGGGGGGCGGACTCGGGGGTCGCCCGAAGGGCTCTTGGTACACAGTAGATGCCTCCCCTTCTCCGCCCCCCATAGGATTGCCCGGCAATTGTTCTTCTTTCTTTCTTTTTTAATCATAAATGTATTCATAGAATCATAGCACTGTAGAGTTTGATGGGACCCGAGTCTAACAGCCTGCAATGCAGGAATCTCAGCCGAAGAATTTCTTTCAGATGGCCATCTCTGCTTAAAAACCTCCCGTGAAGGAGAGTCCATCACCTCCTGAGGGAGACTGGTCCACTGTCTAATAGGTAAAAGGTAAAGGTAAAGGACCCCTGGACAGTTAAGGCCAGGCAAAGGCGACTGGAGTTGCGACCATGGCGTTTGTCCACAGGCAGCTTTCCGGGTCATGTGGCCAGCAGGACTAAACCGCTTCTGGCCAACGGGACACCGTGACGGCCGCAGCAGCACCTGGTATGCTTTCCAACTGCTAGGTTGACTGAGATAGCTCTTTCTGTCAAAAAGTTCATCCTGGTGTTTCATCAGGCTCTAGCTGATCAAGTCCTACACTGCAGAGCAGAAGAAAGAAAGCTTGCTGCATCTTCCCTGTGACTGCCCTTGAGATATTTGGAGATGTCTATCATATCTCCTCAGTCTCCTCTTCTCCAGGCTAAACATACCCAGCTCCCTCAACCACTCCTCATAAGGCTTGGTGGTTTCTTTTTTTATATATAAATTTTTTATTAGGGTTTTTACAATATTACAAAATAGAAAAAGAAAAAAGAAAAAATACAAATAAAAAAAATAAGTTGTGAAATGTATGCGTTTTTAATATTTTTTCTTTTTACGTTTTTCTTTTTGTTTGTATAAAATGGAAAACTTTAATAAATATCTTATAAAAAAATACAAATAAAAACAGTTAAAACAGTCAATCTTTTCATCATTTATTTTTCATTTACTTGTTTCCTGGACCTCCTCATACCTCCCTTTTTTGTATTCCAGTTCTATTTATTAGTTCAGCAGTTTCTTTCCCTCTTTATTTTACCCTGATCTTTAATCTTAAATCATTATAACCTTGAATTTTTACTTATAAAAAACCATTTTTTCATATTATTTTATACCATTACAGCTAGAAACCACTTAATTTCAATCCAACATCATTCTAACATTCATTAATTTTACAATATCTCTGTAGATAGTCTTTAAATTTCTTCCAGTCTTCTTCCGCTGACTCTTCTTCCTGGTCTCGGATCCTGCCAGTCATTTCCGCCAACTCCATGTAATCCATCACCTTCATCTGCCATTCTTCCAGAGTGGGTATATCTTGTGTCTTCCAATACTTTGCAATAAGTATTCTTGCTGCTGTTGTAGCGTACATAAAGAAAGTTCTATCCTTCTTTAACACCGATTGGTCAACTATGCCCAGGAGAAAGGCCTCTGGTTTCTTCAAGAAGGTATATTTAATATTTAAATACCTTTTTCAATTCATTATATATCGTCTCCCAGAAAGCCTTAATCCTTGGGCACGTCCCCCAAAGGAGAAAGAACATAAGGCTTGGTTTTCAGACCCTTGATCATCTTGGTTGCCCTCCTCTGTACATGTTCCAGCTTGTCAATATCCTCCTTAAATTGTGGCTCCCAGAACATTACACAGGACTCAGAATGCAGTCTGAGCAAAGCAGAATGGTCCCAGGGGGAGGTTACCGTGGGGCGAGTCGAGGGTCGGCAGACAGTCCTCCACAGGCGAAGTGGGGTCCACAGCGAGGAGCCGGGCAAGGACAGGAACTCTCGAGGAACAGGACAGGGTGCTGGCCGAAACAGCTCTTCAACGACGTTGCTCCCGCAACCTGAGACCGGGCTGACTCACCTTTATCTTTTCTGAGGCCAGGGGCGGTCCCCGCCCCCCGGAGACCCGCCTCTCCTGGCCTTAAGGCGAGCACTCCTCCTGGGAGAAACCAGTTCCCTCCGCCTCTCTGCCCTGAGTCTCTGCAGCTCAGGAGAGGCTGGAGGGTTACTGGACCCAGGGGGAGACTCACCTTCCCCTGACAGGGCTGGGAGAGGCGCACCTGTAGGCACTGTGTCCTCAACCACCTCCGGAGCCAGAGTGGATTCACCTGGTGCCTGCTCCTGAGGATCCAGCACAGGTGCAGGTGCTTCAGATCCAAGGCCCTGCCCCAGTTCAGCCGGCCCTGGAGGCGGGGACTCCTGTGCAGGCTGGGGTTCCTCCGGTTCAGCCTCTGAGGCCATCACAGGTACCATGACTTCTCTTGAATGGAATACTATACTTCTGTTGATGCAGCCTAGAACAGCATTAACTTTATTTGCTGCTGCATCACACTGCTGACTCTTCTTCAGCTTGTGGTCTAGACTTCTTGATCCTTCTCACTACTAGGAAGGCTGGTGTCCCCCATCCTATATTTGTTCATCTCATAGGAGCCAACTCCTATGGGCTGTGAGGGCTTTGGCCCCCACAATAAAATGTTTGAGGGGGCTGGGCCCCCACAAATTTGATGGGCATTCCTTCCCAAGGAGCAGAAGCAGGTCTTTTCTGCCCTCCTTCCTGGTTTCCAGCCCATCTCACCTTTGCTTTGTACTGATCTTTGTCCTGCCTTATTGACCAGCCCTTCCCTCTTCATAGGATCAAGGTTGCATCCGTTTTCTGAAGGAAAAGAAACCATGATTAAAAATAAATATATTGGCAGTGCAGATTTATTTATTTAGCGTTCCAATTTCTCTCTGCCCAGGGATGGTTGCAGCTGGCAGAGCCATGTGTTACTGATGCCACCCAGGCCTCCAATGATAAATGTGGGTCAAAGAGAAGCCCCAGGCTCCCCACCTGCTCTTTCAAAGGGAGCGCAGCCCTTTCCAGGACACGCTTTGCACCCAGTTCCAGGGCCTGAGAGCCGCCAGTCCACAACACCTCTGCCTTGTCAGGATTCAGTCACCGTTTATTGCCCCTCACCCAGATATACCTATGGCAGGTACAGGTACTGAACAGATAACGAAATGTCATTAAGGGGGGGGGGGACAAGTGGCAAACAAGCATTGCATAATACAGACACATGGATCCAATAAAATATGTAGTAACCTTTGATTTATTTTTATCTATTATACAAAATGTATATGCTGTTTAATTGTAACAAAACCTTTAAGTGGTGTACAAGAAATCATTAAAGTCACTTCAGGCATTCAGGATCATTTTGCTGTTTGTCCCTGTGGGGTCAGAGGCAGCAGCAAGTGTTGGGTCTCCTCCTCCTCTGTTTTCTCCTTTGATCAGTAGCTTTTCTTAACCATCAACCGACCTCAGAGGCTTTTAACTGCATGGCAATGCTGAGGATGAACAAAATTAAGTAATTTTTGCAAGATAGCCTATTAGCCTAATGAAAATATTTTCAATGTGACAGGCTTTGACATTTTGTGTCATTTTATTTGAACCATTTCAGAAAATACTAAATTCCCTTGCTCAAAAGCATCTTTTACCACTGGGATCAGTGGAATGGTAGTTTCCTAAAAAGTGTGACCCTTCTGGGTGTTGCATCCTTATTTGGCACCCAGGGAGCGCCAGGCCAACAGAAGCCGCCAGGCCAACAGAAGCCACCAGGCCAGCCCTCGCTGCCCATGCTGCTAGGCATGTGCAAACAGGTGTGGAGGGTTGACGGAGCCCATGCACCAGCTCAGCCCTGGGCCCTGGAGCCAAGCGGGGGTCCTAGCCACTCATACAGGGTGGCTGGGGATGTGGTGGCAAGGGCAAGCCAGGCTCCAGGGCTCAGAGACCCCCGGCAGCAGGCAGGGCAGGGGAGTGATCCTTGGGGGGGGGCGGGTCTGGCTTCCATCCTGTAAAAATCATGCGCCCAGGGCTCTGCTCTCACCCACCCCCACCCCACTACACCCATGCTTCTGCAGTTTGTGTGAAAATGGCAAGCATGTGGATGGATGGGTTATGCCAATCACATGTGCTCCTGGGTACCTCACCAAAGACTCCTGAGTAAGCCATGGAATATGAGGAGGGGGCTCTGTTCCCCTTCCCAGCCAGGATAGGACCTTTGCTTTCTGATGTGGTTCCTTCTGACCAAGAACCACTCTGGTCACTCTTCTGTCTGCAGCATGTCCTGGAACTGCAGGCAACCACCTCTTGCATTGCCAAACAAGCTCAATGTCCCAGTAACTGCATCATTGCTTGCTTAGCTCCCTATTTTCTGTGCTTATAATCTACCAAATTTTTTGCTCTATAAGACTCACTTTTTCCCTCCTAAAAAGTAAGGGGAAATGTGTGTGCGTCTTATGGAGCGAATGCAGGTTGTGCAGCTATCCCAGAAGCCAGAACAGCAAGAGGGATCGCTGCTATTCTGGCTTCTGGGATTCAGAATATTTTTTTCTTGCTTTCCTCCTCCAAAAACTAGGTGCGTCTTATGGTCTGGTGTGTCTTATAGAGCGAAAAATACGGTATTTTCTTTGCTAAAGTGGTTATCTTTGTCCCCAGGGCTTTCTGAGCCTCTCTTCTAGGCCTTGAAATGCTGCTGAAAGGAGTGGGGTGGTGATGGACTTCAGGGGTGATCCTGGAAACTACAGGCTGCTCAGCTTAATGTATAACTTGAGAAAATTGGTAGAAAGTATTGTTAAGGATAAAATAACTAAGCACATAGAAGAACAAGCCCTACTGAAGCAAAGCCAGCATGGCTTCTGCAAGGGAAAGTCCTGTTCCATTAATCTATTTGGGTTATTTGGGAGTGTCAACAAGCATAAAGATAAAAGTGACCTGGCTGACATGGTGCACTTGGACTTTAAAAAAACTTAAAAACTTAAAAAAAACTTTCAACAAGCCAAAGACTTGTGAGTACGGTAAGCTTAGCAGCCATGGACTAAGAGGCAAGGAGGTCCCCTTGTAGATCAGGAATTCGTTAAGTTGCAGAAAGAAGAGAGTGGGAACAGTGGTGAAGCTGCATGCCCCGGCACTGGGGGCAGAGTGTGCGTCCTGGGGACAAGGTGCTGCCTGTGGGGCCGTGACACCAGGCGCGGTGTGTGTGGGGGTGCGCAGCACATGTCCGGGGGGCTGCTGCGATGGTACCTCCCTCCCTGATGGTGCTGGTGTCGGTGCACTCCCCCTGCCCCCCTATTCCTCTGCCAGTGAGTAGGAGTAAATGGACAGTACTCCAAATGGAGAGAAGCAAACAGTGGAGTCCCCAAAGGTAAAAGGTAAAGATAATAGACCACTGGACAGTTAAGTCCAGTCAAAGGCAACTATGGGGTGCAGTGCTCATCTCGCTTTTCAGGCTGAGGGAGCTGGCGTTTGTCCATAGACAGCTTTCCTGGTCATGTGACCAGCATGAGTAAATTGCTACTGGCACACGGAGGACTGTGACAAGTGACAGAGCGCATGGAAACTGGGTGTGTGCTTTTTTACTTGTTCATAAATGAGTAACAGTACTGGAGTCCTGTGTCCAGTTCTGAGCAGCACATTTTAAGAAGGATATTGACAAACTGGAAGGTGTGCAGAGGAGGGCAACCAAGATGATAAAGTGTCTAGAAACCAAGCATTATAAGGAGCAGCTTAAAGAGTTGGGTATGTTTAGCCTTGAAAAGAGGAGACACAACAGCCATCTTCAAATATCTGAAGGGCTGTCACGGGGAATGAGTTGGAATGAGTTTGTTTTCTGCTGTTCTGGAGGGTATAACTCACCAATGGATTCAAGGTACAAGAAAGGAGGTTCCAACTAAACATCAGGAAAAACTTTCTGATGGTAATAGCTGTTCAACAGTGGAACAGACTCCCTCAGGAGATTGTGGACTCTCCTTTCTTGGAGGTTTTTAAGCACATGTTGGATGACCAACTGTCAGGTGGGGCAGAAGTAAGTGGCCAGGTTGCTCACTGAGGCAGGTTAATCTATCTCTCATTTAAATCAGAACCAGTGAAAGTCTGTGTGAGTGTCTGGAGGCGGTTGGAGGATGGATGGCGCCTAACGGAATGAAGTTGAATCCCAGCAAGACAGAAGACTGTTTCTGAGGGGCAGGGGACTCCCTGGTCCTGAATGGTATAACTGTGTCCTTGAAGTACCAGGTGTGCAGCCTGGGGGTCATTTTGGACTCACAACTGTCCATGGAGGTGCAGGTCAATTCTGTGTCCAGGGCAGCTGTCTCCCAGCTCCATCTGGTACGCAGGATGAGACCCTACCTGCCTGCAGACTGTCTCACCAGAGTGGTGCATGCTCTGGTTATCTCCCGCTTGGACTACTGCAATGCGCTCTATGTGGGGCTCCCTTTGAAGGTGACTTGGAAACTACAATTAATCCAGAATGTGGCAGCTAGACTGGTGACTGGGGGCGGCCGCCGAGACCATATAACACTGGTTCTAAAGGATCTTCACTGCCCCACAGGACTTTTCTGAGCACAGTTCAACATGTTGAAGCTGACCTTTAAATCCCTAAATGGCCTCAGCCCTGTATACTTGAACGAGTGTCTCCACCCCATCTTCCAGCCCAGACACTGAGGTCCAGCTCTGATGATCTTCTGGCAGTTCCCTCACTGAGAGAAATGAAGTTACAGGGAACCAGGCAGAAGACCTTCTCAGCAATGACACCTTTCCTGTGGAATGGCCTCCCATCAGATTTCAAGGAGATAAAGAACTACACAACATTTAGAAGACATCTGAAGGCATCCCTGTATCTGGAAGTTCTTAATGTTTGACATTTTATCATTGTTTTTATGTGTTGAAAGCCAACCAGAGTGGTTGGGGCAATCCAGCCAGATGGGCAGGCTATAAATTATTATTATTAATAAATAATAATAATAATAATAATAATAATAATACCAATCGTGGCCTGACTGCACTGGTTGCCAATTAGTTTCTGGGACCAATGCAAAGTGCTGGTTTTGACCTGTAAAGCCGTAAGCAGCTCAGGAGCACAATACATCAAGGACGGCCCTTCCCCATATGAACCCACCCAGACCCTGCAATCATCATCAGAGCCCTTCTTTGTCTGCCTCCTCTATGCAAGGTCTGGAGGGTGGCAACACGTGAATGAACCTTCTGCAGTGGCTCCCATTTGTGGAATATTCCTCCTAGGGAGGTTTGCCTGGCACCTTTGTTACATGTTGTTAGATACCAGGTGAAAACTTTCCTCTATGATCAGGCCTTTAGCTTTTAAGTATCTGTGGCCTTTTAGAAGTGGGTGGGACATTTTTAATGGTTTTCTCTTTCCTCTTGGTTTCCTCTTGTTTCTAAGGGTTTGGTGTTTTGTTTTTTTGGTTGGTTGGTTGGTAAGTTGTTTTGAACAAGATAAAATTACTAACAAGTTTAATAAATAATAATAATAATAATGTGTAGTATGTGAAAACCAAAAGTTTATTTTAGGATTGATATGACGACAAATTCCAGGGAGTGGAGTGGGCAGTATTAATCTTTGCAAGAGAACACAACAAAGGGTCTTATGCCACAACAAATGTTAGTCTTCAAGCTGCAACAAGACTCTCTGTTTGGTTAGTGAGAGGTGGAGATCCTGCATGATTTGCACTCCAAAATATGGAGGTGTGGCAGCATTCACAGGTGAACATTCTCACCTGCCCTCTTGCATTGGGATGTGGCCACCTTCCCTCTTACACCATTTCCAAGGCTTGAAGGGAGACCTGCTGTTGCAGCTCCTTCTGAGATCAGTTTGGGAGCTGAGTCTCCACCCCACAGGATCAGTGCACCTGAGAATCCTCAGCAGCTGCTGGGGCCTCACCACTGAATGACCCCACTAGTTCTGGCAGGCAGGCAGCTCCAAACCATCCATTAAAGTAGGAGCATTAGAGTCTGCTGTCTAGCTCACTACTGTCTACTCTGACTGGCAGCTGCAGTTCCCCAGAGTTTCAGGTAGGAACCCTTTCCTTTGCCCTACCTGGAGATAGTGCCAGCCAGGGATTGAACCTGCAACCTTCTGCATGCAAGCAGGCAAATGCTCTGCAACTGAGCTAAATCTCTTTGGTGCCCCACAATGCAGCAGAGCAATGCTCTATTGGAGACTCTGGGTCATTGTGGGTAATTTAGACTGGTGGCTACCAAGCTCCGAAGGGGCCTTTAAGACAAAGAGAGGCTCTGTAGGAGCAGCTGAGAGGAGTAAGCCGGCTGGTGCGTCTCAGGGGCGACCATGGCCGAGGGTGTCCTGGCGAGCGCTGGGAAGAACGGCACCAGGGCAGGGCAGAGCTCCCAGGCTCAGCCGGGAGATAGTCCCCCAGAGCCAGGAGCCAGGAGGGGGCGCTTTCAGCCCGCGGGGCTCCCCGGAGGAGGCGGCGGTAGCAGCGACAGGTCCTGGCTATAAAAGGGCGCGCCCGCCCCGTCGGCCGTCCTGAGCGCCTGCCGGTCCCACTCGGCCAGGCGTAGAGGGAGCCGCGTGCAGCGAGGACGATGCGCGCCCGGGACTGGCGAGGGCTGCCCCGCAGCCGCCTCCTCCTGCTGGCCGCCCTGCTCGCCTGGGCCGCCGCCGATGCCCACGAAGAGGACGCGGAGGGGCCCCACTCGGAGGCAGGTGGGTCAACAGTGCGGCTGAAGCCCCCAGATCCGCCCCCATCCCCGTGTAGACATGGTAGAGCCGCCGATCTTCCAAGGGACCCACAAGGGAGGCCCCGCTCCGGGGGCAAGTGCATCTCCCCCCGGGATGGAGGGCGCGTGGAGAAGGGAGAGCCGCTCCGCCAGGGACCGCCACGCGTGCCGCTGCTGCTCTGGTGCCGTCCTCCGGCTCCAACCTCGCCTTTACTCCCGGGGCCGGAGCCGGAGGTCGCCCCTGGAGGGGCCGAGAATGCCGACGCGACCTGCAGGCGCCGGCGGAAGAGGATGCCTCTGAACATGCTCAGAGTGCCCTTCGCTCTCTGCTCCCTCCCAGCCGGTTCGGCTTCTCAGCGGGAAAGGAAAGTGCCTCCCAGGACTCCATCCTGCCCTCGCTTGATCACCTGGGTACCAGCGGCCCCCACGCCGCACCCAGAGCAGCGCAGCAACGCGGCCGGCCAGGAGGGAACAAAAGGGGGCGAGGGGAGGCGCGGATGCTGGTCTGTTTCGCTGGCTTGGCTTGCGGGGTCCGGAGGATCCTGATCGGGAGAGAATCTCGGTGGGAGGGGTCCTGGTAGTCCCGCTCCAGCTGTGGAGGCGCCCCGACGCGCCTCTCCGCCGGGAAGCCTCCTCGCCTCCCTCCCTCCAGAGGCATCTCCCCCCATTCCCGCCTTCTCCGGCGGGCCCCCGGCCTGAGGCCTCTGTGAACAATGGCTGGGGGAGAGAGGGGGGAGGTGGTCTAGTTTGGGGAGCCGGATAGGCAAAGACTGGCCAGCGTCCCCCCGGCAGCCCCCTCCCTTTCCCGCGGGGCTTTCTGGGCTTTCTGCTTGTGCCATCCTCAAGTCAAGGAACAAAGTTAGTCGGGCCCCGGGGGAGGGGCCCTTAGGCGGCGCGGCGCCCCCTCCCCTCCCTGCCCGGCGCTGCTGCCCCCGAGGCTTCTTTCTCTCGAGCCCCGGACAAGAGGCAGCCGGGCTGTGCCGAGGCTCCCAGAGGAGCTCGACTGAAAAGTTCTCGGCTTCTTTTCCGTGGAGGCTAAAGCTGTTTGATGTATGGATTAGCTGCTACATTTTGATGGCCGTTTTGGGGCAATCCTGTATCAGGAAATTGACCTTGAAGGAAGATCTGAACGCAGAACCTGACTACTCTGCCCAGGTCTGGTTGTTCCACCTCCAGCCGCGTACAGGGAGCCGGGGAGGGGAGCAGGCGGGCTCAGTCAGGGACCCGATCCCACAGCCATTTCCCCGCCTTCCCGCAGCAGTTTGTGCCCAAGATCCTCCTGGCCTTAATGTCCTGGTGGCTGGAGCGAGGGGGGCGCAGCTTGTGGCAGGCTTGCGCTTGCAATACTCTCCTCACGCTGCTTTTAAATAAAAATTGGGTCGATGTGAGCTCCCTGGAAGGGGGGGGGCATGCAGAGCCTTCAGGTAATGCAAAATACAAGAGAGCTTCAGGTTCAGTCAATTTATTAAGTTGGTTAATCAACTAAAGGTTCTCCCCATCCCACTTCATTGGCGCGGCAGCGACTGACGGGTCCACCGACATACAGTGAGTCACCCTCGAGGGGAGGGGGAGGCTTAAAGCCGGCTTTTCTTTCCCATCTCCACCCCAGGGATCAGGAAGCCTGATCCTGTGGGTTTCAGGGGGAAACCGCAGAGGCATTTTCTTCCAGCAACTGGAGCTGGTGGGGCTTGGCTAAGTAAGTGTTGCTACACGTGTTCAGGAGAAAGCTCTCAAGAAGGCGGGATGGGCTCCTACCCGAGGTCCACAAATGGGACGAAATCCATAGGCTTCCTCTCAGGCAGAGCTCTGGGAGCTGAAACACTGGTTAGGCCGGGCGGGGGGAGCTCCTGGGGGTGCTGCTTCTGCCCCTCCCCAGCTCCTGCTTCAGTCACTTGATGTCTGATTATGATACTCCCACCCCCTTTTCTAAGCCTCAACACTGGGAGTTTCTCCTTCCACCCCTCCTGCCTGCTCCAGCCTGGTGGGACGCTGGTGCTAAGGGCTGCTCAATGGCTGCTTGTCTTGTGAGGAGCTGAGCAGCATCCTTGACGCTGTTGCTCTTGCCTAGCTCAAAGGCCATTCCATTTCAGGTGAGGCCACTGCTTTCCCCGCTGAATTATCCTTTTAAACTAAGCAGCAAAGCGTTGGGAGAATTGCCTGAATCAGTGCAGGAGGAGGAGGTGGAATGATGGAGTCCAGGCAGAGGAAATGGGGGCTGAGCAAGGACGAGAAATGGGAGGTGGGAGTCTTTTGGGTGGAATCGCCAGAGACCACTCTGGCTCTTGCAAATGGTCTCTGCCCCCTCCTGGGCAAGCCACCTCTATCTCTTCCACCTCTCCTTGGTCACCTGGTGGGAAGGGCTGAGCCCATAATCTGGGCAGAGCATAAGGAAGGGCATTTAGTGCCTCTCTTGCTCTGAGCTTTTGGGGAGTGCCCAAAACAGCAAAGTCCCCCCAGAAAGTGAAACTGAACAAAACTACATTAAGCTGCCGTTTCTGCACAAACCTTTTGCTTTTGTTTCCTGCATTTAGCCCAAGATATCCCAGACCTCCCACAATCCACCTTGTACCTACTTACTCATGTTAGCAGTAAATGGCCTCTCTGGTTGGTATGAGAGGAAGCAGACTGGTCACAACCAAGGCATCTCTGGCATTTCTTGGGGCAGTTCCAGGAGACCTTGGGGTGCACTGGCAGCTTCACCCTAGAACCTGCGGTGGGCCTCGCGGTGGCTTAAGGCCTGCTGAGCAAGGCTTAAAGAGGCCCCTGCAGTGCACTCTTGGATCCACTGAAAGACACCCGCACCCGTCTCTTTAGCAGGCTCAGCCACGTCCATGTGGGGCTTGTGGGAAGAGAGACACTGGCCCCCTGAGGGGCCTGGCATGGTTGCACACCCTTGGGGTGGGTGGGCAGGGAGGAAGCACATTACAGTCTGTGCAACCAGCACCGGGGGGGGGGGGGACTTGCAGGAATCTGGCCCACTCCCAGCCCTCAGGCACTGCTCTATCCATCAGGCACATGAACTCCTGGCCCAGGTTGCCAGGAGGGGATTATTATGTGTGGCATAAGTTGTTCTGAACGGGAAAATGTTTTTCAGGAAATTTCATTAATTACATCTCAGGGTGTTCCATTTTCTTCCGCATTAGCTATGCTTAATTTATAAATGGAAGAAATTGAACAGTTAAAAAGCAAAGAGCTTGTAACATGTCTTTTACCAGCAGCACATACAGCCATAGCCAGAAACTGGAAAACTTAAATTCTCCAGATATGAACCAGTGAGATAACATAGTTTGGCAAACAGCCTTACTGGGGAAGCACTATCACACAATTAAGTGTCATGTGGACAAAACAAAAAGCACCTGACAATTTCCATGAAATCTGGCATTATTTTATTGTATATACAAATAATGAAGCAAGGGAAGAACCTCCAGTTCAGGGTGCAGTTGGCTTGTATAGACCAGAGGTGTTTGTTTCCCACCAGCCATATCCTGTAACAAAGGAAGTAAAGAAGTGAATGATATAGTGTATTATAATTTGTTTGGTATTATGGCAGCCCTGTATCTGGATGTCTTTAATGTTTGATGTTTATTATATTTTTATATGTGTTGGAAGCTGCCCAGAGTGGCTGGGGCAATTATTACTACTGCTGCTACACCATGAGAGAGAGAGAGAGAGAGAGAGAGAGAGGACGAGCTCTTAGATCCTAATGACTTTTATTTATTTAGCTTTTGTATGCCTGAGAAACTTGCTTTTCCCCTTTTTGTATTGGTTACTGTTTTGAAATTCATGAAAAACGATTTGGTGGGGGAAGTTGTTCTGAGCAGGAGGTTGCAGAGGAAGCACTCCAGCAAAGTAGCTGCCAAGGAGGGGGGCTGAAGGCCCACCTGGCCCACCCATCCTTTTTAGGTGTCGATTTTATTAGAGCTTTCATCTTTTCACAGTAAAATGATTCAGTCCCTTCTGCCACTGGAGCCTCCACTCATCCCCCAACCCCATCATCTTTTTGCAATAATATTTTCATTTCTGCTTTGGAGTCCTTGGCACATTCTAGTGCTCAGCTTTGCTTAATCCTCCCTCCTTCTAGAGGAAATGCCTCAGGTGGTTTCAGTGCCACCTCCCAGATGATGTTATTGTTCCTTCTTACATCCCCAAGTCTGAATGCAGGTGGGGGAAAGGCCAGAGTAGGGTGGTTAGGAGTCCAATGAATAGGGCTTGGAGGGACTCTCTACTTGAGACCCCAGAGACCCAGTGCTGCCAGTCAATGTGGACAACACTGGCCTAGATGGACCCAAGGATGTGACTCAGTATCAGGCAGCCTCCTGTGCTGTGTGCAGGAGGTTTCAATAGGGACAGTCCAGGGTGTTTTGCTTCCAGGGGCAGCTGCATCCATCTGCCTAAGGGTAGCCTCTGTCCCAGGTCCAGTCCCCCATGTCATCTCCAGGTAGGAATGGGAAAGAGCCAGCTGCTCGTCAGTGGAGGCAATGCTGAGCTGGGGGGTGCAGGGAATAGAAGGCAGTTTTCTCTGCAACAGAGGGCACACCTGTTGATCAGAACAGACTCTCAAAACTGGGCAACTGTGTTCAAGTCTTGTACCTGGCCTTCCTCTTGGTTTCTAAGGGTTTGGCATGTGGGGAACATGTGGGTCAAGGGCGAGTAGGGTGTATGTGGAGCTCCAGGAGCAGCAGATTTCCAAAGGGCAAAAGATGGGGATGCAGATAGTGCAGAGCCAAGAGCGGGGTCTTCCCTGCTTGATCTGGGAGTGGGCACAGCCCAGAGTTTTCTTTGCAGTCATGCAGGAGATTAGGAAGGAACCACCATCTAAACAGAGGGCCCTGAACTAAGAACTGAAAGTGCTTATTGGGACAAGTGCCCCAACAGCCTCATGGGAGGGGGCCCCAGTGCCTGAGTGCTTGCCCAGAAGCCCTCCAGGGGAAATCTCAGCCCAGTCGTGGACCCAAGAGGGGAATTTTCGCAAGAATCTCTCCCTCCCATTGTTCCTTCAGCAGGACAAGAATAATCCTGTTGGACTACTTTACAGGGTTGTAAGAGTTACTGAGAAGATGTCTGTGAAAAACTTTCAGCATGAGAAAAGAGCCATAAAAGGCTCCCATATATTCTTCCACTTGCCTCTCCTGCCATACATGAGGCTGCCTGACTGGCTATGGGGACCTGGCCTCCCCATTACCATAGAAACGGAGCCAGGTGTGGAGTGCAGGTGAGCAGGGGAGGGGGAAGGGCAGGCAGGGAGGGAGGGAGGGAGGAGCAGCCACTCACCTCTCTTCTCTGGACCACCCGGCCTCCCTTTGGAGGCAAGCAGGATTATACCTGGCCTAGGTAGGAAGGTAACTTGGTTGGTAGCCAAGCTGCCTTACCAGGTAGGGCCTGGTAGGCTCCTGGCACTCTCCCACCTTTGCCATGCAGTGGGGTTGCATGGGATGGGAGTAGAGGACCCTTTCCCAGGATAATGCCTGACCCTCCACCAGAGGCTCACCAGGAGGGTGGGAGCCGGTAAAGCAGCTGTTGAGCCTTGCTGGAGAACCTTCAGACTTCCTGATCCCTGGCTTCCCTTTCTCTTTCCAGGTCTTCCTCCCGGCCATGGAAACAGTCACTGGAGCTATGCAGGTAAAGGCTGGCGGTGAAGGCTGCCCCTCCCTCTCCTCTAGGCTTCTGGCCAGAAAACAGGCGCTGTGGGGCTTAATGATTAGCCAGCTCCCTGCTGCCTCCCTCTCACGCAGAGCCAGCTGCCCTGCTCTCCCTGGGCCTGATCAGCACCACCCCAAGGCCTGCATAGGTGGGTCTGGGTCTGGCTCAATGAGAGTGGGGGCAAAGACCTCTTGCCAGTCAGTCCTGTTGGTCCCCCAGCTCAGTCGGGCACAGCGGTGGACCTGGAGTCCTCTGCAGCCACAGAACAGGTGCCACCATCTCCCGTGAGGCTGGGCCCCCAGAGCCGCCTTCCGTGGCTCTGGCACTCCTTGGCCCCCTCCTCCCCCAGCAGGAAGCTCAGGTGCCTCTGCTGGCACTTTGCCCTGTGGGAACCGGCTGCTTCTGAGATTCAGCCGGTTTGCCTTGGGGAGGAGAGCAACCTTGGCACGTGCCCTTGAAGGCCTGGCTCAGCGCGGAGGTGTGTGGGGCCCAGCTTGGGGGGGGGGGAGTGATAGCAGGGAAGCAGGTGCCAGGAAGCCACTTTGCAACAAGGGCAAGACAGGAGAAGTTGAGCCTCTCGTCTCTCATCTCTGGGGTCCTTGATGGCCTCTTAGTTTATCCCCCAACAACGTCAGGATGAGGGTGAAGGGCTTCTTCAAGGTCGACCTCATCAACCCCCAAGATGGGCCACAAGCAGCTAGAAGGAAAAGCCCCTCCCCTCCCCTGATGCCTGCCCTCCTCTTTCAGACAAGGCAGAGTGGGCCTCTGATTTCCCCCACTGCGGGGGCCACATGCAGTCCCCCATCAACATTGAGACGGGGGCCGCCCTCTTCAGTCCCCAGCTGGAGCCCATCCTGCTGCCTGACTACAGCCTGCCTCCCAGGGAGAAGCTCCGCCTCCAGAACAATGGACACACAGGTGAGACCCCTACCTGCCCATGCCCAGCCACACCCAGGAAACACCAGCGGGCAGGGAGGCACCTCAACCCTTTGGGATTTTCATGAGGCTGGCAAGGGGCACCCCCACAGGTTGGCACAGCTTCCAATTATGGCGAAGTCCAGGCAGCCTTTGGCAGGTGGAGCTGCTTCTCTGTTGATGTTCCAGTTCTGCCTTGTTATGGCTCCCCTCCCCCCGGCCAGGGGGAAGCCCCCCAGGGGACTTCATATCTGAACCTAGATTCAAACCTGTGGCTGTCATGCGGCACTCCAACCCTTCTTATTATTCAATGGTTTATTCACTTAAAATGTTTCTCAGCCCTTTCCTTAAAGCGCCTGTCCAAGGGGGCTTGCAACAGTCAACATTTACAAAAGGATCAACAACACACACAAAAAGAAAAAACTTCCATTTCCTCCCCATCCCCTACTTTCCCAAGATAAAAAAACCAATAAAGATATTCAGCCAAGCAATTAAAACATTTTCCACAGCTCAGCAACCCACAGTCTGAGCCAGAGGGCATTTCTCAAGGACAGGCTGGTCATAAGAGAAACTTCAACGCCTCCCCAAAGGTGAACGGGCGGCCGAGTCTGCTTCAGAACCACCAGCAGGGAGTTCCAAAGGCATGGGGGCCACCACAGGGAAAGTCCTCTCTCTCATGGACACCAACAGCACTGAGCTAGGAGTTGGGCGCATGCAGAGGGCTTCAGCCCATGGGAAGGCTGATAGTGTGTGCTGCAGGCAGGCCATTAGATAACTTGGGCCCAAACGGTTTACAGCTTTAAAGGCTAAAGCCATCACTTTAAATTGGGCTCAGAAATGCACCAGAAGGCAGGACAGAGCCAGGACAGCAGAAGGCGTTACAGTAGCTGACCACTTCTCTTCCTCGTCAAAGATCTAGTCAGAGGTGGACTTTGGTCTTTCAAATTTCAGCAGCCCCCAATGCAAGGCCAAAATTTGGGGAGCCCCCATCTTTCACCAGCCATTCTGCTTAATTCACTTTGTCATAGCTGTGTGTTAACAGAGAAATCTGAGGGCTCCCTTGGACAAAAAAAACAAGGACACCAGCCAGGAATCCCAGAGCAAAACAGCAGCCAGTAGGCTTGGTCTTTATTGAAGACTGTCGCAACAGGACTCCCACCTGCCACAAGGTAGAACAAGATGGAAGCCCTGAACAAAAGGAGACCTCAACTTTTATTAGCTACTAATTCCCCATGCTACACCCCTAAGACTACATCATAACTACATCATGACTACATCATTGATACATCACAAAGAGGAGGGGTTGAGGGAGGAGTTGTGGTGGTAACCTGAATGTCTTGTCACCTCCCCATGATTACATTCCTGAGGACAAAGAGGAGTTCACTGTTTCCTGCCCTGAGGGAATAATAATAATAATAATTTATTATTTATACCCCGCCCATCTGGCTGGGTTTCCCCAGCCACTCTGGATGGCTTCCAAAAAAACACTAAAATACAATAGCCTATTAAACATTAAAAGTTTCCCTAAACAGGGCTGCCTTCAGATGTCTTCTAAAAGTTTGGTAGTTATTTTTCTCCTTGACATCTGGTGGGAGGGCATTCCACAGGGCGGGCAGCACCACCGAGAAGGCCCTCTGCCTGGTTCCCTGTAACTTGGCTTCTCATAGCGAGAAAACCGCCTGAAGGCCCTCGGTGCTGGACCTCAGTGTCCGGGCAGAACGATGGAAGTGGAGACGCTCCTTCAGGTATACTGGACCGAGGCCGTCGGTCACTGTCCTTTGTTTCAGTCTGCCCTGAATCTACTTCCATATGCAGGTCCTTTGTGAGTGTAATGATCTTCTGTCTAGGACCATCAAGGTTGGCATGCCAACTGGGTAGGGCTCGCTGCGGGCTTGGGGAATTATGGCTGCCTTGTGTCAAGTCTCCCCCCTTTGTTAGTCCTTCCTTCATGGTGTAAAACAAAAGTGGAACGGTACAGATCTGATGTATGGCTGGTGTGTGTGTGTGTGTCGTGTTTGTACGAACTGAATGATTGGGGGGGGGGGTTCCTGCAACATGTGACACCCCCTTAGTTTGGCACCCAGTGCGGGAAAATTGGTGGCACTGCCCTAAAACCACCTCTGCTCTAGTGGCTACATTTGGGACCAGCTGAAGTTTCCAAACTGCCTTTCAGAGCAACCCCATGCAGAGCATATTGCAGTAGGTAAGCCTGGATGTGACTCCGGTGTAGGTCACAGTTTCTAGGTCAGACCTTTCCAGGTGGGCTGAAGCTGATGCACAGTGCTTCTTCACCTGTCAGCCAAGCTGCATGTGGGATATAGAAAAGGCAGGATCTAGCCCAGAGCTGTTCCCCTGCACCAGCTGAGGATACCCACAGCCTTCCTGGGATAAGGAGGTGGGCGAAAGAGGCAGAGCCAAATGTCATACTGAGGATGCTGCACCACAAGCCTTGGGATGACAGCCTCCCAGCAGTTCATGTAGAGGCTGAAAAGCATAGATGTGGACCCCTAAGTTAGGGGGCATGGGGCAGAGCAAATGCCTCCTCCCCAGGCTCCATCATTCTGAAAAGGCTCGTCCTGAAAGGACTGGGACCTTGTGAAGCCAAAGCCCAGTCCAGACAGTTGAGCAGAAAGTTGCTGTGATTGAGGGTATTGAAACCACTAAGAGGTGAAGGAGAGACAACAGGAGTGCCCCTTGTCCCCCCTTCATCCTTTGCCATAAGTCGTCCATCAGGACCAGCAAAGTGGTCTGAGCTGGAATGGATCCAAATAATCAGCATCATGCGAGGCCACCTGGAACTGAGAGACCTTCAGTCCCTTGCACCAAAATGACACATTTGAGAGCAGATGGTGGCTTTTGATACTTCTGGTGTGTCTCAGGGAGGTGGGACACTGTGCTTCAGTGATTCCACTCTTACTCCCGGCTCCGTTTCCAGGGTAGTCATGGGAGGCTACAGTTCAGTGTCATGTGAGTTGCCCTGTGGTGTCCCAAAGGGCTCCATCTTGTTCCCTGTGGACTTTAACATCTATATTAAGCTTCTGGGAGTGTCAGAGTGGAGATGACACCCAGCTCTATCTCTCTGCTCCATCTGAATCAGGAGAGGCAGCTGAGGTTTTAGAGCAGGGCCTGGAGGCAGAGAAGGGCTAATAAACTTAAGCTGATTCTGGAAATGACCGGTGTTATGTGTCCTGGGTTCTCACATCTGAGAGGCGGGGAGGCAGCCTGCCCTAGACGGGGAAGGAGCAGGCTTGCAGCTTGGATTCAACAGCATCCCAGAGGCTAAGTGGCCTTGGTGTCTCCTGCCATCTTGCCCCTTCTTGTGCTGCTAGTTTCAAGGGTGCCTGGCTGACTGGTCGGCAGGCAGAAGAAGGAGCAGATGGTGTGAGCAGTATGGGGCTCCCAATGTAGGGAAGTCCCTCTGGCTGTCTTGTGCTTTCGCCCTTCTACCCACCTTCCTCCAGCCCTCTTCTCCTCCTCCTCTTTTTTGCTGGGCCAAGCAGAATTATTCTTGTAACCTCCACACAGAAGAAAGGACTTTTGGAGCTCTTCAAGGATCAGCTCCACCCATTTGCAAAGTCTTCCTCTGTTCAAAGTGAGTCATATGGGGGAGGGAGGATGAGGGCTCCCCCCCTCATTACTCTCCCATAGGCAGCAAGGAGCCTCTTGAACTCCCGGGGGCTGCCTGTGCACTCTGGAGCCCTGGTCCCCCCCCCCCGAGCTCTAAAATTCGTGAAGAGCCAACAGGATCCACGGAGTCTCTCTGCTCAAAGTGGCTTGACCCTCTGCCTCTTGGAGGACAACCAGGAAGGTGAAGGAGGGTGTTGGGCAAGCAGGTTCATCCCCACCTTCCTCCTCTGCATGATTAATATCTCAAGGACAAACCCAGCTTTGAATGGGGCTCTCGTGTTTTACTGCAGATACTCAGATGACTGATAATACCTTTTTGCAAAAGCAGCAGTGGGGGGAGGGAGGTTGAGGCTCCTTAGAAACTAGTGAATGCATAGAAGCAGGAATACATTTTTTGGAATCAAGCCTCTAGCTGCACCTGATAGACTCCAACCTTCAAAAGCTTCTTCTGTTGTGTCTCTGTTTACCTGAGGAGCCTAAAGACTCAGTGCCAGCAAAGTGTCTTTAATGCTCGTCCAGTAGGCAATAGAGAAAGTGAGCCCAAGGAGGGGGCAGGCAGGTCTCACTGGGGCTGAATTGCCCCAAAGGCCTCCCCCCCGTACTCTGGCCGCCCTGGCCATGCCCTGAACGCAGACTATCCTGCCTCCCCAGGCTGTTGTGAAGGAAGAGAGGGCTGGCTGGGCACTTTCTGCAAGGCGCTTCTCGGATGTAGGGTGACTGTAGGGCTGGAATAGCTGCCATTTGAGGAGAAACATAAACAGTCCATGCTCCAGGAAGTGGAGAGGGCAGGATACCTGAGCTCATGAATCATTTCGCTTCTTTTATAATACGAAAGTGTAAAGGAAGCTCAGTGAGAGGAATCGGCTGCAGGTGTAAAGCCAGTCAGGGGGCGGTGGCTGCTTTTCCACACCCAAAAAGGTCACAGAAAATAAAGAGAGGCAAAATGATTGTGGTGGATGCAGCAACCGCACAAAGGGCCTTTTGACGACTCAAGGGGCATTGTGGGAGAAAGGAGGACTGAGCATGAGCAGAAAGCGGGGGGGAGGGGAGGCACAAATGCCTCAGGAAGAGTGAGCAAAAGTGTTTTTGCAAGTTGGGGGGGGGGGGCCTGGAGTAAGTCTGTTTCGTCAGATCACGAGGGGACGTCTGCTGGGACCCAGGCAGAAACCCTGTCTGTGGGTCCTGGTGGAGTGCCAGGAAGGGCAACAGTGGGGGGTGGAGCTGAAGGTCCCAGTGGGCAGAGCTGACTCCTGGTCTGGTCTCCTCATCCTCCCCATCGCAAAGACCGCTGAGCTGCAATCCTTTCCATGGCAGGAGGAAGCGCCATTGAGCTCAATGGGATTGATGTCTAATTCATGTACGGTGGTACCTTGGGTTAAGAACTTAATTGGTTCTGGAGGTCCATTCTTAACCTGAAACTGTTCTTAACCTGAAGCACCACTTTAGCTAATGGGGCCTCCCTATGCCGCTGCACGATTTCTGTTCTCATCCTGAAGTAAAGTTCTTAACCATCAAGGTTGGCATGCCAACTGGGTAGGGCTCGCTGCAGGCTTGGGGAATTATGGCTGCCTTGTGTCAAGTCTCCCCCCTTTGATAGTCCTTCCTTCATGGTGTAAAATAAAAGTGGAACGGTACAGATCCAATGTACGGGTGATTTTCTATGAATTTATAACAGAAGCGTTGTTTGTGAGTGTGTTTGTGTGTGTGTGTCGTGTTTCTACAGACTGAATGATTGGGCGGGGGGGGGGTTTCCTGGAACAGAGACATGCTTGGGATGGAGTCTGGGCACGGCAGTGCAGACCCCAAGAAAGACATGAGAGAGAGAGCAGAATGTCAGTTGTGATGGTTGGGGGGGATTGGTGAGGAAGACTAGGCTCAAGGTGTGGGCTGGGGGGAGGCAGCGCCCCAGTTCCCCATAGCAGAAAACATCTTCTGCCATTGCTTGGAGCTCATCCTCTGAGTGTGCACACACTACATTGTCATCAGTGTACTGAAGCTCTATGGCAGAAGTTACAGTAACCTTACAGTAACCTTACTCAGCCTGCTCAGCCTGAAGAGCTTTGCATCTGTTCCATATATGATTTCTACAGCAGAGGGGAGTTTCCCTTCAACGATGTGTAGGATCATGGCAATGGGAATAATAGAGTTGGGGTGATAACACATCCTTGTTTAACGCCTGAGCCCACTGTGAATGGTTGACTTTGAGAGGCATTGTTATCCGTGATTGTTGCCATCATATTATCTTGGAAGAGCCAAAGGATCTTCACAATTTATATGGTTAGCTGATTTTCAGAAGGAAAGTCCACAGGGCAGTATGATTTACAGTGTCGAAGGCCTTAGTCAGCTCAATAAACGCCATATACAGGGGTTGGTTTTGCTCTCTGCATTTTTCTTGAAGCTGTCGAGCAGTGAAAATCATATCCACTGGAAACCTTTTTGGGATTCAGGAAGGGGTAGCCTCAGATATAGTTAGGAGGCGGTTTGCTAAGATCCTTGCAAGAATTTTGCCAACCGCAGCTAATAAAGAGATGTCACAATAATTTGAGGACTTTGACAGGTATCTTCTGTCTTTGTTGTTTTTCATTTGGTTAATACCTGTACAAAACTCTCCCAGATTTGGAGATACTGCATATTGGAGATATTGTGTACAGCATCACTGTGTTGTAACCTCAGCAAAGCTTTTGTCCTAGACTAGGCACCCCCAACCTGCGGCCCTCCAGATGTTTTGGCCTACAGCTCCCATGATCCCTAGCTAACAGGACCAGTGGGCAGGGATGATGGGAATTGTAGTCCCAAACATCTGGAGGGCCAAAGGTTGGGGATGCCTGTCCTAGAGCCATTTGTTCTCTCAAAGCAGGAGTTTTTCCAGTGAGGGTGTTGGAAGGATTGTTTAGCCTGGCTCAGAAAAAGAGGCCTTGTTCAGACCAGAGTTTACTGTGTCAATTAATACATTCACCCAATTTGCCTGTGCAGTTTCCTGGTGATTCTACAGGCAAATCTGAGGGGTCTAAATGGTGGGGCGAGGAATGCACCAGATAAGGCCCTGCTCTCCACCTCCCTGCCCAGTGGTACTTAATGAAGTCAGCCAATGAGATGGTATCGAGTGTCTGCTGGCTTGAGTGCAGCAGATCAAAGTTGCTCCTCGTAGGCAGATTCAAATCTGTGGGGGTGTGGCCAGAGAGAGAGCGGATGAGCAGCTCAGTAATGCTCAAATGTGGACACGCCCTTAGCAGCCAAGGTGCTTCCTCTGTGAATGGGCAAATGCCTCTCGAGTGCCTACTGGGGATAAGGGGGCCAGGCTCTGCCTGCTCCCCTAGCCAGGCTGTGTTCTGGTTAGGCAAGAGTCAAAGTCCCGTCAAGCCGATTGTGCTGGTTGTTAGGCAGGGGCAGGGTAAGAGCAGCCGCTTTTCTTTGCCAAACCTTTTCACTCTGGCTCACTGAAGCCAGCGGTGGCGCAGGAAGTGGATCCCTGCTCTTCTGGGTGTGATCTGCTAAGGACAAACACCTGCTGCCAGCTGAGCTCCCTGCTTGTTGGCTACTCTTGTGTTTGGGAAGATGTGGGCACCTCCTTTCTTGGCAGGGGGTGGGGTGGGGGGAACAAACTGATAAGGAGCTGGGACTCTCTCCAGCAGATGTGGCAGCCAAGGCAATTTGATCCCTGGACAAATTGGGCAAGTTTTCCATTGCCAGGTTGCTCTGGCCTTAGAAAGACCAAGTGCTGATCTTGGCCCATCTCGCTCAGAAAGCCCTGCCCACTCTCCCTGGCATTTGCTCTCGGCCATCTCTAGGGATGGGACCAGGGTCACTGCCACCGTCACATGAAGTCACTGGAGACAGAGGCTCCTTCTGAGGGGAGACCCTCTGAATTATAACGGGGGGGGGGCAGATCCACAGTGCAGTGGTACCTCTAGTTACGAAATTAATTCGTTCTGGAGGTCTGTTCTTAACCTGAAACTGTTCTTAACTAGAGGAGTGCTTTCACTAATGGGGTTTCTGCTGCTGCTGTGCAGCTGGCACATGATTTCCGTTCTCATCCTGGGGCAAAGTTCTCAACTCGAGGTAACTCTTCCAGGTTAGTGGAGTTTGTAACCTGAAGCATATGTAACTCGAGGTACCACTGTGCTATACTGTAGATGGCTCTACTGCTGAGCTATGCCATCTTTCTGCTCACGATCTCCTTTCACAATGTGCTGTGCAGCAAAGCAGGTTTCCTCTCTGCCTATTTTTTGAGTGGACTGGAGTCCAGCAAAGTCTGAAAAAAGTCTACTCTGGGTCAGTTTGGTTTGGATGGAGGAATGCAAAGTTTTTGCCTTCAACATGTTTGACTGATGCAAATATGAGGCAGATTGCAAACCTTGTTGGTGACAGGAGTGGAAAAGAATAGAAAGTTGAGCAAAGCTGAGCAAATGCACAGGTGCCCTTGCAAAGCGATTGCATAGGCAGGAAGCAGAGGCGAATCTGGAAACTCCTGTGGGCTGCAGACTGAGCAGGGCTCTGTAGTGACAAGAGCCTGCTGTAAAAGAAAGAAAAAGGAAGGAAGGAAGGAGCAGCCATGATTGTTCAGGCAAGTGAGAAGGGCCCACATCTTCTTGCTCTTGGCCAGTAGTCGAGTTTCCTTCCTTCATTGCTGAAGCTGTGCCTTTGCCCACAGGCCCTCCTTCACTTGGTTCTATTCTGAGAAGCCTCTTGATCTTCTCCTCCCTTCAGTTGGGCTTCCATGGACTGGGGGGGGGGGCAGGTTGATCACTCATATGAATGTCTGCTATCTTTTCCCACCAGTTTAAGGTGGGATAAACTTGAATTGTACAAAAATCTGCATGACATGTGAGTTGGTATTTGTATGCTTTTATTTGAAAATTAAGAGAAAGAGGCCCGCCATTTAGGCTAAGGTCCTCAGGGGCCTCTCTGAGTCCCAGAGGCACCTGCCACAGACCCAGCCTCCAGCTCCTCCCTCTTCCTGGAGAGAGAGGCAGCGCAAGGAGCTCTGCTGCGCAGCCCAGAAAGTCTTTGCCGGAAGGTCTTGCCTCTGCCACAAAAGCAGCAGCTGTAGCTCTCAAGAAGAGGCAGGAGAAGGGGCCTCCCGCCAAGTTTCCCACCCCAGAAACCGGTGTCTCTTTCTATCAATTTGGCAAAGAAGTCAAAGTATCCAAATGAGATGGGGAATTTTTAATCTCACCCCATCCCTTGGATGCAAAGGTCTGTGTGGGGTCAGGGGTGTGGAATTAGGCCAGCTGCAGACCCTCACCCAGTGGCGGGGGGGGGGGCACCTGGGAATACATTTGCCATTGCAATGCCACCTGCAGACACCTATCCCTGGATGCCTCAGCGTGCGAGTGCCAGCACTTCTGCCCAAACTGTGCCGGCTGTCGGAAGGGGGTCTCCTCCTCTGACTGACTTCCCTGTGCAGTGCAAGCAGCGGCCTGCAGAGAAGGCAGAAAAGCTGACGGAACTCACTGTGTGCCCCCCCCCGCCCATTTTCCTTACAACTTTTGCCCAGAGTAATGGCCACCCACCCAAGGGGGGGGGATTCATGGAAGAGAAACCTACTGATGTCCACTAGACATGAGGACTGTGCTCTGCCTGCGCTGCCAGAGGAGTCAGTGCCTCTGAATGCCAATGGCTGGGGAGAGAGTGGCTGAACTTGCCCTCAGGTCCTGCTTGTTTCTAGGCTTCCCTTTGGTGAGAAGACGAAGTGGATGAGGTGCCCAGCAGGCACTTCAGAGCATAAGAGGAGCCCTGCTAGATCAGGCCCAATAGGACCCATCCATTCCAGCATCCTGCTCTCCCCTTCGCCAGCCAGAAGCAGGAGCTGAGCACCAGAGCCCTCTGCCCTCAGGCGCCTTGTGAGTTTTGCCTGAGCGGTGCCCTTGGTGCAAAGGATGCCAAGGAGGGAAGCTCTGTCTCCAGCATGCAGAGAAGGAGAAGGAAGCAGCAGCCTCTCATCCTGAGTGTCTCTCCACTTTACTCCCCCCCCCCCCCCGCAGTGGTCCTCGACCTGCCCAGGAATTTGACCCTCACCGGCGGGGGATTCTCGCAGCCGTACCAGGCTGCCCAGCTGCACTTGCACTGGGGGTCTGCCCTGAAGCCCGGCTCTGAGCACACAGTGGATGGGCACCGCTATGCTGGGGAGGTAAGTCTTGCGCGGCTCCCGCCTGCTTCTGGCCTCTTGCTTGGCTGCTTTGAGAGGGTCTCCTGCAGACAGGTGGCTTGTGAGTAGGTCGAATAAGAATCCCCAGTCCTCCTGATCCACAGACCTGACAGGAGGGGGTGCTGGTGACCCCCCCAGGCCCTTGGCTGATCTGGGGGCCCAAAGTTTGGCGGTGGAGGGGGCAGCACAGCTGGATTTATGATATTTACAGCCCCCCCAAAAAAAATGCCTTGGAGGGAAGCTCACCAGTCCAGTCTAATCCATAACAATGAGGGCAGTATCGCAATCGAAGAGTATAAAAATAGTGTATGATGTCATATAATAATGACCATGATGACAGTACAAATAATAATATCAGGTAAGCACAGGTATTTATTTTTTTAAAATAGCAGCCATTGATTTCACCTTTTGGGTTTATAGGTAATATAATAATAATAATAATAATAATAATAATAATTTATTTATACCCCGCCCTTCCTGGTTCAGAAACCGGGCTCAGGGCAGCTAACAACAAATTTAAAACACTTAATTGTAATACAACATAGAAGCATCATAAAATAACAGTATAAAAACATGAATAACAATAAAATTCAAAGTTCAAAAATCAATTTGGGGGAAATCCATCCAATAAGCATTAGATAGTCACCAGGGCTAGCTGGCTGAATTAGTTCTACTTGGGCCAGTGAGGTGGCCAGGGGAGAATTAGCTGTGGGGTCCCAAAGTGGGTAATCTTCAGAAAAGGGGGGGGAGGGAAGAGAAGGGAAATAAAAGATCAGGCTGAATTCAAATTAAAGGCCAGGTGGAATAGCTCTGTCTTACAGGCCCGATGGAAGAAGGTTAAATCCTGCAGGGCCCTAGTCTCCTGGGACTGAGCATTCCACCCGGTCAGAGCCATAGATGATTTTGCATAGACTTTCCAGCTGAAAACTTGCTGAATTCAGCTAATGGTCCATTGAATCCGGCATTCTTTGCCCCAAAGCTGCCAGCTAGATGCCTCTGAACCTCAGGAAGAAATCCTGAAAGTAGGATGGCCATCCCTGGAGGAATATAGGAAAATAAAGCTACCAATATCATAATGCCATTCTATAAACATACTGTATGAAGTGAAACACTGCCTGACTTCTTGAGCTGCTGGAGAAGGTCCAGATGGGACTTTTGAGGGACTCATGGCTCTTCTCTCTTTCTGCTTCCAGATTCATGTGGTTTATTACAGCTCCCACTTTGAGACCATCCAGGAGGCGCAAGTCGAGCCCGGAGGCTTGGCTGTGCTGGCTGCATTTCTGCAGGTGACGGGGGCAGAAAGAGGGGGCAAGGGGTCTGAGCAGCTCCTCCTGCGCTCTGGGGCAGTGGGAGGGGGCTGCGTTGGAGACATCCACCTGCACCAGCTCATGAGAGGTGCAAACGGCCCCACTCAGAGCTCTCAAGAGCCCTTTCCACTGCCATTCCAGGTTGGGTCGGAGGAAAACGAGCCATATCAGCACATCCTTGACCATCTGAATGATGTCCATGAGGAAGGTAAGAGCAAGGGGTGCTGCAAGGAGCCCATGGGCAGAAGATGCTCATCCAGCCTGTCAGCTCTTGCTGGGCTGCTTTTGCTTTGCCTTGTCTAGGGAAATCAAGATTCCTGCAAGACTCTATGGGTGCAGAGTGGGTGCTGGGCCATGGGGAGTCAGGGCTGCCTCTCCCTGGGCTCCAGCCCCTTTGGGCAGGGGTTCTGCTTTGCATTTGCACTTTTTTGGGGGGGCGCACCTCGTGATGTTTTGGGACCTGAGATATTTTGGGGCTGGAGCAACTCCCCAAGGAGGAGAGGCCACAATGTTTAGGGTTTGTCCATTTAGGAAAAAGGCCCATGAGGTGTGTTAGATTGTGCATTGTGTTTTCTCACACACAGACTTGTTACTGGAACTCTCTGGGGCCGTCTAACAAAGCGGATGTTCTGGGTCCCTTTGCTATAGACCACCCTCCCCTCCTTTCCTTTCCCAGGAGAAGAAACCTGGATTCCTGCCTTTGATGTAGCCATGCTCCTTCCTGACGACCTCAGTCGCTACTTCCGCTATAATGGCTCACTGACCACTCCACCTTGTTACCAGACGGTGAACTGGACGATCTTTAACCAGACAATTCAGCTGTCCCCAGATCAGGTCTGTCTGGGTGGAGGAACATGCAGAGGGGTTGTCTTGTAGGAAGACGGTTCCCTGCATGTTGCCTTGCTTCTCTATCACAGTGTGTGGTCTGGTGATCCAGCTGTGATTCCTGCATTGCAGGACGTTGAACTAGATGACCCTGGGGAGTGCTTCCAACCCTACAATTCTATGATTCTGTGATTTGCTGGACTCCCCTCTACAGTAGGTCTGTCTTTGGATCCTTGGGAGTGTTGTTTTCTGTCCGATGTTCCATCTCGATGACCTGTGCCTTCTCATTTCAGATCTCTCTGCTGGAGGACACCCTTCATGGAGATGAGGACGAGCTGATCCAGGACAACTTCCGCTTGCCTCAGAGTCTGCAGGGCCGGAGTGTCCTGGCCAGCTTCCCGATGCTCCACAGCCCAGAAGGGGCTCAACCACCTGGTAAGGGAGCCTGTTGCTGGGCTTAGCTGAGAGTTCTGCCTCAGGACGGTCACACCTCCAACTCTGTAGAACAGCAACAAGGCAGCCTGTGGCTCCCTAGATGGTCTTGGGGCGCAACTCTCATGATTTATGGGCTGGAGTCCAGCAACATCTGGATGGCCACTGGTTCTCCATCCCCTCTGAAGGAGGGCCAGGGACCAGGGCAGGTGGAGAGCCTCCCCAGAAACACCTCTGCCACCACAGAGTCCGGCCACTTCTCTCTCTGGATGTTTCATCCCCTGATGCTCACCAGTATTTATATCTCTCCTTTAGTCTTTGTTTCTAGTAGCTCCCTGCCCTGACCTCTTTCCTTCTCCTCCTTGTTCTGCTACTTTGTCTTCCCTGTACCGGAAGCAGCTGTATTGCAGGGGGTTGGACTAATTGACCCTTGGGGTTCCTTTCAACTCTACCGTTCTATGATTCTCAGAGTTTTGAGCAGCTCCTCTCGCCCACTGATTTCTGCCTTGGTCTCGTTCTGGATCAGAGGATCAGTCCTTCCATTCAAGGTGATCTTGAGCAGCCTTGTCTCTTGTGTACTGAGGTCCATGACTCTGGGACAGACACAGCCCTTTCTTCTCCTCTCTTCTCCCTTCCTTGGTCCTTGGCTACTTCCTAGCCTCCTCCGTCCCACCCACAAAAACACACACAGTCTGACCCTGATTCCTCGGGCCGTGGGACAATCTTGTTATCAGGCAAGGCTGTTGATCTGGCCTCCCTCCCAGGGCCGCCACTTGCCCTCCTTCCTGGTTTCCCTGAATGGGCTGCTGCGTCACAGGAAGGTTCCCCCTCCCAAGCCAAGGTGTGCCTCACCTGACGGCTGGGCCTGGCCGGGGGGGGGCAGGTGGAGTCCTTTGGAGGAAGTGATAGGATTGTTTGCCAGGCAGTTGCTCAGCAGCCACAGGAGAGTTTTGGGCTCCACCGTCTCCACCTGGCATGGACGTCACTTGAGGGCATCTGTGGCTTTGCTGGGGAGATACCAGACGGAGCCTGAATCTTCGGTGCCAGGGAGGACCTTCCTGCCACTGAACAGGTGAAAGGGCTCTTAATATTAGACAGCAGCACCAAGCTTGGGCAGGAAACCTTTGATGGAGCTGAGCAAAGCCCAGGACCATTCCTTTGCCTTCCTGCCCATCCAGAGCCGCCAATCCCAGGAGAGCTGTGCAGAACAATGGCCCCCTTCCAAAGACAACCATTGATATGCATGGCACTTAGAATCATAGAATCCTAGAGTTGGAATAGACCACAAGGGCCATCGAGTCCAACCCCCTGCCAAGCAGGAAACACCATCAGAGCACTCCTGACATATGGTTGTCAAGCCTCTGCTTAAAGACCTCCAAAGAAGGAGACTCCACCACACTCCTTGGCAGCAAATTCCACACTTGGCACCTATGGGGGGCAGTTTCAGGCAACCTGAATGGTTGGCTGATGGTTAGCTCAGTTGGTGAGAGCCTGGCGCTAGTAAAATCAAACTTGCAAGTTCTTTGATTCCTGCCTTGCAGAGGGGTTGGACTAGATGACCCTCGTGGTCCCGTCCAACTCTACAATTCTATGCATCTATGATTCAGACCATTATGGGGAAACCAAAGTGTCTGTCATGGGATGTGCGTTGCTGTTGCAAGTTCTGCTCAGGGAGAGCAGCGCCTCCCCTACTTTCCCCACCAAATGACAAATCCAGCCACGCTCCCTGGAGGCGCAGCTGTGGCAACTCCCTTGCACTCCTCTCGGAGGCTGTGAAGTTGGGCCACAGGGCTGCAGATTCCCTGGGATGAGGTGGTTGCCCCAGGGACATAGGAAGCAGAGGGTCACGGGGTCAGACCCCTGGACACCCATGCTCCGAGAGCAGCAGTGGCTCTCCAGGTTTCAGGAATGACTCTCTGCCAGCCCTTTCTGTAAATGCCACCAACCAATCGAGATTGAACCTGGGCTCCCCTGGCCCAAGAGGTCTCGCTATGGGGCTTGAGTGAGCACATGGACCAAAAGCGCAAAACAACACTGACCAGCTCCTTGTGCTCAATCCTGCAGGTGAGGGGGGATCTCCAAGGGCCCCGGATCCTTATGGTCCTGCAGAGGAAGGTGGGGGCGACAGTGCAGGATCTGCAGCAGGTAAGGCCTTGGGGGGGGGGCCTGGCGGGGAGGTCTGGCTGGCAGCTCTGCTTCTGGGCTTCCCCTGGGGTGGAGGCCAGAGGGGGAGACATTCCCCCGCCTTGATACTCCAGTTGGCAGGCTCAGCAGGCATTTCCCCTTGGGCTGCCTCTTCTGAGGGCAGAAGCAGCTGTGGGTGAGGAAGGGCAGGCCTGGGGGCTTCCCCTGGAGGGGCAGGTCTGACGCTCTTGGTCTCCTTGCAGGCGGAGGGCAGCCCCACACCCCAGATGGTGCCTCAGGGAGAGACCCTGAACCAGCCTCTGGAGAAGGTATGGCTCTCTGGCTGGTGCCTGTGCTGCCCCTTCCTCTCTCAGCAGGCTCCTTTCCTTCTCTGCTCCCTCTCCAAATCCCTGCTCTTCATGCCGGGTTGGCCACTGTCGCCACCTCCCTGATGCTTGTCTGGGCTCTCCTTTGGCTGTGGCGCCCAGGGAGCTAAAATCTGGGCTGAGCTGCAACCTATAGGCTGTGGGCCTGATGTGGAACAGGGTGGCGTGTTACATAACCCCCTCCCCTGCTGCCTCCCTTCTTTCTCTTGCTCCTATTCTTTGGGGAACAGTCAAACCATTCCTCTTCCTGCCAAAGAAGATGTGAATGAACCCCTCAAAAGTTCTGCCACTGCCTCAGCACCACCCAGAGTTTTTTTGGGGGGGAGTGGGGTCCTTGTGAAGCTCCCTCTGTGGCTACACAGTTGCTGTGGCTTTTGTGTGGTTGCTTCTGGGAAATCTTCCATGGTGGGCACATGTGAAAATTGGGAGGGGAGGAATTCACGTCTTCTCTCTCCCCCCGCAATCAATCAATCAATCAATCAATCAATCAATCAAAGCTCTACCTATTTTTTGGCACCAGGCTCCTCCCTCCCTTTTTACCTGGGCATTTGGCTCTGAAACTTAAGGGTTTTAAAAGTGCTGTTATGCCATTTCGTGTGGCAGGTGACGCCTTTCACTGGCGCTTTTGGGGTTTTTACTGTTCTGCAGGCTTGTTCTTGTTGGCTTTGGTGTCTAGACTCTGCCGTAAGCTTTTTTGAGACACTTTTGTGAGCAAAGCGCCTAATAAATATAAAAGAAAACAACCACAGCTCCTCCTACAATTCACTATCTTGTGTGTTTTAGGTCAGAGTCCAGCCACAAGTTCAGGTAAGAGCAGAACTAGGGGCTTGTGTCTCCCCTCCTCCATCTCCACACACACACACACACACACACACACACACACACCCCGCAACCTGAGGCATTGATCACTGGTTAGTAGCTCGGGAGAGGAGCCCCCCAGCTGCCCCTCCCTGGCGTCTGACTCTCACTTTTCTGCTTTGCTTCCAGGTGCTGACCAGCAGGTGGGCTCCTCCCTTCAGACAGGTATGTGCCCCACCCCTTGCTCCACTATAGCTTGTGACCTGACTGCCTTCTTGCTGGGGGCTCTGGGGCAAGAGCTCTTCTCCACCAGTTTCCCTGCAGGCTTTGTGGTTCACACTGCCACCCTTTATGTGCGGGTCACAGCTCCCCTCATGCAAGCCTGGAAGGTGCCTCAGAAGGGCTCCCCCCCACCAGCCCAGTTTCTCCAGCCAGACAGGGCATGACCTCCCTCACTCCCCTCAAGGCCTCCCTTGGCTGCCTTCCCCAGGACAGAACCAACAGGTTGTTCTCTTTCCACAGGGGACGTGTTGGCCGCCATCTTTGCAGCTCTCTTTGGCATCACTGCTCTCGCCTTCTTCCTCTATGTCCGGAAGCACCAGGCCCAGAACCGCAGGTAAGAGGGGAGGGGCATCGCAAGCCCCTGGGGCTGAAGGCGCAAAGCCCAGCAGAGGCTCCTTCAGGGCAGCTCCTGGATCTGGGGCTTCTGGGAGGGGTGCCACAAGAGCCCACCTGGCTGGGGGGGAGCCCTTTCTCGGCCTCTCTCCCCTCTCCCGCTTCTCAGGGAGGGTCCCAAGAGCTGCTCCCCTTTCCCGCTTCTGTCTGTGACCTGCCCCAATGGAAGGGCAGTCTGAGGCACAAAGGGGTCCAGTGGAGACCTGGCTGCTGGGGAGAGGGGGAAGAACTCTGCCCTAAATGTGCCTCTATTTGCCTCCCATTCCCCCCCCCCTGCAGACAGGATTCTCAGCCCATCAAGTCCAGCATCATCTACACAGCAGCCACCACGGAGGAGAATGCAGCCTAGAAGGAAGCCCTGGCAGTGTCTCTCCCCCTGCCTCTCACGACTCCCTCTGCCACGTCTGAACACCTCCCAGCCCCCACCCCACAAGGAGGAGGCACCCAGGCACCCAGCCCCACGGTGTCCCCACAGCCTTGGCCCTGGCACTTGCCCCCTTGACTGAGCAGAAGCATGCAGGAAGGCGCCTCGGACACCAGCACAGGGACCTCGGCAAGGGCAAGGGCTCCTGGGTGAAGCAGCGGCAAGCCCCCTCTCCCTTTTCCCACAGTCCTGGGCAGCGGCGGCTGGATCTGGCCCACCAGAGGGGGCTCTGCTCTGCTGGGTCAGGCCCAAGGCTTCTTGAGCCCTGCCTCCTGTTGCCCCTTGTGGCTACCCAAGGGCCTTGTGCAGGACGTCCCTGGGGTGAGAGACCCTCCCTGTGGCTGCTCTCAGGAGTCCAGGTGCCTCTCCTTCCACGGGGAGCCCACAGCCAGCATGTCTTGTGGCCACAGAGGGCCCCCCACAGGTGGCTTGCTGACACTGCGTCTAGTGGGAGCGATGTCTAGCCTTGGAGAAGGAGCCCTTCCTGCTGTCCATCCTGAATATGGCAACAACTGTCTTCGCTCTGGTTGGTTCTGAATGGGAGGAAGACTGGGACTGAGCGCCGGATGAAACCCATCTCTCCATTCCCACCTTGCTAGGGAGGCAACTTGGGCCTGCTGCTCTGAGCCATTGCAGGGCAGTGCCAGGTGGGCATCTTGGCTGGTGAAGGGATGCCCAGCCTGGGAGACGTTCTCCGGCCGACACACAAGTGAGCGGCGCAGAGACAGGCGTCAGGAGGAGGCAGGCGCTAAAGATTCTGCTGCGCACAAGAAGCGCCCCCTGGGGTAGTTCAGCTGCAAGAGCAACAGGAGCAGCCCCCTCTCTTCCTCTCACACTCACAATCTGATTCACGCTTCATCTCCGTTGATTGAGGCACCTTTCTTTTTTCATCCCGAAAACGTTTTTACCGGGTTTTACTGGGAATGTTACAACCAGGAGGAATATGTACGGGGAGGAGATGGAAGAGAAACGTAGCGTTTCCGCATTTTCCTTTGGTCTCCTCTTCCTCTTCCCCTTTGTATGTGATGCGGTATATTTTGTTTCCCGTTTCTGTTCCTTTCCTGTGGTCTCCTTGCCCACCAGCACTCCGGTCTGCCTGGATGGGATGGAAGCCTGGCTGGGTGTGGACTTCGCTGCGGCAGCTGCTGGGTCGCAAAGGCCGCACACAGAGCATTTGTTGTGAACTGAGACCCTCTTGCCACCCACCCCCTTTTTACAAGAACCCACAATGGAACCAGGCCTTTGTTGTGTCAGTTCTTTTTTGCATTACAAAAAGGTTTGAAGCACATGCTCCCATCTCTGCCCACTTTTTAAAAGAGAGTCACAGATGTGCTGGCTTGGAAGGGACCCCTGAGGTCATCCATTCCAACCCCCTGCAGTGCAGGAACCAAAGCTCAAGCATCCCTGATGTGAAGGACAGCCCACCCTCTTCCTGGGGAGCCCCCTCCCCACCCCGCCTGAAAGAGCAGGGCTTCAGGGAGAGGGGAAGGGAGGCCTCAGAGCCAGCCTGGCCTGCTTCTGCCCCCAGAGGCTCAAGCCCTGCTGCTTCTGATGCCCACTTAGCTGTGGGGTGTCCTTCGGCTGGGAAATGAAGTGTGGCCCTGGATCCGGGCATGAAGACACAAGGCAGGGATGGGCAAAAGGGCCTTGGGCAGCACAGCACACCTCAACCATGCTGTGCACATACAAGAAAGGAGGCCTCCCTGGAAACTGCGGGTTGCAGAGGGTTGGACTAGATGACTCTTTGGGTCCTTCCAACTCCTCAATTCTAGGACTATACAGGAAGGGAAATGTCAGGATGCCATGGGGGAATGGATCAAGACTACTTTGCCAGACTGGCGCTGCCATGTCAGTCGTTCAAGAGAAATCAGAAGCCCAAGAGACAAGTTTGGTGACTGAATTGCCATGGCCAATAAACCAGCTGGGGTGGGAGAAGGGCTGTAGCTCAGTGGTAGAGCACCTGCTTTGCAGGTAGTAGTTCTCCAGGTGAACCCCCAGCATTTCAAGGCAGAGTTGGGAAAGAGTCCCGGCCTGAGCCCCGGAGAGCCACTGTCTCTGGAGAAAGTGTGGAGCTCAAAGACCCAGTGGCTTCTGGACTCGGCTGCAGTGCCAGGCCCAATGGCAGTGGGTGGTGGGCACCTTTCTAGCAGGGGGGAGGGAGGGCCTGTGGCAAGAGACGTCCCTGTAGCCTAGGGGGTAGCCGCCTGCTGGCATGGCCCTGAGGCTGAGCCGCAGGAAGGGGGGAGGGGCCCATCAGGCCAGTTCTGTAAAGCAGGGCCAGGGGACATTTTTGGCTCCTTGTCAAGACCAGCCTTTGCTAAAGCTGGCAGGTGGGTGAAGCTGGCTGACTGTGAATCACATGACCTCATGCTGTCACCTGATTGACAGGTGAGATGTCCTTGCCACCTGTCAAGATCCCTCGGCTGAGGTTCCTGGTGTGGTGGCTGAAAGGCAGCTGCAAGCAGGACTTTTCGGCTTTCTGCCTGTTCTGCTTGCAGGTTTCCCATAATGTGAGAACAGGATGCAGAACACTCTGGCCCTTGGCCTGATCCAGCAGCCAGGCTCCACTTAGGTTACTGTTTTGTCCTTCTCACCACTTGACATGGGAAGGAGAAACAAGGAGTCAGCCAAGCAGGATCAGCCTCCCTTCGCACCAGCTGGCAGGGGCTGGCAAGGGCCCTCCTGGCACTGGACTCAGCCTGGCACCACCAGGATTGCTCTCTTCACACTGGCTTGATGTGAAGGCACCACAGTCCTGTTCTGGGCATGGATTTAAAGGCCAGACTTCCTGATTCCCAAGTTGAAGCAAGAATGGATAACGATCAGCAGGACAGAGATGGATCAGGTGAAGACCCCTTCACTAGCAGTGCCCCTCTTTTCTTCTATTTATTTCTGTTTTCTTTAATGGCTGACATTGCTGGAGTGTCAGGCTGATGGGAAGCTAGTTGCAGAGGTTGACTGGCCACGGGGGTTTCTGTGGATATGGCTGAGGTTGAATGCAGGTGTATCCTTAGGGCGTCAGTGAAGGGTGGTATAAAACTCAAACAAACCATGATGTCAGAAGCAGGATAAGCCCCAGGTCCCAGCAAAGGGAGAGGCAGTCAAAGAGCTCAGGCTTAATGCTCTCAGGATGCATCTTCATGGCAGTTATTTGGAGCTATATTAACTTTTTCCATAAAGGAAAGGTTTGAGGACGGTTGGAGGAGGAGGTTCACGTGGCCTTACCTGTATAGTTTATCAAAGACACTGTGTTTCTTTCTATATTTGGGTGCTCTTCACATTGAAAAATTGTCCCAGAGTATACAACGAAACAGGAGGCATTTTAGGGCCCAATTAGTACTAGTGTTGAAAACCCTGGATTAACTGAGGTCCAATTACCCAAAAGTATTTATTCATTTAATAGAACTGTAGAGTTGGAAGGGACCCTGAGAGGCATCTAGCCCAACCCTCTGCAATGAAGGAATTTCAACTAAAGCATCCATGGCAGGTGCCCATCCAAGCTGTGCTTAAAAACCCCCAAGGAAGGGGAATCCACATCCTCCAGAGCAGCGTTTCCCAACTTTGGGTCTCAAGCTGCTTTTGGACTACAACTCCCATCATCCCTAGCTAGCAAGACCAGTGGCCATGGAAGATGGGAGTTGTAGTCCAAAATAGCTGGAGGCCAAAGGTTGGGAAACACTGCTGCAGAGGGAGACACCAGAAAGTTCCTCCTGAGGTTTAGCTGGAATCTCCTTTCTTGTAACTTGAAGCCATTGGTTTGAAGCTTACCCTCCAGAGCAGGAGAAAACAAGCTTGCTCCCTTTTGGGATATTTGAGGATGGCTCTCCTATCTCCTCTCAGTCTCCTCTTTTCCAGGCTAAACAAAACCAGCCCCCTCAACCGTTTCTCATCAGACTGGAAGGACACCAAAGGACATCTTGCCGCCCCCAGAAACACAATCTGAACAGGAGGAGCCCCTGAAGCAACCAGCAGCCAACCCAGCCCTATTTCTCAGAAGATGCAGCCCCCTCTCTGAAGCCCCCCTCCCTCAGTGTAGCACCATCAACCCCACCACTGCCCAGACAGGTACGCACACTGTGGGCCTCATCCAGCCTTTTTATTAGTACAAATGTGCAGAGATGTGCCCCCCATGAAAGAAAGAGGCCATGTGGGGCACTCCCCCTTCCCCAGTAACCCCCACCCCGATCCCCTCTCTTCTCTAAGCAGACCACACAGCTGGCTCTCCCTCTGCACCCCCACCCCACAGAGACAGATGCTCACCCCCCCAACACCCTATGCCGGCACCTGTCATTCGCCCAGCACCCCCAAAGCCCACCCCCTATTTAAACAACACCAGCTGGCCAGAAACCCCTCTCTGGAGGGAGGGGGCTTTTGCTGCAGATTCACAGGGTCCAGGAGCTCTGCTGCAGCGCCCCTTGTGCCCAGACCTTCTACGGCAACTCGCCCCAAGAGGGGCTTCGGGGGCAAGTCCAGCGGCCCCCTCCTCGGGCCCAGAAGCACTCCCAAAGGCACAGCAGCTGCGTCCTCCTTGCCTCAGCAAATGGCTCCAAAGGACAGGGCGGGGGAGCCCAGCGGGGTCTCAGGATCCGGGCGGTGGCGCTGTCCCACTCCGCAGGCCTGTGGAAACAGACAGGGGGGGGTCAGAGGCAAAGAGCCTGGGACCTCAAGCCCCAGGAGATGGAGGGGCCACCTCCAGGGAGAGCCAAAGGCCTCTGGGTGGGTTGCTGCTTGGAGCCAGGGTGACGATGGGTGTGGCTGGCCATACTTACACAGGAGGAAGTGGCGCAGGTTCTCTTTGGAGCCGCCAGAGACGTGGAAGGCCCAGACGGCAGCACCTGCCATGAGCAGGTAGGCAGGGAGGAGGCTCCCCAGGTAGATCGGGTTCCAGAACGTCTGCAGGAAGGGAGACAACATCACATTGCAGCAGACAAACAGGGAGGGGAAGTGAATGCTTCTGGAGGAAGAACTAACAAAAGGCATTTCCATAGGGACAAATGTCAGGTTTTGCAATTAGACGGGAAGAACCAAGTGCACAAATGGACACAATGAGGGACACCTGGCTTGCCAGCAAAACATGTGAAAAGGATCCAGGGGTCTTAACATGAGTCCACCGTGTGATGCAGCAGCAAAAAGGATTAATGCTATTCAAGGCTGCATCAACAGATGTACAGTGGTACCTCTGGTTGCGAACAGGATCCGTTCCGGAGGCCCGTTCGCAACATGAATAGAACGCAACCCACAGCAGCACGTCTGCACACACGCAGGTTGCAATTCGCTGCGTCTGCGCATGTGTGAGCGGCAAAACCTGGAAGTAACCCTTGCCAGTACTTCCGGGTCGCTACGGGATGCAACCTGAAAAAACGTATCATGAAGCAAACATAGTATGAGCTATGACTGTAGTCAAAAGGCTCCCTTGGGTGGTGGTGGAATCTCCTGCCTTGGAAGGTTTTCAGCAGAGATTGGGTGGTCATCTGTGAGGGATTCTTTAGCTCTGGTTCCTGCACTGCAGGGGGCTGGGCTAGATGACCTTTGGGGTCCCCTTTCAGCAACAACTCTGATTCTAACCTAGGATTTTGAATCTCTTTTTGCTAAATGTAAGGTGAAGAAGGGGAGGAATTGAGTTTCATTCTGAATGAAACTTCTCCATTCTCTCCTTTGCAGGATAGTTCTCAAATGTGCTGCTGCTTTTCTTGTCTTTTGAGGATTTTTAGCATGTCCTTGAGAACTTGCTGCTACCCGTCATCTAAGAATTGGCCTGTTCAGATTTCTGCTGGCCTGACAACTGAATGGAAGAAGTATCTCAGACCTGCCTCACCCTTTGGCTGCCAGCAGTGGGGGGGGGGGAGGCCCCTCAGAGGACCATCACGGCCCCCTTTCATGGTGACCCAGACACTCCATTCACCTTGCTTCAGGTGTGCTGGCCTAGATCAAGGGGGGGGGTGTCAACACACACACCTCTCCAATACAGCGCCTGAGCTCCCCATGACCAAAGTGCTGGGTTCAGGAAGCCGCCTCAGAGCTCTCTCGGCACAGGTGAGGGCAGAAGGTGCCCAGGAGCGCCTATGCTGGGTCTTCGGCAGATGGGACAGGAGAGGCAGGGAAGGGTGGGAGAGCAGAACGGGGGGGGCCAAGTCTGGGGCCAGCCCGTTCTCTCCCCCCCCCCCCCAGCACAGTTGGGAGCTGGCTGCTGCTTCCTGAATGGGTTTCTCCATGAATGCACCATGGCGGACGCCGGAGTGTGGAAAGGGGCACCTCTCTGAGAGCGTGGGAAGCCCAGATCCTAGAGGAGCATCATGGGGGGTGTGAGATGTATCACCATCCACCTCGATCCCTAAGCATGCACTGGCTCCCAGTGGGCAACTGGGCCTGGCTGGTTGCACCCAGAGCCCGGAGCACCTTGGGACCCCAGGGCTTGGGACAAGAGCTCCTTCTGTGGGGCTCCTGCGGGGCTGGCCTGACTTGCGGCGGCAGCCCAGGGGCAAGAAGCAGGGCCTTCTCGGTGGTGGTGCCCCCTTGACGCAACTCCCTCCCAGGGGATTTTCAACTGGCCCCCGCATGAGAAGCATTTGGGTACAAGGTAAAAATGGCTCTGTTTGTCCTTTTTTTGGGGACTTTCAAGGATCTATTCCTCAGGGAGCTTTTGGAGAGCTGCTTCTCCTCAGCTGGCTTTCCCACTCTCCAATGCACCAGACTTCTCTGCCTGCTCCTTTGACCTCTGAACATGAAGTGACTAGCATGGTCTTCCCCATCCTTTCATGCCATTCCCATTTCCCCCCGAAGCATTTCCTTTTCTGTGGACATGGACTGATTCCCTCCATGGAGCAGCTTTACAGATTCCACTCAAAGCTCCAATTAGACTTCTCCATCACACGCCTCCCTCCCCTGTAAAACTTGCTTCTCCTGTCTGGTAATACTAATGTTATACCAGAAGTTCTTCTAACTTTTGCATAAAGACTACAAAAACTTTGGGGGCTCTTCTTCTTTTTACCTGGGACATGACTTTGCAGTGCTGAATTTTCTATTTGAGAGGCAGATACAGACTGTTTTATGCTGGCAATTAAATGTAGCTAAATAACAGCAAATTCAATGCAATTTCTCTGGAGATTCATTTTTTTTAAAAAGCAACTATTAAAATACCAAATACTAGCAAGTTAAGAACAGTTGGGAATTTGGAAGACCCAAGTCAGTATTATTTCACTTATTCCTTTATGTTTTAGATTAATGCATTTTCTTACTTCTTAAGGGAGTTGGAATGGAGAGTGTGGAAGAGACACCCCATAGCAGCCCGTGGGGTGGCTGGAGGGGGTGGCAGTGCTTTCCCTCTCCCCTTCCCAGCCCCACATCACTGCCAGTCACTGGCAGCGGGGGGGGGGGGCGGCAGGGAGCTCGGCACAGAGCAGGCGCAGTGTCAAGACTACACCACTCAGCCCCAAGCCCCTGCCCCCCCCCCCCATGGCAGCTGCTCCCTTCTCTGCCCTTTATCACCCAGGATTTGTTTTTGGTAGCTTGACTTCATTGATGCCATTCTTTTATATTCCATTTATTCTTTTATCCTTCCTTTATAATAAAAGAATAAATATTGCCCCGATTTGTTTATTATGCAATATACTGTTTGTTTTATGCTGCACCTTTATAGCAAATAAATAAATGAACGAACCCTGTTTTTGGCCAGCAGCAGCATGAGAAGTGCGCCCCTCTCTGCCCTCCAGCTACTCACCAGGCCAGAGACGATCAGGTGGGTGAGCACCACAGCTCCCACTTCCCACCACTGCTTGGTCTCACAACCGTGGAAGAAGATGATCCCCCAGAAGGTGTGCAGAAGGACCAGCACCAGCGTCATGAAGGCTGAGGCGGGAGAGAGCATCCGTTAGGCAGGGAGGAGGCAGGCCAGAGGGGTCAAGGGGGGGGGGAGTCTCTGGAGACCCTTACCTGACGTCAGGAAGTAGAGCTGGGAGTCCCCGTGGATGCCCACCGTGCCGGGCCCCAGAGAGTCCGCCAGCAGGTTGATCATGGAGAAGGCCCCACTCATGAGGCCAAAGCCCAGGCCGGCCACTGCGGGGAAGAAGCCGTTGTGCGCAGAGTCAGACCGTGGGACCCCACCCCCCACCCCCTCCTCAGACCCAGACATTTCACCAGGAATGCTCCCAGAGCCTCCCCCATCTTCTCCACCCCTTCCTGGACTGCTCTTTTCCCTCCCAGAAGGGAGATGGCTCAGCCCCAGATTGTCTGGACCGGGGGGGGGTGCGCTCAAGCAGCCCCTCCCATGGATATAGAAGTCGGGACCCCCCCCCCCCCGCCTTCGGGCCTCCTTTCTTCCTCCCTCCCTCCCTGGGCTGAGAGCGCCTGCCTTTTGCCCATTTCTCTTCCCTGCCCTCTAGAAACGCACCGTACGCCATCTGCTGGATGGAGATGGGAGAGCAGCCATCTTCACTCAGGGCCAACAGCCCCTCAATCGCCTTCCTGGTCAGGGGAGAGAAGGAATCCTGAGTTTTGTACTGGAAATCTCCAGCATCTCTCACCTTAAGCACTTTGGCCTGTCTTAGAACCCGAGAACTGCAGAGTTGGAAGGGACCCCCAAGGGACCCCCTCCACAAGGCAGGAATCACAACTAGAGCCTGCAGTCTTGGTGCCATGAGAGGGGCACCCTTCCTTTCTGCCTCTATTTTCAACTTGATTTCAGGAGAATAAAGTCTGCACAGAAGAAACCCCCAGCCAAGCTGATGATTGGAGTCCAGGCAAGGCAAGCCCCCCTGCTGGCCTTCGCAGTCATGGGGCAGCCCACCATCTCTCCCGATGGGGCTCCTCACGGGTGGCGCTCATCAGGATTAGTCTTCGAGGGGAATCTCTGAGCTCCAGAGGTGGATGGGGGGGTGTGTCCTGCAGACAAGACAGGCACACTGGCCTCAATGGGACCAAAGGCCCAGGAAAGACCCCTTGCTACAGGCAGACCAGTATCTCCTCTGCCCCCGCAGCAGCCATTGCTGCGTCTGCCAAGCCCCTGTGGTGGACTGTGGGGCAACCCACACCGTCTCTGCCCCAGGGATCTCACTTTGCCCTGGAGTCTCCTCCACCCCACAGTCCTCATGGGGGTCGGGGGAGGGTGCAACAAGTTAGTGCTGGAAACAGGAAGGATCACTGCGCTGACGGCAACCTTGGAAGGCAAGACTATGGGGGAAAGGCAGCCTTTCGCATGCTGAGATGTGTCGGAGCCCAAAGAGATCCGAGTGAAGACGGCCGAAGAAGCAGGAAGGGTCCAAGGTGCAGACTTCCACTGCAGCTCCTCCTCAGCGCAAGAGGAGTGCAAAGAACAGTCTTGCTGCCTCCCGGTTTGGCTTCCCATGCTCTTGCCCAGCTGGAGGCTGTGGGATCGGGACCCTCAGGCCTGGGTGGGAATCCCTCAGCATCAGTCCAAAATGACCGGGGAAGGGAAGAGGTTCCAATGCACAAGCAGAGAGGCTCAGGGAGGCCCAATATTCAGCCTAAGAATCTGCTCTGAGAAGCCTCTTCATATACCAGTTTAATCTGTATTTTCTCATGGCGCTACATTGCTTCATGCAGCTTTGTTTCCTTCAGATTACTGACATCTATAACATTGCCACAGGTCCCAGGAAGTATGAAGAGGCAGGGGAGAGCCCTGCCCCCCCAGCCTCCCTCCAGGATGAACCCCTAACCAGCCCCCCTTGTCTGTGGCTGCTCAACCCACCACGGACAGGAAGAGGGGGAGCTGCCCGGTGCCCCCACGTCCCTCCTTCCACCCACCCGGCCCTGCACTGCCTGCCCTGACCGGCAGCAGCCACAGCAGTCCAGGCATTCAGGCAGAGGCTTCGCCCGGTGCTGCCAGGCCTTCTTTTCTGGGGGTCAAAAATGGGCACCTGGACAATCTGTGGTATCCACGTGGCGTAAGGGGTCATGGGCAGCATCATTTTGCCCAGGACTGGCATCAGGCTGGTTGGGAGGTGACTCCCGGGGGGCCTCGCTTGCCACCTGCAGCTTCCACCACTGCTTCTCCCCCCCCCCCCCAGGGTTTGTCGCTGGGTTGCTGGGAGGGAGGGTCCCCTTGGCAGCGCAGGACTCGGCTTCAAAGGGACCTTTCCTGGCCCAAGGCTGTGCCCCCCAGCGCCCCTACCTGAGCAGCTTGTAGTAGAGGAAGCGGAAGGCCTCCTGCAGCAGCACCGAGAAGATGACGCCGAAGATGAGGAGGCCCCTCTGGAGCGCCTCGTTGGACGGGTCGCTGGCCTTGGCCGCGATGAACCAGACCAGCGAGGAGAAGAGCAGCGAGGCCAGCCAGAAGAAGGCCCTGCAGCCGGAGGAGAGGAGGGCCAAGGTCACCGGCGCCCCCCAGCCAGGCGCCCCCCGGGCTGGCCCAGGAGCCCCAGGGCCCAGGCATCGCCCCCCGCCCCCCAAGCCCACCGGCAGCCCGAGGCGCAGCTAGCTGCTCCAGCACATACTGGGCACCGGGGGCGGGGCTAGCCGCCCTCGGGGGTGGGGGGAGTCCCGGGGGGCGGCGCGCCGATGTCACCCCCCCCCCCGGGATGACACCGGGCCGGGCCGCACCCAGGGCACCCTCTTCCTCCGCCGGAGCCCTCCCCAGAGAGAGGCCGGGCCCCCGCGGGGAGGGGTCTTCCCGGTCCTCCTCCCCCCCCCCCGGCACTGACCCTGCGATGAGGATGATGATGCGCAGCGGCTCGGCCACCACCGTCAGCAGGAAGAGCGCCAGCGCCGGCCCGAAGGCGATGAAGGCGCAGCCGAAGAAGACGGCCAGGGTCATGGCCGCGCACCGAGCCCCGACGGGGGGCGTCGCCGCCGCCGCGATGCGAGCCCAGCCGGTCCCGGCGCCCAGGAAGACGCGCTGCTTCCGCCCCCGCCGCTCCCTCGGCCCCCCGCCGGGCCTCCGCCCCGCCGCTTCCGCCCGCCTGACATCACATCCCGGCCGGCGCCGGGGGCGGGCGCGGAGGCAGGGCGGCGGCGGCTCCTCCTCCTGCTCCTCGGGCCCGGGGGGCGCGGCGGCGGCGGCGTCGCGGGGGCAGCTCAGGGGCTCCCGGGCGCCTTCCGATCCGGGACGAGGGGGACCCCCAGTGCCGTTCCCGGGCGCGGCTGGCGGGCGCCCCGTCCGTTGCTCCGGGCGGGGCGGGGCAACTGGAGTCGAGTGGGGGGCAGGCAGGGGAGCCACGCGGCGGCAGAGCCCAGGGGAACACCAGTGCCCACCAGCTGCGGGGCGGGGAGGGCGAAGGGCCCTCGGCGTGGGGGGCTGGGAGTTGCAGCTGCCGAACTCTTGCCGTGGGGAGAGCGCACGCCCCCTCCCGCCCCCATGGCAAACTGGGGGCGCCGTCTAGGAACACGGGGGACGGAGCGGATCTTGACTTGCTTGGGGGGATGGATGGAGAGGTGCTCAAGGGTACACAGTACCGGCATCTTTTTTGAAATGTTAAAAGCCTGACACTTCCTGTAACAACTTCATGGCGAGTATATATATAAAAAAAAGCACTAAGGCTTTCAACAAAGTCCCCCATGATATTCTTGCAAGGAAACTGGTAAAATGTGGGCTGAAGGAGGTAAACGTTAGGTGGATTTGTAGCTGGCTGGAGCCCAAAGAGGACTCTTTAATGGATCTTCGTCATCCTGGAAAAAAGTGACGGGTGGGGGTGTCACAGGGTTCTGTCCTGGGCCCCTTGTCCTCCAACATCTATAAATGACTTAGATGAAGGGATTGAGGGGATGCTCATCCAATTTGCAGATGGCACCAAACGGAGGGGTGGCCAGTGCCACAGAAGACAGAAGCAAGATTCAAAATGAGCACAACAGCTTGGAGAATTTGGCACAGGCTAACAAAATGAATTTCAATAGGGACAAATGTAAAGTTCTGCACTTAAGCAGGAAGAACCAGATGCACACATATAAGATGAGGAACATCTGGCTTATTAGTAGGACATGTGAAAAAGATCCAGGGGTCTTAGGACCACAAGCTTAACATGAGCCAACAGTGTGATGCAGCAGCAGAAAAAGCAAATGCTACTCTAGGCTGCCTCAACAGAAGTCTAGTGTCCAGATCAAGGGAAGTCATAGTCCCTCTCTCCTCTGCCTTGGTCAGGCCACACCTGGAATACAGTGTCCAGTTCTGGCCACCAGAATTTAAGGAGGATGTTGACAAGCTGGAACGTGTGCAGAGGGTCTGGGAACCAAGCCTTATGAGGAACAGTTGAAGGAGCTGGGTATGTTTAGCTTGGAAAAGAGGAGACTGAGAGGAGATATGAGAGCCATCTTCAAATCTCTAAAGGTGGTCAAAAGGAAGATGAAGCAAGCTTGTTTTCCTGCTCTGCAGGGCAGAACTCAACCGGCTATAGACTGACAGTACACCAGAAGGAACCATCTGAGAGCAAGAGCTGTTAACACAATGAAACGGACTCTCTGATGAATTCTTTAGCTGTTTTATTCTGCACTGCAAGGGGTTGGGCTAGATGACCCTTGAGGTCCCTCCCAATTCTACAATGCTATGAAATTTAAGGTGTATTTATTTTGCAGCAATGTGCATCACTGTACACTTATTTTCACTGAGCTGCAATTGCCCTTTTGCTGCTCATTCAGCCGCCTGAGGAATCCTCACAATGCCTTTTGGGGTGACGCCTCATTGGGCGTCAACATAAACCCTTTCCCCCGCTCTTCTCGCCTCCAACTTCCTGGATCCTCGTGCAGCCCTTTTGGATTGACCACTTTCACATCCTCAGGTTGGGAAGCGGAATGATCTCAAGCTTACATTAGTTCTCCCCTCCTATCCAAAGCACCTGGCAGGCTCTGCTAGGCAGCTCCCCAGGGCAGAAATGAATCCCTGCCACCCCCACACCTGGGGCCACGAGACAGAGCAGGGGCGTCAGAGCTCTGCAGAAGGGCAAGGCAGCCTCATCCAGCACATGAGGAGCCCCACCCCAAGGGGCGCAGGATGGTTGCCCCAGGGTCTAGGGCACCCAGCAGGCATTGCAGCCAGACCTGGAAGCCTCCATCCTTCCTACAATTAGGTGGGCTAAGAAGTGTCTCTGTGTCCCACCCACACGCTGAGGGCCAGGTCTGCATCTACCTCCTCTTCAAAACATGGAAGGTGGGTGCTGGTTCCATTTCCCCCCCAGTGACTGTGTCCAGTCCTGTAGGGCTCTTGGCCCCCCAACAGGGATCTCCTCTGGCTGGCGGCTTGCCCAGCCAGCTCCTCCTCCTCCTCCTGCCTGCCTGGCCAGCCAGCCTGCCTCCCCTCAGGCCCCATTGTGGGCTGCAGCTGTTTGTGGAGCACCTGGCTTGGGGTGCAGAAGAGTCCAGGGTCCATCCCACCTAGAGAGCAGCTGCCAGCCAGTGCAGACAACACTGAGCTACATGGCTACATTCTGGCTCCTCCACACGCCCTCTCAGAGACCCCTTGCCTTCTCCTTGGAGTCAACCACCAGGGCCGGCCCACCCATGAGGCAAGGGTGGCAGAGCCACAGGGCAGCAGATCAAAGAAAAGCACTGCCTCCAGGGGCCCCACAAACCGAAGGCGCTGCTGCTCTCCTCCCCTAGGGAGCAACTGGCAGGTGCTGCCCTCTGGGGTCTCCTGGGCGCTGCACTCACCCCTTAATCCCAGGGGGGTTGTGGTTCACCTCAGGTGTCAGCCCAGACCACCCCAAAAATAAGAGGGGCCACAGCTCTTCCCTAGCACTCCCCCACCCCTCAAGGGAGTATCCACAAGTACCTTAGTCTCCCCCCTGAGGACAACAATGAGGCCTATGTCCAGAGACCCCCACCCCCTGCCCCACCCAAAAGAGACCTCAGGAGACACAGCCCTCCTCTGTTCAACTTGCTTTAATAACTGGACAGGCAGGTGAGGGGCAGTGCAGAGGCAGAGCCCCACAGGGGCCAGCACCGGCCTGGGGGGCAAGGGGGCTTCCCTTCAGCAGGAGGTGCTGGCCGGGCAAGAGTGTGGGGCGGGGGGAGGGGGCCGCTGCTGCTGCTGCTGCTGCTCCAGACCCTCCTCAGAGGTTGTTCAGTTCCAGCAGTGTCTGGTCCAGGACCTGGTGGATGCCGACGTTCTCCTCCTTGGCGCTGGCCAAGCTCTCTGCAAACACAAGGCAGGCAGGCACCCAGGCACACCCCACCACCGCCAGAAGGAAGCCCACCCCCCCAGCCCAGGAGAGAAAGAGGCAGGAGATAAAGAGAGACACACACACACACACAGAGCGAGGCCCCGTCAGTTCAGCGGCTCCATCCAACAGCAAGATCCCACCCCCCACCCCAGCCCCTGGAGGGCAGCTGAGGTGGCCCCTCCATCCTGCTTGCCCAGAGGCCTGCCCTCTTCACCACCACCTGCTCCTAAGGAGAACAGTCAGCTCCGGTCCCCAAACACCTTGGAAGAGGGTGTCGATCCGTGAAGAGGAGCAAGGCAGCAGCAGCAAGAGGAGCAGTTCAGGAGAGATGGAGAAGCAGAGAGGAGAGACGCTGCTTGCCAGGATCCTGTCCCATTCACCCCACCCCTTGTCAAAAGGGGCTCCCACCCTGCCCAGCCTCTGCTGAGCTCTTCTCCAGCTCAGACTGGGAACCACGCCTCTCTTCTGGGAGGCCCATCCTCCAGGAAGGCGCGCAAGAGAGGAGACCCCCTTCCCAAATCCTCTTGCTCCAAGAAAAGGGCTTCTCAGGGGGGAGAAGGGAGGGGCAGGGGAGGGGCTCCCCCCCCCCCCATGAAGCAGGCAAGGGCAGCTGAGGGGCTCAGTTGTGGAGGCCGTGGAGGACCAGCCGCAGCTCAGTAGCCAGGAGGCTGTTTTTCTCCTCCTCCTGCCGGGAGCGCTCTGGAGGGGAAAGATCCATGTCCAGCAGCAAGAAAGGAGAAAGAGAGAGACAGAATGAGAGAGAGAGAGAAGAGGAAGGGCAGGAGCCCCGTCAGCACCAGAGGAAAAAGGGAAGCCCTGGACATCCATGTCACGTCCCCATAGCCTCTTGGAGGGAGCAGCTAGTTGAGACCCCCAAGCCCCCCTCCAGGAGCCAGAAGCGTTTCCCTGGGACAGCTGCCAGGCAACCCAACCAAGGACACCCCAGTTATCTCCTGCCAGCTGCCATCTTCCCCAATCTGGAGCCAGGGGAGGAGGCCAGCTGCAGGATGGAGGGCAGCAGACAGGCAGGGGGCAAGAGGCTCCCAAGGGGTCACACCCCTCAGTGCCCCCAGAAGGCTGGCCAAGGGCAAAGAGGCAGGACTCTCCAAGCCCCCTGCCTCCATGGGGCTCACAGGGAGGGGGGAAGCCCTTTGACGCCCCCCCCCGCAGGGGCAGCCCTTGCCCACTCAGATGCCAGGGTTCAAGGAGGGAGGGAGAGGTTGAGACAGCAGATGAACTAACCAGGCATGTTGGGCAACCGGTGAGTCCAGAGCCCCACAGAGGAGGAGACAGAAATGGAGGCGAGAGAATGAGAGAAAAAGAGGCGTTTGCTGAAACTGTTTATTGAACCAGAGACTGGAGAGGAGAACAGAGTCATGAAATGCAGCATGGAGGACAGACAGTGGGACGGACAGACAGGCAGAGCCAAGAGGGGCACAGCAGGGCCTCAGAGGGACCTGCCAGGGGGGTGCCAGGCTGCTTTCCACAGTGGGGTCTCGCTCCCACCCACCAGGGAAGAGGCCCTGATCCCCATACCCCCCAGCCCAAGCTGCGTGCCTGGCAGAGCCCCCAAACGCCGCCTCCTCTGCCAGGAAAGGCACTTCTGGCGCTGGCACAGAGCTCCCCACCCCCTATCCCCACCTGAGGTAACTTGGCCTCCCCTCCTAACCCCCCCCCCCAGCACACACACAGGGGAGCACTTGGGGGGTGTATCCTGGGCAAGCAAGGGAGAGGGCGGGAGCAGACAGAGACGGAGCTCAGAGGGAGGTGATGTCGTTCAGGGCATTGTCCAGCTCCTCACTGATGGCTTTGAACTTCATCTTCTGGGCATAGACCTCGTCTGCAGGTGTGCATGGAAGGTGGAGAAGGTGGAGGCAGTGAGGCAGAGCAGAGCAGTGCAGGGGGGTGGAAAGAAAAGAGTGAACGTGAGAGGGAGGGAAGAGAGAGGAAGAGCAAGGAGGGTGGCTGGGACACAGACAAGGAGGTGGAGGAGAAGGAAAGGAGGAGGAGGACACCCTCACCACCTTCACAGGGACCCAACCCTCTCGGAGCCCATCCCCTGCTCTGGGTCCCAGCCCAATGGAGGGGGCAGGCGGGGGGAGCACCTTCTTACCTTCCAAGTCGTCAATGGTTTTCTCCAACTTTGCAACAGACCTCTCAGCAAACTCTGCTCGGGTCTCAGCCTGGGGGGGGGGGAGAGACAGAGAGGGAGGAAAGAGATGAAGAGCCCATTGGGTGGGAGACTCAAGGGGGGGGGGTCCTCCCAGGTTGCTGTTGGGTCCAGAGCTGCAACCTCCACCCCCTAGAAGGCAGGAGCAGCTCCGCAGCCGCTCCAATTCTCCAAGCCTTGCAACACCCTCCAGAGCAGAACACAAAGGCTCCCTCTTCTGCCCCCCCCCCCATCATGAGGAGATGGGGAGAATATTCCTCAGTCCTTCAGTTTGGGGAACATATTTTATTCTCACCCCGATCTTGTTGTCTTACATCCCCTTTACTGATGACTGATCTATTGTTCATTTATGGTCATTTTATTCTGTAATTTTTTTACAGTAAGTTAAGAAGCAGTTCCCTCCTTTGGGAGTTCTTTGTACAAAGCCTTGCACAAATAAAGAAACTTCATGGTCCCCTCAGTTAAGTGGCAGCTCTGGCTTCCAAAGATGCGTGCACAGAACTGTAGAGCTGAAAGGGACCCCACGGGTCACCCAGTCCCTGTGCAGGGATAAGAGTTCATTGGGATTGGGCTCTGCATAGGGATCCCAGCTCCAGGCATTAAGTCGGCCGTAGCGACTCCTCTCCGTTCCTTCCACACATCCAGGGCTGCTCCCCAGCCAGACCTGCCTCTTGGTTCTCAGCAGCAGGAGCAGCCAAGGCTGCCAATCCAGCTCTGGAGTCAGGATGGTGGTGTGAGGGGTGCCTGAACCCCAAAGGAGGTTACACATATACACACACACACAGCGCTATTTGGCATGGGTGGGGTGCAGGAGAGATTTCTGCTCAGGCTGCTGCAGGCTGAAAGGGTTCCTCACTCCCCCTGCCCGCCAGGGAGGGTCTGGCCCTGACTCTGCGCTTGTTTCGCTTCTGAATGCCTCTCCAAACGCAGCAGAGCCCGGGTCCATCTTGCTTGCATGGAGAAAGTGGAAAGAGAGAAGTTTCCTCCTCTCTCCTAACTCAAGAGCTCATGGGCTGAACGTTGAAGATTCAGGGTTTCTGACTCAGGATTTTTTCCCCAGCCCAATCTGCTACTGGGACTGAACTTTCTGCCCCTCAGCTTCAGCTTTGGAGGGAGAGGGGAGGACCAGGAGACCCAGACCAGCTTTGGATGGAGAGGGGAGACCCGTCCCAGGCGCTGCTCACCTCCTTGAGTTTGTCCGTCAGCAGCTTGATCTCTTCCTCGTATTTGTCCTCCTTGGTGGAATACTGGAGACGGGGAGAGCAAGTGTGAGGGGGGAGGGAGGGCAGCCCCTGCCCCACTCCAAACAGGCCCCTCCCTGAAGGAAGCCCACCCACCCTCATCCCACCAGGGAGCTCCGTACCCCACCCCACCCCTCCTACCTTGTCTGCCTGGGCCTCCAGGGACTTGAGGTTGTTGGTGACAATTTTCAGCTCTTCCTCAAGATCCCCACATTTACTGTGTCATGTCCAGAAAGACAGAGGCAGGCGCAGGACAGGAGGAGGAAAAGGGAGAGAAGGAGAGAAGGAGAGAGGGAGAACCAGTTGAGACAGCAGAGAAGAATCTGAAGAGGAAGCAGCAGCAGAAGAAGAAGAGAGAAAGCAGCAGGAGGAGGTTCCTCTGGTGCCACAAGAGGCATCGTCAAGGCCCTGAGAATCCCCCTTCTCCGTGTGGGGAGAGACACAAGCCTTGGGACTCCAGCAGCAAAGCAAGGCCCATGTGTCCTGCAGGCATCCCGAGGCCTCTGTCTTGGCACAGCACACTTCCCTGGGCTGAGCTGAGACAAAAAGCCGCCTTAGGGGCAGGCGCAGGCCACAACCCGCATTACAGCACTGACGGACAGATGTGTGGGTGTGTGTCAGGCTGAGGGCCAGCTCTGTCTCTGCAAGGCCAGGAACCTCCCTCGGACCCCTTGCGACTCAAGCTCTTCACCCTGGTTAAGGTGGCTGGGAGATCCCCATCTCCTTCTGGGCTGCCAGCAAACCACGTCACCATTCCACTGTCGCCAGGGCCAGGCTGGCAGCCTGATTCCTGCCCCATCACTGCCCATTCCCCGCTTGTGGGGTGCTCTCCCCAGGGAGGCTTGCCTGGTGCCATCGTTCTATATCTTTAGATGCCGGGCGGACATTTTCCTGTGTAACCAGGCCTTTGGCTTCTAACTATCTGTGTCCTTTCAGAAGTTGGGGGCTTGTTTTTCTGTACAGTCATACCTCGGGTTGAATGCGCTCGAGGTTGAGCACGTTCGAGTTGTGCTCCGTGGCAACCCGGAAGTAACAGAGCGCGTTACTTCCGGGTTTCGCCACTTGCACATGCGCAGACACTCAAAATGATGTCATGCGCAGAAGCAGCGAAAAGCAATGCACACATGCGCAGACATGCCGTCACTAGTTACATTTGCTTCTAGATGCGAACGGGGCTCTGGAACGGATCCCATTCATATCTAGAGGTACCACTGTATTCCTTCCATCCTGGCTTTAATTGTTTTATTATTATTATTATTATTATTATTATTATTATTATTATTATTAATTGAATTTATACGCCACCCTATACCCGGAGGTCTCAGGGCGGTTCACAGAAAAGATCAACATAAAAACCACAATACAGTCAGCCTCAGGTTACAGACACTTCAGGTTGCGTTTTTTCAGGTTACAGAGCGCCAAAACCGAAAGTACCAGAATGGGTTACTTCCGGGTTTTGGCGGTCGTGCATGCGCAGAAGCACCGAATCGCAACCTGCGCATGTGCAGATGCGCCGCTGCGGGTTGCGAACGCTGTGGATTGCGAACGTGCATCCCACACGGATCACATTCGCAACCCACAGTGTCCACTGAATATATAATCAAAATAAAAACATCAAGCCAATAACACCCCCCCCCAAAAAAAGCCACATTTTAAAAGGGCATAGGATGTGTGCATCTATGTGGGGTTTTGTTTGCTTGGTACTAAGTCACTTTAGGTTGCCTTGAGCAAGATAATCCGACAAAAAAAAGTACATAAATATAACACATATAAATGAAATCTCTTGCTTGGTGGCTTTTGCTGCAGTCGAGAGGCCGTGGGCTCCAAGGCAGACCCCTTCCCCAGTGTGCCTCTGGAAGGCGCCAGCTGCCCTCCATTCCTAGCCAGACAGCCGTGCCACCCTTGCCTAGGGTGAGCCTCTGCAAGATGGCCGGACGCAGAGTGGGGCCAAAGCCACCTCTCTGTCCGGCATGCGGCCGCCTCTCACGCCTCCCCTTGAGGGTCCTGCATGGGAGTGGCATCTGAGCACAGAGCGGAGAGGCTGGATGGGAGAGGAGAGGAAGAAGTGCTCCGAAGGACAATGACCAGAGGAAGCAGGAGCAGGAAGTGCGCACAGCTCAGAGAACGAGAGAGAGAGAGAGAGACGGAGGAGGGGGTCCCCTGCTCAGTACCTCTTCCTCTGCAGCCATCAGGGATTTGAGGGCCTGATCCATGGTGCGGAGCTCCTCTTCGAGCTGCCTCATGCGGCTGGGGGGGCAAGCAAGGTTTAGCAGTGGGGAGGATGCAGCCCCCCTGCAACGCCCTGGGCCTGGCTGCCCCCAGAGAGCAGGACAGGTGCCCTGCAAGGGGGACCCCACTCAAGGCAGTCAAACATATGTTAACCTTGGAAGGCGAAAGGGAGCTGGCTCTGCCTGGGGTTCAATCCTGCCTGCACTGTTTTCCTTACGTCACCATGAGAGGCTCTTGCGGTGGGGAGGGAGTAAAAAATGAGGGGAAGGAGCCAAGGGGGTCAGCTCCACAACAAAGAGGGGGTGGATGAAATACCCCCCCCTTTACAAAGGAACACCAACCACACACGGGGGGGGGGGGGGCTGTGCAGCATCAGCAGACCCCTCCTCACAAGAGCCAAGGGAGGGGAGGGATGGCTGGCCTTTCTAGTCCTATTTGGGCCTTGGAAGCCCCTCTGCCGCAGGTGCTCTGCCTCAGGCCACTTGGCTCAAAGACGGAGATGCAGAGGATGAAGCTCCCCCCCCCCCCCCACGAAGGCCAGGGACCCCCTCTACAGGGCTGGGCCTGCAAAAAGGCCAAGGTTCCCTTCCTCCCCCACTCCCACCCCCATGGGGGTGGGGGGAGAGAAGGACCATGCTGGGAGCTCCCGTCCCAATGCAGCACAGCCTCCAGCCCTGGTGCCCCCTCCCTCAAGGAGGCCAGCGAGGGAGCCCCTCCCCCTCTGCCTGTGGCCACACTCACCTCTCGGCCACCTCGGCCCTCTCCTCTGAGCGCTCCAGATCCCCCTCCAGGATCACCAGCTTACGGGCCACCTAGGAGCCAAGCAGAGAGACGTCAGGAGGGCAGTCCGGGGGAGGGGGGCAGCTGCTTCCCTCCCCAGGCCCCCTCCCCTCCCTGGGGCCCCCTCACCTCCTCGTATTTGCGGTCGGCATCCTCTGCAATGTGCTTGGCCTCCTTCAGCTGCATCTCCTGCAGCTCCATCTTCTCCTCGTCCTTCATGGCTCTGTTCTCAATGACCTTCATGCCTCTGGTGGAGAGAAGCCACAAGCCCCGTCAGCCACAGGGCCCAGTGGGTGCCCCACCCACACCAGCCCCCCCCTCCAGAGTCCCAGAGAGCCTCAGGAGCCCCAAGGAGAAGCCCTAGAGTCGGAAGGGACCCCAAGGGTCATCTAGAGCAGCCCCAGGAAGGCCACATCCTGGCTCCTCTTGGCCTTGCTGGCTTCGCTTGCACACCCAAGGCAGAAAGTACCCCAGAAGCTCATCCAAGACAGGCTCTCGCCTCACCCTCCCTGCCCAACACCCCCCACACAGAGGTAAGCAAAGGGGCAGCCTGCATGGGAATGGTCCTCTGAGGGACCCCACTGAAGTCTCCTCTTAAAGGCTCTGAGGGGGCAGCCCTCCCTGCCCAGAGCAGTGGCCAACCTCGCAGGGAGGGCCAGGCCACACAAAGGCACCTCAAGGGTCTCCATCACGGCACAAGGCAGCATCTCCCTTGGAAAGGGAGCCGGGAATGGGCTTCTCTCCCGGCTGCCCTCCCTGCCTTGGAAAACCCGAAGCCAGGGCCAAGAGGCCAAAAAGACTGCAGCCCCTCAGCAGCCTGGCTCCCCTCTCCCTCTGGCCAGAGCTGGCAGAACCTCTCTCCTGTGGACTCTGACACAGAGACCCCCCTGCCAATGGGGGAGGGTCTCCCAGTGGATCTCCTCCTGACTGGACTCTGGGCAGATCCAGAATGGCAGCAGGAGAGTTGAAAGGAGGAGCATGAAGCAATTGAGCCATAGCCGTCCTGCCTTTGAAACCTCTCCTCATCATATCCAGATAAGGGATGAGCCGAGAACAGCACTTCCTGCATCAGAAGGAGGTAGGTCTGGATGACCTCTGAGGTGCCTCCCGACTCGACACTTCGGCTCTTCTCTGCCTCATTTCACATTCCCATATTCAGATCTTCATCAGAGGACCCTTGCCCCGGGGCCTTTCAAGCCCACCCAAAGTGGCCCCAAGGCAGCTGTGGAGAGCTCAAGCAGGCCCCTCGCCCACCTCTCGCTCTCGTCAGCCATCTTCTCCGTCTCCTCCAGCTTTTGCAGGGCGGTGGCCAGGCGCTCTTGGGCTCGGTCCAACTCCTCCTCCACCAGCTGGATGCGGCGGTTGAGAGAGGCCACATCGGACTCAGCCTGGAAAGAAGGAAGGAAGGAAAGAAGAGGGTGCAGAGGTCAAGCACAGGCACAGCCCTGCCCCACAGCCCAGCCTCCCCGCTTCCAGGCAAGCGCTGCCCTCGCCATGCCGCCCAACCACAGCCCCATAGGGCTGCCCACTCCCACCTCACAGCCCTTCCCACCATAGCTGTCAACTTTCAGATTTGAAAATAAGGGAACAGCAGCCTCGAAAATAAGGGATCAGTAGCCTCACCTGTCCCGGGGACAGTCCACAGGATATCTAACAATCCGGGATAGCAGCGGGAAGCAGCGGGAAATGGCGCTGGAATAAGGGAATTTCCCGCAAAAAGGGGAAGGTTGACAGCTATGCTTCCCACCCCACAGATGCCAAAACACGACCCCAGGAAAGCCAAGGCCATTCCAGGCACATGAGAAGCTGTGCCCACTTGGTGGATCCAGCCAGTCACTGGTGGGCAGCCATGACCCGCAGGGTGCCAGGCAGGGTCGGTGCCAGGCAGGAGTCTGTCCCTGGGGGTGACACTGCCCCTGAGCTCCAGCCCCTCTCCTCTCCCTGCTTGACCCCAGTCAAGGCCCAGCCAACTCAGAAGCCAAAAGGGGCCTTGAGCCGCCACCAGCCCCCCACCTGGCCCCACAGATCACACACACAGCCTTAGACCCCTTTCCCATCCCAGTATTGGGCATGCAAGAGCCTCCCCCCCTTCCCCATTGCTGGCCCTTTGGGGAGCCCCAGCATCTTTCCCCAAATCTCAGCTCCTCTGCTCCCCCCCCCCCGGCTCACCAAGCCCAACGCCCCTCAACTCAGCCCCCATGATCGTGCCTCACTTCTCCTCGCCCTGCTCTTGCACATGTGTCGTCCCCCGTCCCCCCCCCCCCCGAGGCATGGGGCACAGTTTCCCTTTTGAAACTCCCACTGGTCTCCTCTTGGCCTCACTTCCAGGAATCAGGAAAAGTTTCCACTTTCTTTAGCTGATTGCAGGTTCTGGGAGCTTGCAAGTGGGGTGTTTGCAAGGATTGCAGGAGGTGGCGGAAGAGAGTGATCTTCTGTGAGAGTGATCTTGTGTCTTTGGCATGAAGGCTGCTTGCTTGTCTGAGCTGCTTGCCGGCTTGAGGGTGCGGCAGAGTGCTCTGCTGAGCACATGATCCTGAGTGGGAGGCGCTACTGCTGAGAGGAAGCCGGGCTGAAGGAGGAAGTGAGTTGGGAAGGAGATAGCAGCCAGCAGCAATCACAGTTTCACTGGTTGCCACTTCTGGGAGTTTGTGCACAGAATCCCTGGCCAGGACACTGAGTGGGGGAGGCCCCAAGTCCAGTCTCACAGTGTGCATAGGACCAAGGGGCATGGAAGGTGAGGGAGCTCCTGCCATGACCTGCCACGCCTGCGCCATGTCGGTCTTCCTACCGGAGAACGTGCAAAAGTGCAAACTGGTTGCCTTACTGGATGAGAAGGTCCAGCAACTTGAGGCCTGCCTAAGCACACTTCGAGGTACAGGAACACATGCAGGTTTCTCGACAGAGCTGAGCGGATGTGATAGAACAACAAGACTGGTGGGATGCCCCTACAGAGGAGGCAGATCGCCCATTGCAAGAGATGAACCCCTGGAGGAATGTAGCACACAGAAGTGGGACTGTCAGGAGTCGTGCTGGGTCATTGGGGCTGCAAAATCGCTTTCACCCCAGACACCAATTCTGGGCCAGAAGAGCTGGGACAGCAACTGCTGACCTCAGAATACACCAAGATGACTGCGAAAGGTACAGAACAAAGAATGATTCCCGCTACCCCCCAAAGGAGGAAGAGATAGGAGGAGATGGGTTTGGAGAAAACATTTTCCGTTCTTGACCTGGGACTCAGCTAGATTGGTAAAGAAATGTGTTTTATATGCGATATAGCAATGGGACACCAGATGGCGCTGTGGAGTCAAGTCTTTCCCAACCGGATTTCCTTGGATGAGTTTACAACACATTTAACTGAAACGCTTCTTTGATGTGTCTGGATCCAGCCCTAACCCCTCCAGATCCAAGGCTGCGGATTGTGGATGAGTATGCTGATAACCCACTTGCTACCTTCCAAGGAAATGATCTCAGACAAAGGGAACTGCTGTCTGGAGAAGGCAAGTTGAGAGGAAGGAGTAGGAAGTACTCAAACCATAAGGTTCCTGCCTTTGTCATCTATCCCAATAATATCCAGATAAGCTCCAATAGACAAGAGGGTGAGACTCAAGAGCAGCAGGGGGAGACCTTCAAGGAGGCTTTGGAAGGCAGAGTGCATAGAACAATTGCTGCCCCTCCCAAGAAGAGAGAGAGATGAGTGGTGGTAATAGGGGACTCCCTACTGAGGGGGACAGAGGCAGAATTATGCAGTGGAAACAGGATGGCCCAGGAGGTGTGCCGTCTTCCAGATGAAAAGATTCATGATGTGACAGAGAACTTGCCAAGCCTTATAAAGCCCACTGACCGCTACCCCTTCCTTCTGATTCATGCGGGTGCAAATGATACTGCCACACACAGCCTGTGACATATAGCAAGGGACTATGAGACTCTGGGCAGGAAGCTGAAGAACCTTGGAGCACAGGTGGTCTTTTCATCACTCCTTCAACAGGTGTTGAAGGCCACTGCCCAGGAAGAGAGGAAAATACTGGAGATAAACCACTGGCTGCACAGGTGGTGTCGTCAGGAAGGGTTTGGCTTCTTGGATCATGATCTTCACTTCCTTGAGGAATGACTTCTGGTGAGAGATGGGCTGCACCTCACAGCGGTTGGCAAGAATGCTTTTGCTATGAGTCTCGTGAACCTGATCAGGAGAGCTTTAAACTAGATCTTGAGCAGGAGGGAGACAACATGACAGACAACAGAAGAGCACCTGGTACTGGGGATAATAGCTTCAGTGATGCACAGAAAACTGAGGTGGTACTCCAGAAACCCACTAAATAATAATAATAATAATAATAATAATAATAATAATAATAATAATAATTTTTATTTATATCCCGCCCTCCCCAGCCAAAGCTGGGCTCAGAGTGGCTAAAGGGCAAGAAATCACAAGAAAGAAGCAGCTGGAGGAACGACTCGTGGTTTCAGTTGTCTCTACACAAATGCACAGAGTATGGGAAACAAGCAAGACGAATTGGACCTTTTATAAAGGTAAAGGTAAAGGTACCCCTGCCCGTATGGGCCAGTCTTGACAGACTCTGGGGTTGTGCGCCCATCTCACTCAAGAGGCCGGGGGCCAGCGCTGTCCGGAGACACTTCCGGGTCACGTGGCCAGCGTGACAAGCTGCATCTGGCGAGCCAGCGCAGCACACGGAAACGCCGTTTACCTTCCCGCCAGTAAGCGGTCCCTATTTATCTACTTGCACCTGGAGGTGCTTTCGAACTGCTAGGTTGGCAGGCGCTGGGACCAAGCAGCGGGAGCGCACCCCGCCGCGGGGATTTGAACCGCCGACCTTTCGATCGGCAAGCCCTAGGCGCTAAGGCTTTTACCCACAGCGCCACCCGCGTCCCTGGACCTTTTATACAGGATGGCAAATATGACCTGGTAGGCATTACTGAGACTGGGTGGGATAAGACTCATGACTAGAATGTAGGAATTGAGGGGTATAACCTGTTCAAAAGGAATAGACTAAACAGGAAGGGAGGAGGAGGACCTTTATATGTAAAGAATGTGTACACTTGTGAAGAAAACCATGACCTGGAGCATAGAAAGCAGATTGAGAGTATATGGATAAAAATTGTAGGAGAGAAACACAAGAGGGACCTTACTGTGGGGGTCTGCTATAGACCGCCAAGCCAGACTGAAGACTTGGGTGATGCCTTACTAGAGCAGATTACCAACCATTCAAAAGGAGAGATATAAACATGGGGGACTTCAACTTCCCCATATCTGTTGGAACTCAGACTCTGCCAAAAATGTAAGGTCCAACAAATTCCTCCATTGCCTCAATGACAATTTCATTTCTCAGAAGGTGGAAGAAGCAAAAAGGGGATCATCTATCTTGGACCTGGTCCTCACCATTAGGGAGGAACTGATCAATGAAGTGGAAGTACTTGGAAACTTGGGAGGAAGTGATCATGTCCACCTGGGTTTCGTGATACAAGGGAAAGCTGCCTGTAGTCAGACCTGCACTCTGGACTTCAAGAAGGCCACTTTCAAAAAGCTTGAAGAGCTACTGGGTGAGATCCCAAAGAGTCCAAGATGGATGGGAGTTTCTTAAAAGTGAAACGCTGAAGACAAAAAATGCAGACAATTCCAGCAAGAAAGAAAACTGGGAGGCATTTAAGGAAACCGGTGTGGCTGCATAAAGAGCTCACAGATGAGCTGAGATTTAAGGACATGTATAAGAAATGGCAGCGGGAAGGTAAACGGCGTTTCCGTGTGCGGCTCTGGCTTGCCAGAGCAGCGATGTCACGCTGGCCACGTGACCCGGAAGTGTCTCCGGACAGCGCTGGCCCCCGGCCTCTTGAGTGAGATGGGCGCACAACCCCAGAGTCTGTCAAGACTGGCCCATTCGGGCAGGGGTACCTTTACCTTTACCTCTATAAGAAATGGAAGAAAGGGGAAATCGCAAAGGAAGAGTATACATGAGTAGCCAACAGCTGCAGGGTGAAGGTCAGGCAGGCTAAAGCTCAGAGTGAGCTCAGGCTTGCAAGAGAGGTTAAAAATAATAAAAAGATTTATTCAGCTATGTTTGAAGCAAGAGGAAGAACAAGCAAGTGGTATGCCCTCTGTGTGGAGAAGACGGAGAAACTCTCCTGGGTGACAGAGAAAAGGCGGAGCTACTCAACACCTATTTTGCCTCTGTCTTCACCTAAAAGGAAACTGATGCCCAACCTGGCGATAACAGAATAAATGATGTAAGGAGGGAGCTGCAGCCCAAGATTGGAAATGAGGTAGTAAGGGAACACCTGGCTACTTTAAATGAATTCAAATCTCCAGGGCCTGATAAGCTGAATCCAAGAGTACTAAAGGAGCTTGCGGGCATAATCTCAGAGACTATGTCTATGATCATTGAGAATTCTTAGAGAACAGGTGAGGTCCCTGCAGACTTGATCTGGGCAAATGTTGTCCCCATCTTCAAAAATGGTGAAAGATAAGAACCAGGTAACTACCGACTGGTGAATTTGACATCAAGACTAGGAAAATTCCGAGAACAGATAATTCAACAGTCGGTCTGTGAGCACTTAGTAATTACAGCATTCTTTTCTAAGATGCAGCATGGGTTTCTCAAAAGTAAGTAATGCCTGATGAATCCCATTTCTTTTCTTTTTTTAATGGAGTTGCAAGCTTGGTGGATCAGGGGAAGGCTGTAGACTTAGTGTATCTTGATTTCAGTAAGGCTTTCAACAAAGTCTCAGATGATATTTTTGAAAGGAAGCTTGTAAAATATGGGTTGAACAAGGTAACTGTTAGGTGGATTTGTAGCTGGTTGACTGACTGAGCCCAAAGAGGACTCCTTAATGGATCTTCGTCATCCTGGAAAAAAGTGACAAGGGGGGTGCTGCAGGGTTCTGTCCTGGGCCCGCTGGCGTCCAACATCTATAAATGACTTAGATGAAGGGGTTGAGGGGATGCTCATCCAATTTGCAGATGACACCAAACGGAGGGGTGGCCAATGCCACAGAAGACAGAAGCAAGATTCAAAATGAGCACAACAGCTTGGAGAATTTGGCACAAGCTAACAAAATGAATTTCAATAGGGACATATGTAAGGTTCTGCACTTAAGCAGGAAGAACCAGATGCACACATATAAGATGAGGAGCATCTGGCTTATTAGTAGTACATGTGAAAAAGATCTAGGGGTCTTAGGACCACAAGCTTAACATGAGTCCACAGTGTGATGCAACAGCAAAATGACTAATACTGTTCCAGGCTGCATCAACAGAAGTATAGCATCCCAATCAAGGGTGGGAGAAGTCCCATTCCATTCTGCCTTGGTCAGACCCCACCTGGAATACTGTGTCCAGTTCTGGGCATCATAATGTAAGAAGGATATTGACAAGCTGGAGCATGTGCAGAGGAGGGTGACTAGGATGATCAGGGGTCTGGAAACCTTGTGGGGAACCGTTGAAGGAACTGGTTGTGCTTAGCCTGGAAAGAGGAGACTGAGAGGAGACAGAGAGCCATCTTCCAATATCTGAAGAGCTGACACATGAAAGATGGAGCAGGTTTGTTTTCTTCTGCTCCAAGAGGTAGGACTCGAACCCATGGCTTCAAGTTACAAGAAGGGAGATTCCAACTAAACACCAGGAATAACATTCTGACAGTAAGACTGTAGAACGGTCTCCCTCGGGAAGTTAGACGGCCATCTGTCATGGATTCTTTAGCTGAGATTCCTGCATGGCAGGGGTTGGACTAGATGACCCTTGGGATCCCTTCTATCTCTCTGATTCCATGATTCTCCCTGGTGATCCTGTTTGTGCTCTTTAGTCCCTTCCTGCTTGGGCTGTTCAAGGGGCAAGACAGGGGCTCTGCCCGCAGAAGGTCTCCCGTCACTTCCCAGGAAGGTTCCTTCCCAGCTCTGGCTTGCAGCAGCTCCCCCAGGCTCCCCCCTGCCCAGGCGCTTTCCCTTCCGCTTCTTCTCCCTTGAGCTGGCCCAACTTGTGCAACATCGCCCCCTCGCTTCCCCAACTCCCCCCTCCTTCCATCTCCTGCACTTAAGACTGAACATCTGCAGGCCGAGACTTGTAGGCTTATAACTTCATCATGCATTAGGCACTTTGAAGCAAGACTGGGGGTGGGCAGGGCAGGGGGGGCGCTCTCCCTCTCAGCAGCACAGAAAAGAGAAAAGAACGTCCTCCTTCTGCAAACTGTGGAACTCCCCACCCCAACTTGGATGGTTGGAAGAGAGAATTAGACCAATCCATGGAGGAGGAGGAAGCCGCTCTCAGTGTCTCCTAGCCAGGATGGCTCTGCTCTGCCTGCACGGTCAGGGGCAGCAATGTCCCCGAATCCCCATTGCTGGACCCCACTGGAGGGGAGAGGGCTCTTGCCCCCAAATCCTGCTGGAGAGCTTTCCGTAATGGGCCTCTGTGAGAAGAGGGTGCTGCCTGGGGCCTTGGCCTGATTCAGCGGGCTCTTCCTAGGTGACGCTCCTGAGACACACACCCCGCCCAGGTCCCCAGCCTACACAAGAGGAGTGCCAGGCCACCTGCAAGGTGACGTCACAGCCCAACTTTTGTGTGGTGAAAGCCTTTGGCACAGGGGCTGGTGCCACCTCTGTGCAGCCCAGGACAGGGCAAAGAGCAGCGCAGGCAGCTCCTGGGAAGCTGCCCCACCCAGGCAGGATGGCTGTTGGGCCGCAGCAGCCCAGCTGGGGGTCCAGGGCAGCAGCAGCAGGAGGAGGAGCATGTGGGGTGGGAAAGGGAGGCAGCCCAGCAGGAGGGGGGAGGAGCAGGATGGGTGCTTTGCCTGCCTGCGCTGGAGTGACTAAAGCGGCAGGAATGCCTCCAGAGCAGATTCGCTCCCAAAAAGGAGATGGACGGGAGCTGCTCAGGGGGTGGGGGGTGGATTTCCTGTTTATTGCAGCTGCAAAGCATGGGGGTGGGATTCCCCCTCACTCCCCATCCATGCTCTGGCTGAAGGGAAGGGAGGAGCCAGCGGAGGCAGGGCTCCTCCCCCCCACTCCCTCAGCCCCTCCCCCCCCCACATTCCAGCCAAGGGAGGTGCTTTCTGCTGCTGGTTCAGGCCCAGGGCTGAGCCGGGATCAGCCAAGGGGGCACAGTAGGCGGAGGACCACAGAGCGGCAGCCTTCCCCCAAGACCCTTAGAGAGCTGGGCCCAGGGAAGGAAGAGGCAAGGAGGCAGCCGCCGGAAGGGCTTTGGGGGGCACAGGACCAAGGAGGAGGGGGAAGCCCAGCTTCTGGGATGCTCACCTGGAGGAGGACTCCTGAGATCAGAAAAGGAAGTCTCCACGTCCCCCCCCCCATGGCAATATAAAAATGCCTGGCTAATGCAGCTCTGCATCAGGTGGTTGGACTAGATGACCCTTGTGGTCATCTCTCCAGTTCTGTGATTGCATTCTTGTACTGGTAGGGCAAGGTATACTGCCTCTGGATAGGGAGGCTCTAGTCTGAGCTAGCAGGGTCAGCCATCCTGAATCTGCAACGACTGTCTTTATGGGCCAGACTAATGGTTCCAGCAGAGGCAGGCCTGCCCTCCACCTGCCACCCAGAGTCCACACAGCAGTGCACAGTTAGCTGCGGAACTCACTGCCACAAGACACACCACCAGCCACAAAGGAATTAGGCAACAAATGGAGCCAGGAACGGCCAGACTGAAAGGAGCATAGGAAGCTGCCATCTATGGCCACTGGTCCATCTGCCTCTGTATTGTCTACACTGACTGGCAGCAGCTCTCCAGGGTTTCAGGCAGGGGACATTCTCAGCCCTACCTGGAGATGCTGCCGGGAATTCAAGCCAGGACCTTCTGCACTAACCAGGGCCAGCTCAAAACATTGTGTTGCCTGAGGCAAGCGGGGAAGGAGGGGGCATGAAGATCTACATTAGAAACAAGGGGAGAATGATCTGCTGCCTGAGATGGTCATCTCACCTTGCCTCAAGGGAGGGCCGGCCCTGGCCCTAACCACAGGGCTCTTAAGACAGGAGGCTGCACACAAGAAGCAGCAGGAGGCTTCTGAGTACCAGAACAGCCTTAAGGCAAGACCTGCACTTTCCTGAACAACTTGTTGGCTGCTTCAACCTGCAGAACTGGCCCTTTTACAGGTGCCCCATAAAGTGCCCCAGCACTCTGGAACTCCCTGCCTATTGACATCCGGCACGCACCTTCCCCGTATTATTTTTGATGCCTTCTTAAAATATTTTTGCTAGCCTAGTCCTATTCGTTCACTGCTGATTTTAACCATTTTTCAATGTTTAATTGCTGGTTTTTATTGATAGTCTTAATATGTCTTATGGTTGGACAGTGTTCTCAAAGCTACCAACATGAGTTTGACCAAACTGCGGGAGGCAGAGGAAGACAGAAGTGCCTGGCATGCTCTGGTCCATGGGGTCACGAAGAGGCGGACACGGCAAACGACTAAACAACAACAATATGTCTTACAAACCAGTTAGATGTTTTGTTACAATCAAGTCGTATATAAATTTCATAAACTAAACAGAATTTAAATTAGAACAAATTGTTTGGCTGTTGCTAGAGCTAAGGGCCCCGTCTCTGATAGCTGACCAGGATTCCAGCCTGAAACTCTGGGCAGCTGCTGCTGCTCAGTGCAGACACCCCCAAACCAGGAGAGCCAGGTGAGCTTCCTATGGGGACCCAAAGCTGTTTGTGAGGTCAAGGCTGTGGGGCCTTTGCAGCCCAACTAAGCCAGGCAGCCTTCCCACTCCACGCCTCGCCCAATGGAGACACGGGGGGGGGGGGGGAGCCTGGCCCTGGGACTAAGACCCCCACCCCAACTACCAGCCCACTTCTCTTTCCACCACACAACCAGCTTTGCCTTGGGAACAGCCCACCGGTGGGATTACTCAAGATCCTTGGGGGAGGGGTGCACAAGGCCAGAAACTGGAGGGAAGGAAGCCCTCCAGAAGGACCTCTCTGGCTTGGGAGTCCCAGCCACAGGGAAGGAGGCGCCTCCTCATTCCCTGCACTGCAGAAAATGCTCTCACAGCTCTGCAAAAAACCAGACGGTCCCCTCCTCATATTTGCGCCCTTCCCCCAGGTGTACGGCGCAGTAGATAATCTGATTCCACCTGGGCTCAGGGAACAGCCAAGGGACTGGAGGGGGGCACCAGCTGGGGCTGGCCAGGAAGCCACCCGCAGGACTCCTGCCAGCCTCCTGTCAATTATTTACCGGGCTGCTTCAGTTCCAAGAGCCTGCAGAGAGGAGGGGTCAGGAATACAGGGACAGACACACACCGCCTCAGTACGGCCCCCTCATTATTGTCTTCCTCTTGGAGGCAAGACCACCTTCAAGCCCCCCCCCCCCCGGCCAGGCATGTCCCACACCCCAACCGTCGGAGCCCCCCACAGAATGATGTCACAGGCAGTAGCAGGCCCTGGCCAAAGGGGGGTGTCAAGCTGACCCAAATCCTGTCCCCCAGCCCATCGTGGCTGCCTAGCAGCTCCCCACCCCCAACTCTTGCCCAGCCAGAGCTCTCCCTGCAATGCGCAGGGCACTCTCTTCTCTCAGGTAGGTCCGCACCTGGATCAGCAGGAACCTCCTTCTCACGCTCAGCTGAAATGGCACCAGGATACCACCTTGCCCTCTTTGCACTACTAGAGAGATGCTCCTGGGAAGGGGCGCGAGTACCAGAGTGAGGATTCAGGGGCAGGAACCCCAGGAGGAGGAGGCGCTGCAAAGAGGTCCCTGGGCAGCGTGCCAGCCTCGCACCCTCCGCTCCCCCATCTGGGAAACGGGCACAAGGGTGTCCCCTGCAAGGAGTGGCTGAGAGGGGAGCTCGAAGAGCTTCGCGCGCCTCGCACATGCTGCTTCGCTAGAGAGCAGAGCCCTTGGCGGAGACCCCGTCCTCGGAGATCCCCCCCCCCAGCACCCTCCAGAAGGACCCCTTTCCCGAGGGTACCCATGTGGCCCGCGGGCGACGAGGCCACGCCCCTGCCGCCTTCGGCCGGGAAAGGAGCGCGGAGGAAGCGGCGCCTCCCCGGATCCAGGTGGGCCGGGCGGCTCTGCGCTGGGCGGAGCGCGAGAGAGCGAGGCAGGCAGGATGCAGGCGGATGCCTGGCGAGTCCCCCGACGGGAAGCCCCGCCCGGTGGAACCGGCCCTCTGCACATGCTCGGGAACCCCGCCCTTCCGAGGCGCCGCTTCCTTGGGTCGCCCCGGGGAGAGCCCAGCGCCGGGCGCCCCGCCAGCCCCCCACAAGCCTTCAGAGAAAAGGTCGCCCCGGGGCTGGCGAGGCCGTCGGCGCTCCGGCCGAGCCCTTCCGGGGGGCGAAGCGGACCCTCCCGGCCGCCGCCGCCGCCGCCGCCGCTCTCTCACCCGCTCGCGGGCCTGGCGCTCGGCGTCCACTTCCCGCTGGAGGTGCTCGGCGCGCTCCTCGGCCTCGTCGGCCACTTGCTGCAGCGTCTGGATCTTCTTCTTGACCGCCTCGATGGAGCTGCTCCCGGCCATCTTCCCGGGCGGAGGCGCGGAGGGGCGGGCGGAGGCTGGAGCCCGTCGGGGGGCTGGATGGGGGGCGGCGGCGGCGGCGGCGGGCTGGCGGGGCTCCTGGCCCGGGCTCTGGCTGGCGCTCGGTCGCTCCGTCTGCTCGCCTACCCGCCCAGCAGGAAGAAGCGCTCAGGATGCGGGGCGAGGCGGCCTTCCGCGCCCCGCCTCCGCCTCCTCCTGCTGCTGCCGGCTCTGCCCATCGCGCGCCTCCTCCAGCGCGCTGGCCCGGCCTCGCTCTTAAAGAGCCCGCCGCGGAGGCAGGGAGGGGGCTGGCGCTGTCCGTCGGGGGTCGCGGCGCCGTCGAAAGCGAGGCAGCGCGCGCTAGGCGGGCCGGACTCGGGCGCAAAAGGCGGCCACGCGCAGGCCCGGCCATTGCAGCCTCCTGGCAAGCGGGGGCCCCGGACTCCCCGACGCTTCCTCCCGGGGCAGCGTGCCAAGTGTCGGTGCCCCGGGAAGAGCCTCGCTCGCCCGCCCGGCGGCTTCATGCGGTGGCCTCGGGGAAGACTCCGCTGCGCCCCCTTCTGGGCTCGCTTTGCCCACAGGGCTGATCCGGTGGCTACTTGGCTGGAGGACTGAGAAGAGCACCAAGCCAAGCGGGGACTTTCGGATCTCCCTGCTGCTGTGACTCCGCCGAAGGACAACTCGATCCACTGCCACTTGACTGAACCGAGTTTCCCCATCAGACGGGGTCAGCTGCTGGTTGCTGCAAAGGCACAAGAATGAAGGTCACATCTGCTGCTCCAAGGCTGCTCTCCTGTAAAGCTGAGCCATCTATGTTAAAAGAGATTCTTGGAGGGACACTCTGCATGTGCTTTGGGGCATTTTGTCCTTGGAGCTGCAGGATATTCGGTTGTGGTCTTACTTTCTTGCAACATGGCACTCAGAGCAGCAGCAGCAGCCCCCACGTGGCTGCTCCAGGGACTCACCAGTCCAGGCGCTGGCCAGGCCTCCTTGGCTTCAGTAAGGTGGTTGCCTCCTGGGCATACCTGGCACCCTGTGTATGCTCAGAAGCCCGTGGAGCAGACCTGTGAATCACAAATGGGCAGAGGGCTGGTGGAAGAAGAGCGTCCCCAGTCAGGGCCGCTGGGATTTCTCTGCTCCTTTTGAAGCTGCCTTTATCCCATTCATCACAGAGTGTTTAGATGACACCACTGCACAGCAAGGGGGAATAAAATTCTGCTTAAGAACCTGAGAAGGGCCTACTGGATCAGGCCAGTGGCCTGTCTAGTCCAGCATCCTCTTCTCACAGTGGCCAACCAGATGCCCTAATGGGAAACCCAATAGCGCTTCCCCCTCTTCTGGTTTCCAGCGATTCGCATTCAGAAACATTGCTGCCTCGCACTGTAGAAGCAGAGCCATCTTGGCCTGGAGCCTTTATAGCCTTACCCTCCATGAATTTGTCCAATCCCCATCTAAAACCATCCAAGTTGGTGACCATCACTACTACTTGCAGTGGCCGACTTGGGGGTCTCCAATTTCAGCAGCATCCTGTGCAACACTGAAATTTGGTGTCCTTGCCTCTTTCCATCCCGAGGCTCCACGCCCAACTGGTTGCACTTCCCTAAATCCGCCTCTGACTTCTTGTGGGAGTGAGTTCCATAGTTCAACTGTGCACTGTGCGAAAAAGTCCTTTCTTTGATCCTGAATCTGCCAACATTCAGCTTCATTGGATGTCCAGGAGGTCTAGTGTTGAGAGGGAGAAAAGCTTTTCTCTTGCCACTTTCTCCATGACTTCTATCATGTCGCCTCTTCCTTGCCGTTTTTGTAAACTAAAAAGGCCCAAACGCTGCCACTTTCCTCCATCCCCACGATCATTTCAGTTGTCCTTTTCAGAACCAGATCTGAAGTCCTTTGCCCAGTTCTGGGCTCCTCCACTTTGCCGTAGATAAACTGGAATGGTTTCAGAGGAAGGTGAGAAAGATGCTCAAGGAGTGTGGGAAACCAGTCCTGTGAGGCCAGGTTGGAGGAACTGAGCCTGCTTCCCCTGGAGAAGAGGAGACACGAGAGCCTTCTTCCTCTTCCTCTTCCTCATCGTCTTTGCTGAAGGGCTGTCATTAGACAGCAAAAGGCAGGGAGTTCTTTTCTGCTGCTGTCCCAGGTGGCAGGATGAGATCCACCTGGCTTACATTACAGGAAGGCCTCTTCATTGATGGTAGGGGCAGTTTGAGCACTTCCTGCTCCCTGGAGGGTGAGCCTCTCCGTCCCAAGTGGTCGTCTTCAAGCAGGACCCAGACATCCATCTGTTTTCTTTTTGAGGTAGGGGCTCTAGCTCTGAGTTTCCTCTAGTTTCCTCCACTGAGCAGGGGGCTGGACTAGATGGCCACCGAGACCCCTTCCAGCCCCTTCTTGGGTGAAACAGATGGCGGAGAAGGAAGAGCACAGCCATTGTGGCTGGTCGCTAAGCACCTGCCACCTTTCGGCAAGATAGGGCCCCTCCAAAACATGTCTCAGCGTGTGTGTGTGTGAGTGCGTGCGTGCGTGCTGGGGAGGGGGTGTCACAACACTCTATGGCAAGCTGGATGTGCTCATACATCTCCCATGTGTTTCCACTTCCTGGTCTCTTGAAATACTAGGTTGCTGCTTGCTGCATTGGAGCACAATTCCTTCTCTCTGCCTTCTGCTGCGTCAGACCACTGGGGCCATCTAGGTCAGTAGTGTCTGCACAGGCAGGCAGTGGCTGTTCCAGATTTCAGAAATAGAATGTCTCTCAGCCCTGCCTGGAGTTGCTGCCATTGGAGTTGAACATGGGACCTCTGCATGCAAGGCAGATGCTCCACCACTCAGCTGTGTCCTGTCTGTCTCTGTTTTATATCACCAAAGCTGCTTGAATAGTGTTGGGTTTTCAGGTTTTACCTTCTTTTACTATTTCCTTACACAGCTCCCAGAGTCTGATAGTTCTTGAATGTCTAATGTTTGAATTGAATTAATTATGTTGAGATTCCTTCATTGCAGGGGGATAGGCTGGATGACCCTTGGGACCCCCTCCAACTCTACAGTTCTGTAACTCTAATTAGAAAATGAGATGCTCATAAATTAAAAAAATGGCTCTGGGTGCCAGTAGCCATCTGTGGCCACTGGCGTACTTTCTGTTCCAGAGGACCAAGGAGGCTTGCACCTGAAAGACTCCCTAGTCCAGGGCTGGTGCTTGGCAGAGTTGCAGGAGCACTTGCCCCCCCCCCCCCCCCGCCGGCCAGCCTCTAGGGAGCCCCTCTCCTGCCTTCAGCTGTGAGGGTGCCAGAAGCAACTCCCTTCAGGCTGTGCCTGTGCTATAGCCATTGTGTGACACGGCAGCCTGCTGGTGCACAAAGAGAAACGCCAGTCCCCTAAGGCAGAAATGCATGTTGGGAAGAGTCTTGGGGTCCAAGGGTGGGCTGAGCCAATCCTGCTCTCCGGAGAGCAAGCCGGAAGCCCAGCCTTAGAAACACCCTCAGGTCCCCATCCTCTCCCAGGGACACCGCCTGGCTCTTCTTTGGCTAGGCTTTGAGCCACCCGCTTTGAGGCCGGAACTCAGAGGTCAGGGTTTCTTCCTGTCCCTCTAGGTCTAGGATGTCCCTCCCCACGCAACCCCCTTGCCAAGTTTCCTCCTGGGGAGGCTGTGAGGCCAAAAGTATCTGTCTCACAGGGCCAGGGAAAGATGCAACTGGCCTGTGACATTTATGATCATAGTCCCTTCTGAATGGGGCAAGTTGAGGCCCCTGGACCAGTGAATTGGGGGCCACCTCCCCTGAGTACGTCTGCACTGTGCTATCACCCTGGTACATTCCCAAGCTTCAGTTCCTCTCTTTCCATTCAGGAGGAAAGAACACCCCAGGGTTTGTCCCCATTCCCATCATTTACTGCTCTGATGCTACACATGCGCACATACATGCTTCCATTCAAGGACCTCCACCTCTCAGGCACTTGCCTTGTCTCCTCCAGCCCACTCAGGCCTGTGGTGCCCCCCCCCCTGCTTTCTCCTTCCCCAGGGCCTGACCTGCCTCCCCTCTTGCTCAGCCTGGCCTCCCCCTGCATCCAGTGGCAGCTTCCCCAGCGGCTGGCCTGGGGGAGGCCAGATGACCACCTGGGCTCTGCCCCCCCCCATGACCAGCCCTTTGAGGTGGCATCAGTCAGCATGTGTGTGCTGGACTCCTGGAAATGGGGGGACCTGAAAAGCGAGGCTGAGGAATGGTGCCAGGCCAGCTAGCCTGTTTCCAAGCCAGAATTTCTGCCTTGGTCTTGGTGCCCCCAAACGGGCCTGGAGCCATTGCAAAGCAGTCCGGTGTTCCCTTCCAAGTACATGAGCAGGAAATGGGGGGGGGGCGACTTCTCAAGGCAAAGTCACCTTTACATAAGGACTCAAATGCACACACGCTTCCGGGATGGGGAGGCATTTATTTCCCACATAGGGTTGCGAAAAATGTCCTCCATTGGCAGAACATGCGAAACATGGGGCAGCCCCGGCCTGCCTGCCAGAGCCCAGCTGCACTGGGGAGAAAACCTGCATCTGCCTTGTTCTGGACGGGCCGCGAGAGGAAAAGGGGGACCTGCCTCCGAGTGGGGCAGAGCCAGGGCGGCTGCGCTCCTACATCCCGGCAGTTGCTCTGCGCCAGTCAGCCCCCCCCCCCGCCCTCTAGCCAGTCTCCTCCTCTGGGCTCGGGGAATGGCCAAATATGAGCAAAGGCGGCGGAGGCTGGGACGGGCGGGATGCTGAGCCAGCTGCGCAAGACCGAGCGCAGAGGCTGGGGAATCGTAGATTCAAAGGATTGAGAAGTTGGAAGGCACCCAAAGGGCCATCTAGTCCATCCCCTGCAATGCAGGAATCGCGGCCAAGGAGGATCCCTGGTGGAGGCGGGGTGCCCCTTGGAGGAGTCGCCCGCAGCCTCCCGGTCCTGCGCCCAAGCGACTGGCTTCGAGGCTCATCTGCGCCCTGCCCTAGGAGAGCGGCCCTCGTGCCAACCTGCGGGAACTAAGGGGCATCATCCAGCCATGGGCCCCTGTGCACTGTGGCCTTGGGGGGGGGGCGGGTCAGCAGGTAGACCGTGTCCCCCCCCAGGCCTCCCGCCTTGTGGCAAAGCTCTCGACCAGGCTGCGTCGCCAGCCTCCCGCCTCTGGGATAAGCCTCTAGAGGAAGGAGCAGGCGGGAGCCTATTAGCACCCCGATTAGCACCGCCTCGCCTGGCATCTGTCTGGCTCGAGCCCTCCGCGAGGAGGAGTCTGCAGACGGGCTCTGGCTGGAGGGGTCATATCTGCTGGCAGTGCCCACTGCACTCGAGGAGCAGCCAGGGCGGCCTCTGCTCCTGGACTGGCCCGGCATGATGGGCGCAAAGACAACCGCCAGGCAGGCTGCGCGTGTGGGCACCGCTCAGTCCCGGCCAAGAAGGGGCTTTTCCGGAGACACCGGGCAGGAGCTGGCACAGTGCCCGAGCTGTGCGCGGACCAAGCCGAGCAAGCAGCCAGTAGACCGCCGGGAGAAGCCCAGTCCGAGCACTAGAGACCCCGCCCCGCGCTCCCCGCTTCGCTCCAGCCGCGCAGGTTGCGCCCCCTCCTCTCCCTCCCGCGGTTGGCGGCGGGTCCGGGCTGGCGGCGCTCCAGGCGGCGGGTCCCTTTTAGGCGCTCCTTAAGACCCCCTGATCGCCTTTCACCCGGGCCTCGAGCCCGGCTCGGGCAAGGAGCATTTATTTATAGGGTGTCAAATGCCCTCGAAGGAGGCCGAGCCAGTGGCGGGTCCCCCGAGCGAGCTCCTCTTTAAAGCCCTCGCAGCTGTCGCTCCCTGGAGCTCGGCCTGGCCGGAGGAGCACGCCGTGTCACCACCTCCCGCGCCAAGAGCCCCTTCCTGGCCCCGGGGAGACCCTCAGCTAACGAGCGCCCAGGAATGCCTTGACAACTTGATGGGCGGCGCGGGTGCCAAGGCCCGCGCCCGGAGCCTCCTCTGCGCGCCCGCCCCGTCTTAATGGCCCAGTGACGGCTCAATTCATCCTCGGGGAGGGAGGGAGGGGGGAGGCCCCACTGGCGGGCAGCTGCTCGGGGCTTAACGAGCCCGGAATACCTGGAGGGGCCCCGTCCCCTATGCCCTTGCTCCTCGGCGCCACCCACCCTGGCCCGGGCAGGATTGGCCCTCCGAGGGCATGCCTGCGCCTTCCCTTGCCGCCCCTCCGCCCCGCGAGCCGGACTTACGTCGCCGGCCTTCTTCTCGGCCAGCTCCAGCTTCTCCTGGGCCTCCTTGACGGCCTCCGAGTACTTGTCCACTTCATCCTCCGTCCCCTTCAGCTTCTTCTGCAGCCCCTGCTGCTCCTCCTCCAGCTGCGGGGGGTCGGGGAGAGAGAGAGGGGAGCGTCAGCGGGAGGCCGATGCGCTGCTGCTCGCTCCTACCCGGCGGGAAAGGGGGTGCCCGGGGTAAGGAAGGGGCCTGGGGGGGGGGCAGAAGGGCCTTCCTGCACTCAGGATTATCTGGGGTGGGGAGCCTCCAGAGATGGGAGCCCAGCGGTGGGAGTTGGGAGGGCATCTGCCTGGCTTAGTCCGGGCAGCTGGAAGCGGATTCACAGCTAGTGGGTGGGGGTCTTCTTGCCTGGCAAAGTGTCCATCCAGATCAGCTGTCGGGGATGGAGGGGGCTAGTGAGGTGTGGTTCCTCCTGGGGGTCTGCCCTTCTGGGGAGTGGGCGCCAAGAGGCCTGTGGGGCTGGGCGGGCGGGCACCTGCTTGCAGCGGTCCTCGGCCTGCTTCTTGTCGGCCTCCGCTTGCTCCGCTCGGTCGATGGCGTTCTCCTTGTCGAGCTTGAGCATCTGCATCTTCTTCTTGATGGCTTCCATGGCTGCGGCTGGAGAGGCGTCGGGACCCGACGGGAAGGACGGTCGGAGGCGCTCGAGCGGGCGAGAGCGAGAAGGAAAGGCGAGCGGAGCCGCAAGCGGTGGATACTGGCTGCGCGCCCCGAGCGGCTCGCGCTGCCTAAAAGCCGGGGAGGGGCCGGGCCCTCCCCCACAGGCCGAGCAGCACCTTTTAGGGACAAGCTGGCAGGGACGGGACCGGCCGACGAGCCTCGACGGGCGGGAGCGGGGAGCGGAAGGCGGGGACGCGGGCAGCCGGCCAAGCAGGCAGGCAGGCGCGGAGACGGGACGCCCCCAGCTCATCGCCGCTGGCCAGCCAGCCTGACGGCACGCGCCCCGGCACCTCTCCCCCTCCCTCGAGCAAGAGCCTCCCCGCTACCCCTTTGAGCTCGCTCCGTCCAGCGATCCATCCCTCTAGCCTTGGAACTGTTGGAACTGCTGCCCGCCTAGCCCGCCCGCGCCCCGCCAGGGCCACTGAGGCACCGGTCCGGGCCTTGGACCCTTCTGCAGGGTCGCCCCACGGCCAGGAGCCCCCCTAGGCGAAGGCAGGCCCCGAGTGGCCCCCCTTCCGCTTGGGCAGGCGCGGCGGGGGTCGCCAGGCCAAAGACAGCTGCCGCCCGGCCAGCCGCTTCCCCCACCCCGGAGTCTCCCAGCAGGCCGCGGGACAAGGGGAGCTGGAGGACGCTCCCAATTTGGGAAGCGGCGCCACAGATTTCCTCCCTTTCAGGGACTATTTTGGGCTTTCTCTCTCACGGACTTGCTCTGGGAACAGAGGGTGTTCCCTTTGCGCAGCGCTCCCCAGAGTCAGGCAGATGCTGGAGGGCTATGGGGCGGGCAAGGGTCCGAAGCTGTGGGGCTTTTGCTTGGGCTGCGCTGGAGTCCCAAGTCAGCCGCAAGCCTCCCTGTGGCCGGAGCCTTGCAGTCTCCAAGGCAGGAGGCTCTGCAAGCGCTCAGCGGGCCTGGAATGGCAAATCTCCCCATTCCTGCCCCACTCCGTGTCTTCCCTTCTGAGCAGCGGTGACCTCCAGCAGCAGGCACTGGCCGGCCCCTAGCAGACAGGAGCAGGTGGGCCTCTTGGCGGGGCTTCAGCCGGGCCTTCCTGGGCTTGCGCTGTGCAGGAGTCGAGGTGCAAAGGCGCTCCTCGCACCAGGTGAAGCAAGTCCTCCTGCTCCCGGTTGGATCTGCAGCACACTTGCCCCACCCCCGCCCGGACAGGAAGCCTCTTGCTTTGCTCCTCGTCCCCCAACTTGTGGGCAGGGATGTGCGCCGCTCGGGATCTTTCTCTAAGCTAGAGATTTCCAGTCTGTGTCACCACCACCTCTCCAAATCATCTCGCTTCTGGGGTTCTGCTGCTCCAAATTAGCCCTCATTTTCATTAGGAGGTGTGTGCATCCAAAACATCAGTGTTGCTTCCTCCCAGGTCTCCTAGTCCTATTATCTAAGGGTGAAAACATCTTCCCAAGTGCCAGGTACCGTGAGGGTTGGGAATTTGGGGGGAAAGAACCTGCTAGGCCAGGTCAAAGGCCCACCAGTCCAGCCTCCCCTTCTCACAGAGGCCAGCCAGTTGCCCGTGGGAGTCCACAAGGAGGGCCTGAGCCCAAGAGTAGCCCTCTCCCCACCCTGAGTGACTGGCATTCAGAAGCATTGCTGCCTCTGACCATGGTGGCAGAACATTGCCATGGTGGCTAGTAGCCCCTGCTAGCCTTCTCCTGCATTTGTGGGTTTTCTACAGATGAATCATGCTTTGCCATTACTTCTGTGTCACAACAGCACAGTCCTAGCTGAGCACCAGAAGCCACGCAATGGGACAGGACTGGCACCAAGCAGTAGAGCCAGAAGCACCATGAGGCTGGAAGGCGGCTCATCCTTAGGATCAGCAGAAATCCCGAGGGACCTCTTGCACCCAATGGGGTGGCCAGGACAGGAGCCGGATGATGCAAGACTGGACCCTGGAAGAAGCAGCAGCAGCAGCTGCTGCTGCCCCCTACACTCAAAACCCTGCCTGCGCCAACACATCCTGTGAGCTGCAAAGGCTGCTGGGCCTTGGTGCTCAGCTCTTCCTCGCCAGGTGCTGAGGTGGTGTGTAATGCCAGCCTCCTGCCACCCAACCCTGTAAGAGGAGGGGAGCAAGCAGGTGCCAGGACTGACAAATGCCCCACAGAAAGGGGGGCACAGTGCTGAGGCAAGAGGAGCAGAAGGGCCAGGAAGACAGTGCACAAAGGTCTGCCTGGGCAGCTTACAGAGGGAGGCTGACAATGTGGGAGGCCAGAAAGGTGGTCTTGTCAGGGGCTGAGCCTGGCCTTATGGAAACTCTTCTAAGGGGGTATAAAGCCCAGGCACTGTGGGGTGAATTAGCTGCCAGCCCAAGAGGAAGCGGCTGTGGAGGCAATGGGGGTTCCTTCTGTGGGAGACAAACGCATATTCTCGACAGTAAGTTGAGGGGCAAAGGATCACAGAGCCGCCTTGCGAGACAGACTCAGGCCACAGGAATGTGGTTGCTGGGGAGAGAGCTCTGCCATCTCCCTTGTTTGCAGCAGCGGGAAGAAACAAGAGAGTCCTTCTGCTTCCGGTCACTCTCACACTTCTCTGCTTCCCCGTGTCTTGGAGGCAGACAGATGTCTGTTGGTGGCCTCCCTGAGCACAGACTCCAGGTTTGTCATCAACGATGTATTTTGTAGCCTAGAAGTGTTTTACCTGCATAGTTTTACTGTGATCCAACGCAAGACTGTTAAGTAAGTAAACACCATTTTTAAGCTGACTTTATAAATTGTTGCCTGGTTCTTTGTTAAGAGGGGGAAGCCAGCTCACCTTCATTAGTCGGGATTGCTCAGAAAAGATAAGGCTTCGCAACCTAGTTTCAAGCATCTATGTTTTGCTGCCATACATGGGAGACTGGAGGGATAAATTGTAATTAATATATCCCCTCCTAACCATCAATCACCCATCCCACACCTTCCACTGATGGGCCCTCAGTGTGACGGTGCTCAGCCCCAGCTTTGCTGCCTGAATGAGGCCCCGGTGGGCCCTTGGCTCTGGGCAGTGTGGCTGTGGGGCATCTTGGCTGGTGGATCACCTCCATAGAGCAAAGACCCCTCCCCACTGGCCTTGCTGGTTTGTTTGTTTGCTGCACAAGAGGCTTGAGGGGTACCTGGAGGAGGAACCCCGTGGGAGGGAGTCCCGATTCTTTTCTGCACCTGATTTTGTGCTGGGTGTCCTTGGCTCCTCCATGCCCTCTGCCTGAAGGGCAAGGGGCTGTGGGGTGGGGTCACAGCCAGAGACAAGGAGCCAGACACCCACTCCCAAGTGTCAAGGCATGCAGAGAGCTAGTTCCTGTACTGAGTTTGGCCTTCTGAGTAATCATCATTACCTGGATGAGACCCCATGTCAGATGGTCAGAGGACAGCTGGAGAGGAGGGGGAGGGCTGGGCTCCTGGGCCTCTGCCAGAGTGGCTGACTGCCCCCTAGGGGGCTGACCCAGCACTGTGGCCAAGGGGAGGGTGGGGGGAGATGAGGAGAGTCCTTGCTTCCCTGATGAAAGGCCCTGCCAGTCTGGCATTTGGCTTGGTGGCAGAGGGGCTGTGGGATTATCACGGCCTGGCCTGAAAGAACATCGCAACACGGACGGATCCAGCTGGACGTCTTCAGCAGCCCTTGTCTCTTGCATAGGTAGCCTAGGAGATTGGGCTGGGGAGGAGTTGGTGGCCTGCTGGCACCAAAGACATGAGGTCCTGGAAGCCCAACGTAGGATGCTGAAAGCCAAGACCTCCAAGGTAGCATTCTCTGAAATGCTACCTGCTCCATGCGCAGGCCAGACGGACAGGCACAGCTTGGGGGTCTCAATGCATGGATGAGATTATGGTGTCAGGTGGAGGGGTTTGGACTGATCAGGTTGGGACTGTACAAAAGGGTTAGGGTTGGACTGGGATGGAACCAGACTGTTGTGAAGAGCTCCAAGGGGACTTCTCCAAACCAATGGATGCTGAGACAAAGAATCTCTGGGTTCAGCCAACCAGCTACAAATCCACAAAGGATGTAGCCCACATTTTACCAGCTTAACCACAGGAATATCATACGGGACTTTGTTGAAAGTCTTATTGAAATCAAGATAAACTTCGTCCAAAGCATTCCCCTGATCCACCAAGCCTGTAGCTATTAATAAGAAATAAGGAGGTTGTTTTTCCTTTCTCCTGTTGTTTTGGAAAGTGCAAATTTGATTGATCCTCCTTTAAATGTAAACTGAATTTAATTTCTCCTCACTCCCTAGTACTGCTTTTTCCTATGCTGTGATTTGTACCTTTGGCTGCCTTGCTGCAGGAGGCAGGAGACAAGTGGCCCCCAGTGCGCTCTCTCTCTCTCTGTGTGTGTGTGTGTGTGTGTGGGTGGGTGGGTGGGTGGGTGGGTGATGGTTTTGTGGCCTGAGGAGTTTCTCTGGTAACAGATGGAGGAGCTGCTCCCTGGCTGGCCCTCATCAGCACCATCTTCAGGCAATTGTTGTTGTTGTTTAGTCGTTTAGTCGTGTCCGACTCTTCGTGACCCCATGGACCAGAGCACGCCAGGCACTCCTGTCTTCCACTGCCTCCCGCAGTGTGGTCAAACTCATGCGGGTAGCTTCGAGAACACTGTCCCACCATCTCGTCCTCCATCGTCCCCTTCTCCTTGTGCCCTCCATCTTTCCCAGCATCAGGGTCTTTTCCAGGGAGTCTTCTCTTCTCATGAGGTGGCCAAAGTACTGGAGCCTCAGCTTCACAATCTGTCCTTCCAGTGAGCACTCAGGGCTGATTTCCTTAAGAATGGATAGGTTTGATCTTCTTGCAGTCCATGGGACTCTCAAGAGTCTCCTCCAGCACCATAATTCAAAAGCATCCATTCTTCGGCAGTCAGCTTTCTTGATGGTCCAGCTCTCACTTCCATACATCACTACTGGGAAGACCATGGCTTTAACTATAGGGACCTTTGTTGGCAAGGCGATGTCTCTGCTTTTTATGATGCTGTCTAGTCTTCAGGGAATAGCAGAGCTTTTTAGAAGCAGAGTCATGCACCAAGAAGCCAGTGAATCATCCCGTTTGATAGCCACAACCAGGCTTCTGTGGATGGGAGAAGAAGGGGCCTTATGGCTCCTTGCGGCTGATCCCAAATCCTCCTTAGCCTAGAAAACACACACACACACACACACACACACACACACACTTACACTTCTTCAAGATCCTCAATCTGGAACCCCTCCCACTGACGATCTACTTGTTATGACTGAAAACCCTAAAGAAAGTTTGAAAAGAATGCTGGAACTGATTAAACATTTTGGAGAAGTGACAGGCTTTAAGCTGAATATAACAAAAACAAAATTGCTTCTTAAAAATGAAACAACAAAGGAAAAGGATGGTTTAGAAAAAACATCGGGCCTGAAAATTTCTCAAAAAGCGAAGTATTTTTGGATCACCGCCAAAAATATAAATTTATTTCAGGATAACTACACAAAAATTTGGTTAGAGATTAGAAAAAAACCTTGAAACCTGGAGTAAACTAAAGTTAACATTTCTGGGCAGGATTTCCATGATAAAGATGAACGTGCTTCCAAAATTAATCTTTTTATTTCAAATGATTCCAATACTGGGTGAAGCGGGCTGCCTCGAGATATGGCAAAGAGAGATTTCCAAATTCTTGTAGGAAGGGAAGAAACCCACATTCCATGCCGGAGTGAGAGCCAGGTATCGAGACCAGCTGTGAGTGAAGGCTGTTCTGCCCCTGCCCCCCCCCCCATCCCTGGGGAGAACTTGCTAGGATAATTACCCTCAATCGTCCTTGTTTTTTCTTTGCTAACAATCTCCCGCTATTGTAGGAGCTGCCTCCATTAAGGCAGACAGGAACCAGAAGCCGAAGGATGCTGTAGTTGTGATTCCTGGATCACAAGTGGTTGGATTAGATGACCCTCGGGTGTCCCTTCCAACTCTACACTTATTATATGACACCAGGCAGCAAGGAAAGCAAAGGGCAGCCGACTGTCGAAATCTCCGTGGAGCAGAACACACTGGCTCCCTTCCACAATGCATGGAGGGAGGCAGCTCTATGGCCTGCTGGGCCCCCACCCTCTCCATCTGAGCTCAGACAAGGAGGAAGGCACAGCTGGGCCCAGGAGTGGCAGCATATCCTTGCTAAGCATGGAAAATCCACCCCCCCCCATACTCTGAGACATGTTCTCCCTTCACTGTCAGAGGCAGGAGCCTTCAGAGTACCAGTTGCTGGAAGCCACCAAGGGCGGGGGGAGTCCAGATAGTCCTCTTGTGCTCGGGTCTTGCTTGTGGGCTTCCATAACGGGCACCTGGTTGACCACTGTGAGGACAGGATGCTGTCCTAGGTGTGTCCTAGGTGTCCTAGGTCCTTTGGCCTAATCCAGCAGACCCTTCTCATGTCCTCAACTGTCCCACTGCTGGTGTGTGCCTGCTGGCAATCTGGACCCCCAGGGAACACCCTGCTGCAGCTCCTGCCCCTCCACCCCTTATGGGGCCTTCTGGCCCACAAGGGCTAAGACAAGCCCAACCCCTTTCCTACATGGTCCTGCATGCAGTGCCTTTTGCTGCCTGCCGGGTGGGGCTGCGGGGCTCTTTCCTGCCCAGCTCCCTCTGCTGAGAGCTGCTTGGGAACATTTATTCTGTAGGCCGTGCAAACTTGTTAATTGCTCCGCCCAGGCCAGGCCAGGGTCAGTGCTAGACCTAGAAAGGACTCCTTCCAAACTCTACTGGAAACCCCTTTCCTACCATGGGAGCATCTCCATTTGCAGCTCCCTGTTTAAATGGCATAGACTCTGTCATCGCCTCCAAACTGTTCCATCTTCTCTGCTAATGAATGTCTAATTACAGCAGGTGCTGCATGTGTGTTCAGCGAGTGAGGGCAGAGTGTGTCCCAGGCTGCTGGCAGCTCCAGGACGACGTGGGCAGCAAAGGTGCTCCTCTGCCTCCTGCTCTCCCTAATTCCCCTCGGAGTGATGAGCCAGGAACAGGTGTGGGGCTGAGGAAGGGGTGCCTTCCTCCTGGGGCACCCGCTTGCTTGCCTGTCCACCGGCCCACCTGTCTCTCAGATCAGCCCCGGGGGGCTATTTCTGGCTCTGGGCTCAGCGCAGGCAGCTGAGGATTAGGACCACCTCCCCATGCCAATAACGTCACCTCTGGCACAGCTCCGGCTGCCTTGGGAGCAGGGCCTGCTCTGGGGGCTTCTCCCCATCTCCTGGGGACAGCTCTCTGGGGACCTGATGGCAGGAGCAGCAAAAGCCCCCCCAAGAGATGGGGGTTTCAGAGGAAGGGAGAAGAACAGGGCCTGCTCAGATGTGGGGGGAGGAGAGCTCCCTTGTGTCCTCTGCCCCAGGATGCTATTGCTGCTGGGATTACAGAGAGGACCACCCAGAAGCGGACTGGGGGGGGGGCAAGGGAAACCAGTCTGGGTACTGGTCCCATTAAGTTAGAGCACTTAGCAGATATCAGCCTGTTAGCCTCGCAGGCCTCGGGGCAGGCATAGCACTCAGGGTTGTCTCTGCTGCACAGGAGCAGCTCCTCAGGCTTTAAGGCAAAGCCTGGAAATGTCGTGGGGGCTTCCTCATGGGAAGGTGGGGCTCTGCCCCTGAGCCCCTATGGCCCTTTCCCTCCACAGTCTCTGCTGCTGTTTCTGCACACCTGTGGGGAGCTCAAAAGAAGCTGCTGGCAGCTCAGTGGCCGCCTACAAATATACTGGCTGTTCCTGGGGCACAGGCAGGCTGGTCTGTCCTTGATCCTGGAGGGGGGATGTTAGGATGTTAGGGAGGGGGCAATAGAGCAACAGCCTTGGCAGAGGAGGGAGGGAGGGTTCAACTGCCCAAGCAGCCTGAGGTTCACACCCAGGCCCCAAACCTGGGAGGGCTGGATGACAGCATCTACAGAGGTCAGAGAGAAGCATGAGAAAGGACACCTTCTTCCTTCTTGCTTGCTCAAAGCCTATATGGCAAAGGGAGGGCCAGGCTGGGGCTCAGTCTGACGGAGACAAGGGGCTTCCTCGCAGGGAGGATTGAGTGCAGCAGCCAAGGAGACCCAGGAAGGGCTCTGCGAAAGACACAACAACCCCTCAGCCTCAGCAGCTGCAATGAAGAAGACTTTAATTTATTTGAGATGACTCACAACATGAAAGTACTGTAAAATATATAGTGTTATGGCTGGGGGACCAGAGTCTGTTAGTGAATATTAGAAACTAATAAACGGAAGTATTTAGATAATATGTGGGATAAGAAGGGAAAAGACAAGCTGCAGAACTGCGCCAGAATCCATGGGTTCTCCTTGCAGAGCCACTGAGCAACAATGGGGGACCAGCATGGAGTCATTCGGGGCCTTGGCAATGCAAAAGAACTGTGCCCCCCCAGGAGTGGACAGACAGGAGAATTGGCAGGCTGCCAAGGGGATGGGGATGTGATGTCACAGGAAAATCTGTCCTTTTTGAAATCTAAAAGTGTGCTGGGAAGGAGTGGGCCGGACTCTGCGGGCTGCTGGGGAGGCGAGAGGCAGGCAGAGACACAGACCCTGGTTGGGGGCCAAGACCCCAGGAAGCCTGTGCATGGCTCAGCAGAGACTGGGGCGGCTTCCCTGGCTGGTAAGAAGAAGCTGCACTTCCCAGTGGAAGAGGCATGAACAGCCATCCATGGTAATCTCTGTTACTTCTGCATCCAAAGTGGCGATGGGAGTGGGTGGCCAAGAGCCCAGAGCCCCTCAGTTTGGTTCCCCTTGGAAGCCTAGAAAATATCCCATGTCTCTCCTTCCTTTCAGGTGAGAGGAGCCTTTGCCAGCTGCGGTTGGCCAGGCTGTTTCACTGCCAAGACAAGCCTGGCAGCACCCCTACAGAAGAGCCAGGACTGAGGTGCCCAACAAACAGAGGGGCTCCCCTCCCCCTCTGGGAGGAGGCCAGATTTGGCCCTGGCTGCTCCTGCCGCCTGTGTTTGCAGCGCCATGCCATACCTGGCATTCTTTCCAGGCTACAGAAGTCTGCAACTGCTAAGGAGACGCTCCCATAATAAATGCCTCAGGACTGCAGCAGATGAGGGAGAAGAGGGAGAGCCCTGCCTGTGGGGCTCAGGAAGTGCAGTGGGCGGGGTCTTGTGGGGCCAGATGGCCCTTTCTTGTGGGAGGTGCCAAGCCAGTGGGGTCACCAGCTGGGCAGGGGGCACATAAAGAACAGGGATGGAGGTGGCGTTCTGGTCTAAACTACTGAGCCTCTTGGGCCTGCTGATCAGAAGGTTTGCAGTTCGAATCCCCGCAATGACAGGGTGAGCTCCCGTTGCTCGGTCCCTGCTCCTGCCAACCTAGCAGCTCGAAAACATGTAGATAAATAGGTACCACTGCGGCGAGAAGGTAAACGACATTTCCGTGTGTTCTGGCTTCTGTCATGGTGTTCTGCTACGCCAGAAGTGGTTTTGTCATGCTGGCCTCACAACCTGGAAAGCTGTCTGTGGACAAACACCGGCTCCCTCGGCCTGAAAGCAAGATGAGGACCTCAACTCCAGAGTCGCCTTTGACTGAACTTAACTGGCCAGGGGTCCTTTACATTAAGAACACAAGAAGAGCCTGCTGGACCAGGCCAATGGGCCTTCTAGCTCCACATCCTGTTCTCACAGTGGCTAGAGAGTTTTCCCATGAGAAACCAGCAGACAGGATGGATCCGAACCCAAGAGCCCTCTCTTCTCCTGTGGCTTCCAGCCACTGGCATTCAGAAGGCAGAGCCGAGCCCTTGAGAGCCTCTCCTCCTCCATGAATTTGTCTAATCCTCTTTTAAAGCCACCCTAATTGGTGGCCATCTCTGCCTCCTGTGGGAGGGAGTTCCAAGGGTTAACTACGCCTGGATCATATCAGTAGCCCCAGTAAAGGCTTTGGACCATGCAAGCGCAACTTCTCATGGCCCTCCAGGGGCTCCCTCTCAGCCCGCCTTTCTTTACAGGTTTTGTTGTGACAGTCTGAAACGGAAAGAATTGTAAAGTACTTTGCATGATGCACTGTGCTAGAAAAGACGATGACCACCACTGGCCCAGCACCCTGGACATCTCCACTCTCCCCCCCCCCCAGGTGGGAGCTTTGCTGCTGGGGCTGGAGGAAGGAGCTCCCTGGAGGCCTGGCTGTCACAGCGGCAGCCAAGGGGGCTGAACCCTCCCCTCGTCTGCAGGAAGGCGCCCCCTCCACCACTTAGGTGCCCTTAGAGGCAACTCTGGGCTGTGCAAGAGAAGGGCGGCCAAGGGGCTTCTCCACCCCCTAAGCTCAATTTCCCCAAATGGGGACTCCCCCCCCATGCCAGACCTGTGGCTGGTCCCCTAACGTCGCTCCGCACCATCTGCAGAGAGGAAGCAAAGCCACACAGACTCACGTCTTCCTTCCTTCCTGCAGCAGATAGAGGCTGCGCTGCACTGAGAGTCCTGGGCAGAGAGGCTCTGGGGGGGCCTTCATCCTCTCGCTTCTTGGGGGAGCTTGGCTGGCCTCCCTGCGCAGCGCTTCCTCCAAGAAGGTGGGAGAGACTCAATTATTGCCAGTGGGAACTAAGGGACCCCTGCCTTCTTCTTCTCCCAGGCCTTTTAAACGGTGTGTGTTGCAATGTCTTTGCTATTATGGTGTGGATGTTTGTGTTTTTATGTTGTAAACCACCCTGTAATCTTTGGATGAAGAGCAGTATAGAAATATAATGAATCCTCCTCCTCCTCCTCCAACCCAACTCCCCGCAACACAGGAATCACATCTAGAGAATTCCAGGTGCCCCGCTGACCTGTTTCAACACCTCCAAGGGAGAGCCCAGCATATCCTGAGGGAGTCCATTCCAATGTTGAACAGCTCTCACTGTCAGAAAGTTATTCCTGTTTAGTCAAAAACTCATTTATTCCCATTTGAATCCATTGGTTTGGGTCCTACACCCCAGAACAGGGGGGGGGGGGGGAAACTTGCGATTGCCCTTTATAGAGATCTGAAGGGGGCCGCCAGATCTCCTTTCAGTCTCTCCTCTTATCCAGACTAAACATTCCTAACTCCCTCAACCGTTCCTCCTAAGGCTCGGTTTCCTGACCCTTGATCATCTCGGTCGCCTTCTCTGCACATTCAAGCTTGTTAATATCCTTCTTAAACTGGGGGTGCCCAGAACTGGACCCAGGACTCTGACCAAGGCCAAAGAGGGTAGTGCTAGGACTTCCATGGATCTGGACACGGGATTTATGTTGGTGCTGCCTAGAAGAGCATTAGCATTGTTTGCTGTTGCATCTTGCTACTGACCCATGCCAAGCTTATGGCCTCCTAAGACTCCCCTTGTCCTCATGTACTGCTGTCAAGCCAGGTGGCCCCCCCCCCCATATCTATGTGCAACTTGTTCTTCCTGCCCAAGTGCAAAGCCAGCCGTCTCCTCCTTGCAGGCTGTTCAGCCATAATAAGCATTCATTCAGTCTCTTCCTCTCAGGCACAGGCCCACAACTTTCCAAGAACGATGGAGAATGGCCGCCTCACCGCTCCCTCCTAACTCTATTGCTTATGAAGTTTACAAGCACAAGTCCCAGTCCCGATCCTTGAAAGAACTATCCATTTATTCCTGCTCTCTGCTTCCTGCTACTTAACCAGTTCCTGATCCCTGAGAGAACTTCTCTTCTTATTCCTCGACTAAGCAGCTTACTCAAGAGTCTTTAGCGAGGTACTTTGTCAAAAGCTTTTTGAAAGGCTCAAGCACACAATGTCAACTGGACCACCTCTCTATATGCTTGTTGACACTCTCAAGAGGTTCATGAGACAGAGCTTGACTTGCAGAAGCCATGCTGGCTCTGCTTCAGCAAGGCTTGTTCTTCTATGGGCTTAGTAATTCCATTTTAAAAAAATGCTCCACTAGCAGATGTTTCCTGGAACAGAGATTAAGCTAACCAGCCTGCCATTTCCTATGGATACCACTCTCCTAGATTTGTGTATCATTTGCAAGGTGGCTCAAAACTTATTGTGTGGTGTCTACACCCCAACCTGGTTCCTTATTCTGTATATATTGCCTGTGATTGGTGTGGGCACACAACTTTGCCCCCAGAGAACATGAGTGTGCATACTGAGGGGGACAGTCCCCGAGATAGGGAGATCTGTAATACGGAGTAAACACACAAGGACATGTGCCAAAGGTCAAGGGAGGACCAGTTGAGATTGCCCAGGGTGGCTAGGTGCCCAGCATTTGTGCATGTTCTGCAAAGAGAGCCCCCCCCCCCGTGTCTCAGCAGGCTTTTCTTCCTTTCAGAGGAGCAAATGGGAGTGACACCTCCTGGGACGGGACGGACAGGGCTGCCTGCGGGATGTGTGAGTGGGGCTGGGCGGGCCAGGCGCTGGTCCCCGTCTACGGCTGCAGAGAACAAGGCAGGCACTAGACTGGCTCTGAAACTCTTTCCAAACTTCCTCAGGCTCTTCTTGCCCCACAGCTGAGCCCCATGCATCACCCTCAGGATGGTCGAGTGGGGAAGAGAGACCCAAAGGTGGGGGGGGGGGGGCGTAGCACCTGTTCCACACCACTGAGAGACGGAAGTTGCAGGGAAGCCAGTTTATTCAAGGCAGGCCCTTTGCAGGCCTGGGGGGTGGGGTGGGGGCGTGTCTGGTTCTTCGTGTGCTGATCACACGCACCCCATAATCCATAGACTCATGCAACTGTAGAGAGTTGGAAGGGACCCTAAGGGTCATCTAGCTCAACCCCCTGGGACACAGGGGTCCCTCCACCCGCCTCCCTTGGATTCCCTGACATAGAAAGGACACAGGCGGCTTATGGATGTATCAAAATTACAAAAGGTGAGAAGCCTCAGCAAGTGTGTGTGGGGGGGGGGTTTCAAAAAAGGGGGGGTGTCGAGCCTTGTGGTTTGGGGGTTTGCAGCACAAAGCGAATTTGCTGCTGCTGCTGTAATGGGGAGGGTTAGGGCAGGACCTGGAGGGGGGCAGGCAAGTGGGTGCCAGAACCGGGGGGGGGGGGATGTTCTGGGCCCACACAGACAGGCACTTGGGAACAAGAGCAGCTATGACAAGAGAGGAGTGGGGTGCAGAGGCCTGGGGGGCAGCAGGCAGAGAGGGGGCTGAGGGGGGCTGCTGCCTCTAAGCCCCCCCTTGGCTCCCATTTAAGGCACCCAATATTTGGTTGGAGTGGAGGCTAATCCACATTGCACAGTCAGGCCACAGGCAGCGACCCCCCACCCCAGAGAGAGAGGCAGGCTGAGTAGCCAAGGCACAAGGAAGGAAGATTCCCGGAAGAAAAGGCGAGGGGGCTTGGGGAGCCTCTGTCCCCCCCCCCCACGCTCTCCCTAGAAGGGCAGTCCAGAGCGTGGCACGTGGCGGGGGCCGTGGGGCAGGGCGGGCGCAGGGTGGGCAGTGGCAGGCCTCCATCTCTCCCTGCTCGGGAGGAGGCCTGGCTGGTCCTTGCTGGGGGCGGGGGTGTCGGCATTAAATAGGGGAGCAGGGGGGGCCGCGGCGGTGCTCAGGGGCAGAGGCAATGGCGGAGCTCAGTTTGGCCCTTCATCCCGCAGCTCCGAGGGCAGGAACTTGTACTGCTGCTGCCGGATCATGGCCAACTTCTTGCGTGCCTCCTCCAGCTCCCGCTCCTTGCGCAGCATCTCTTCCTGGGCAGCAATGATCTGGGGGGGGGAGGGCAGACCGTGAGGCGGGGGGTGGGAGCAGCTGCCCCATTGCTTGACAGCAGCGCCTGCACTGGGGGGGGGGGCACCTGGCACTCCCCCCTTCCTCGCTTGCAACCACTGGGGGGGCCAGAGTCCCACCTGCCTGCAAAGGCAGCCTCGGCCCCCTGTCCTCCCCCCACCCCTCCCTGGGGGCTCACCTGCGCAATCCCGCCCACCATCTTCTCCTTCACCACCACCGTCTCGTTCTCCTGGTCCTGGAAGGCGGCCGCTTTCTGAGCTGCCTTCACCAGGTTGTCGGACGCCCTCTTGACGGCGTTGCCAGCGGCCTGGAGGTGTGGGGAGAGAGAGAGGGATGGGACTCCCCCAGGATACAGGCATGGGGGGCAGGAAGGAGCCGGCCAGAGGAGGCTCACCAGCCCTGGCCGCCTGCCCCAAACCAGACGTAGGAAATTTGGGGATTTTTTGGGTGTTGGGGGTGGGATTAAATCTGGAAATAAAACCTTCCCAGAAGGCAAAATATTTTAACAGCCACATCGTGAGGCATGAACTGCAGGAGAGCAGAGCTGCCCTGGGCTGTCCATTCGCAGGACCCCTCGCCCATTCCCCCTGCCCACAGCCAACTCCCCCCCCCCCAATTTGGCTTATGCTGGACACAGGGTGCAGGGTGAGGGAGGAGTCGGCAGCGTGGGGGGCCAGGGAAGACACGGCCTCCCACAAGCCCTTCCTGCCCACCCTTGAAGACTTGCTGCTCCCGGGATTTGGAGAGTTGGAAGGGAGCCAAGGGTCACAAAAGGAGCCCCCCCCCCCGTGGGAAAACTCAAAGGCCGCCCTGTACCACCTCCCAGGACTGTGCTGCAGGGGCACAAGGAAGGTGGGCAGCATCAGCTGAGCAGCCCCCTCCCTGCGCCCGACTTGGGTGTTCCCGAGGCCGCACGCCCCCCGGCCTCCCCGCTTACTCACCTGCAAGCGCTTCATGGCCTCCGAGTCCTGATCCGCCTTGACCTTGCAAGCCACCAGCAGCTGGGCGGTGGAGGCAGCCACCTGCTTGGCGGAGGAGATGAGCTTCTCCTCGCTGGCGTGGCCCTGCACAGCTGCATTGGCCGCCTCACACAGGTTGTTGGTGGCAGCGGCCACCATCCGCGCCTTGGCATGGGAGGAAGGAAAGCGAGTGAGCGGAGGGGGAAGCCGGCCAGCAGCTCACCCAGGCTCCCCTGCAAAGCGGATGCAGGTGGCGACTGGGGCCCCCACAGGGGGAAAGGAGCCTCTTTCTCCCCCCCCCCCTTTGGTCCCCTTTGTACTCACCGCTGAAATGAGGCCCTGGGACCACTGCCCGTCGTCCAGGGCGTTGGCAGGGATGGCACCCACCTGGCAACAGAGAAGGCGGAGGGGGGTGAGCCCAGAGGGTCCCCAGGAGGCCAGGCCTCCCCCCCCGATAGATAGATAGATAGTTAAGACTTTATTCGCATTAGCCAATGGCCATAGTAACATAAAACAAGCAATATATACAAATAAAATATATACAAATAAAAAAAGACAGCAATGGGCAAAAAGGGCAATCAAATGACCAAGATTATCATTCAGATACTGGCCCTTAATCTCATTGCACCCTCGATCAACTTAGCAACCTTTGCTGTTGTCTGATCATTTTGATCTGATAAAAGAAAGAACAATGCGGCCTCAGATGGGCGGCCTGGGATGGTAAGTAAGAGTGGGGTGATGATCTCATTCCTCAGATCTTTATAAAGGGGGCAGGACAGGAGAACATGAGCCACTGCCCCCCCCCGCCCAGTCCACAGGACTCACCTTCCCTTGGGCCACTAGCTCTCTCTGGGCGGCTGAGGCTGCTTTCACCAAGGCGCTGGTTGCGGCCGCAATGGACTTGGCAGCCTCCAGAATCTGCTCCTCAAAGTTCAGGCTCTCGTCTGCCTGCTGTTGGGGGGAGAGCAGAGTCAGCGGGGAGAGAGGGGAGGGCGGGATCACCTGGCATTGTGGCAGGATTTCGAGACACCCCCCAAACCCCACATTCAGAGACCAGGCCAGCAGACCCCTGGGAGGGACTAGGGTGGCCTCCAGCAGCAGCCTTGGGCAGACGGGTGAGGGTGGCATCTGGGGGGCCCAGGGGCCCTCCTGGGGGCAGCCCAGCTGCCCACCTTGGGCTTTGCCCGCGGCTTCAGCTGCTCCAGCTTCTTGGCGGCAGCCTCAATGGCGGCAGCGGCGCCCAGCAGCTCGTTCTCTGCGATGACGGTGGGATCCTCAGGGTCCACCCATTCCGTCCCTGGTGGGAGAGGGAAGCAGGAGTCAGGAGGACGGAGAGCCATTCCTCCCTCCCCCAGGAGCCCCAACAAGACCCCACCCACTTTGTTCAGGCGGGCATTTCTGCCCCCTACTGGCTTCACTTTCTCCTGTTTCAGAGGGGTCCCTTCCGGAGAGGGGAAGCAGGGGGCCTCCCCCGGGGGACCCACCCACCTTTCATGGCCTCCGCTGCCTGGATGAGCTCCGTCACCGAGCCGGCCACGCGCTTGGAGTACGCAGCCAGCTGCTGCTTCAGGTCATGGCTGGGTTTCTGGAGGATCTGGAGGAAGATGGGGGGGGGAACAAGGGGTGAGCCATGCCCAGACCCACAGGGGGAGGGCAGAAGGCGGTGTGTGTCTTGGGGAGGGTCCCCCCTGGCAGGGGCTCGCCTGCAGCAGGGCACCCAGGGGTGGGGGCTGCGGAAGACGTGGACACCCTGGCAAGAACCACAAGGGAGGCCAAAGGAAGCCTGGGGAAAGGGGCAAGGAAGGTGCAAGAGGCTGAAGGAGGGAGGGGAGGAGGTGGAAAGAAGAGCAATGGAGGTTCAAGGCCGCACAGACTTCCCGGCTCCATGAGCTGCCCAGCAGCAGCAGGGCGAGGGGTCAGGGAGACCCTGAAGCTGCCTCCCCTGGAGCAGGCTGGGCACCTCTTGTCCGTTTGCATTGCTTAGTGCAGAAAGTATTGATCTGATGTGCAGAGATCTTTCCTATTCTACTGAATTCAAGAGGGTTCTGGAAGCGTCTCTGCGTGAAAGAAACAGGCAGAAGGTTCATGGTGTTTGGGTTCTTCCTTCAGAGATGCTGAGTAGTGCTGGATTAGACGGGCCCTGTTCTCTCTTCTGTCAAGGTCATGCTGACTATAATAAGAGGCCAGAAAGAGCCTGTTTTTCTCTTTCTATCTCTCTTCCTTCTGGTGCTCTGTACATAGTATGCTGAGTGTTATGGTTTAGACTTAGGAACTATTTTAAGTTTAAGTTAAGTCTGCTGCAACTGGACTTCTTATGGACAGGGCCAATTCTGAATGTATGGGATTTGTGACCATTATTACTCATTTGCCTTCAGTAGCAGTAAAGCTCTGCTGGATGAAATATAATTGCCTCCGGTCTAATTTTTGGGAATCTGCAACGTGCTTGTTGCTCTGCTAACTGCACATCAGAGTTCTGCTCTGGATCAATATTGAGTAGAATTTCAATGACACCTCTAAGGGAGGCGGCTTGGCCTCAGATCTCAGAATCGCAAGATTTAAAGGGACCCCAAGGGCTCATCTAGTCCAGCCCTTTGCAGTGCAGGAATCCCAGCTGCCCTGACCCCGGGGAGCAAGAAACCTTCTGGGCTGCACCCCTGAGAGTGGGAAGACCTTCTTTTGCCCCTCCTTCCCGCAACACAGAGAGGCAGGCAGAACTGCCGGCTCAGGCTAGTCATGGCCGAGCCAGGATTAGAACCCAGAGCAGCAACACTGCCCACCCCTGATCCAAGTGAGATGTTAGCCACACTGCAGCTGGGACTGGCTCCCAGCGCTTATTCACCACGGCATCCCAGAATCCAACACAGCACAGCAGAAAGGCAGGCACACAGCAAGGGCCCAGAGTTAAGGGGGGCAGGAGAGCCTGGCTCACCCCTCCCTTCTGCCAGGAGACTCCCCCCCCCCATGCGTGTGAGCACACACACACCCCAGGTGCCACACACTCCCATGCAGGGCACTCCATACTCACAGGCTGCCCAGAAGAGAAAGAGAGAGGAGAGAGAGAGAGAGAGAGAGAGAAAAGGGGTGAGCAGGGAGGAGGAGGAGGAAGCTGCTGGGGGGGGCAAAGGGCCCCCGCCCCGAGATCCAGCCTCCGCCACGCAGGGTACAGGGAAGAGAGAGGGACATGCGCTCACCACCAGCACGTGCTCCAGCAACTCCAGGTAACCGTTGGCACACTCCTTGCCAAAGCGCAGCGCCCGCTGCCGAACCTCCGCGTTGGCCTCTGGGTGGTAGGCAGCCTCCTGCAAAAGCCCCTCGGGTGAGAAACAGCCTAATGGAGGAGCCTGGCAGGGTGGTGCCAGGGCTGGAGCGCTGGGCACAGGTTCGCTGGGCCTGGGAGAGAAGCCTCCAGAGCCACGCCGGGTCCAGAGAGCCCCTCTGGCTTACCAGCTCTTCCAAGATCCTGGCCCAGCCTCCTTTGAATTGTGGAGCTGGCAGGGACCCCAAGGGCCATCTAGTCTAGGGTTGACATATGTCTGGTTTCTCCCAGACAGGTCCTCTTTTTGGGGGTGCAACATCTCAGTCTGGGCAGATTTTGAGAATGTGCCAAAATGTCTGGGTTCTTGCAAGCAGCCAGGAAGTGTGTGTGCGAGGATCACTCTTAACTTTTTCCTATTCTACAGTGCACCTGCCTGGTGCATTTTGGGGTTGGGCTCATCATCAAATGGCAGATTGGCTGCTACTGGTCCTAGACCGGACCTCTGTTGGCCATACTGGTGCCCAGGAAGCTGCCAGTGAGCAGGCGGGAAAAACTCCCTGGAGGGGGGTCTCTGCTGGCACCTTCTCGCTCTGTCTCCCCTTCCCCACCCCAGTGCCTTGTCCATTGAGTGCAATTAAGCAGACTCTATTTTGCAATATCAGAAAGGTCTAGGAAAAGAAACAGAGCGCTGGCTAGTAAAGAGGACCCCCCCTCAGCTCTCTCTGTCCTAATTAAAAGCTTGGGGGGGGGGGCATTTGGAGATGAGCCAACTCACCTCGGCTACACAAATTCTTGAATGTAAGTTAAAATACACAGCTCTCATGGAAGGCCAGGGAAAGCCCCCCTCCCCATTTTTGTGTGTGGGGTGTGTGCCCTATTTTATACATCTTGAAATCTTAGCAGACTGAAGAACCTAGAAAAGAAAGTGGTGGGGGTTTGGGGGGGAAGAGTGGAGGAAATGGCGGAAGCACTGCGCACCCCATTTCCCCCCAAAAGCTTCGCTCCTTTCCTCTGGTCACCGTTCTGCTTGGATCTTCATATTGTATTTCTTCTTGCCCTTATGTGACCCCCAAACCAAGGAGATAAGTAACTATACAACCTTTAGAAGACATCTGAAGGCAGCCCTGTGCAGATTATAAATGTTCCATGTTTTATTATATTTTTATCTATGTTGGAAGCCACCCAGAGTGGCTGGGGCAACCAAGTTGGGTGGGCGAGGTATAAATAATAAAATTATTATTATAGTGAAGATGATGTCCCTATTTTCACATGTTTGAGGGTACAGTGTGCCCAGTGTGTTCGTGCCATGGAAGGTGTCCTCCATGTCCTCTTTTTCGCTCTTCAAAAGAAGGCAACCCTATTCTAGTCCAACCCTCAGAAATTCAGGATTCGCACCTGGAGCCTCGTAAATGCACTGCCCCCCCATCCTCCGATGACCTCCAAGGGGGTCCTGTGAGCTTGCCCCACCTGTTTCCAAGGATGTCCCCCTTCAGCTCCCCCCACTGTGAGCACGCTCCCCACCTTGCAAGAGCGCAGCATGTCGGCGATGGCGCGGCGGCTCAGGTTGGCCGTGGCAATCACGTCCTCCTGCCGGCACGAGTTGCCGGCCGCCACAGCCTTGGCAGTCGCCATGGTGATGCCTTTGGTCATGCGGATGAAGTCCTCCGGTGTCGAGGTCTTGGCGGGCGGCACCTGGGAGCAGAAGACCTGCGGGGGAGGGGAGGTGGTCAGCCTGGCCAGGAGAGGAGGGTGGGGCAGAGCAAGGGGGCAGCAGCTCCAGCCCCCTCCCGCCAACACACTCACCGCAAGCTCCTGGCGGATGTGCTCAATGGTGGCTTCCAGCGCTCGGGTCCCCTTGGTGGCTTCGTCCTCCACGGCCTTCACCGTCTTCAGCAGCGACGTGACGTTGGTGACCATCACCTGCCCAGCACAAAAGGGTGACCTTTGGAGGGGGGGGGGAGGAAGAGGGCTCCCTGCTCCCTACAGCCCTAGGGGAACTTCCTCCCTTGGGTGGCCATAGAATCTAAGCATTGCAGAGGGGGAAGGGACCCCTGGGAGTCATCCAGTACAACCCCTGCCATGTCAGAACCAAACCATCCCTGAGAGGTAGCCATCCAAGCTCTGCTTAAAAACCCCCAAAGAAGGAGAGCCCACCCCCTTCCAAGGAGCCTGCCTTCCCTACACACCCCACTCTGCCCCACACACGTGCCCATGGCCTGCTGCAGGGCCTCCCACCTTGGCAGAGTTCTTCAGCTGGTAGACGGCTGGGTCATCGCCAGACTTGCCCGCGGCAGCCTTGGTGGCGCTGATCAGGTCCCCGAGGGCCTTGGCCACATCCTTCACGGCATTGATCAGGACCACCTGAGCGCAGAGAGGAGAGAAGGAGGACATGAGCAGAGCCTGCAGCTGGATCAGGCCCAAGGGGGTCTCCCCACGGGAAGCCAGCAAGCAGGATTCGAGAGCAAGAGCCCTTGGGTGGTCAACGGAAGGACAGACCCAAGGAGAGGGGCGACCCAGCCGTTGTGGCCCTTACCTGCGTCTCGGGGTCCTCGGAGCCCAGGCTGGCGGCCCCCAGCTTCACCACCTCTGAGAGGCGTGTGATGGTGGCCACAGAGGACTGGGCAGCCTGCGCCAGCTTCTCCTGGCTGGCCGTGGCATTCTGCACCAGCACCTTGGTGTCCTCCACCAGCGCCTTGGCCGTCTTCAGGATGCCCTCCCTGCCAAAGAAATGGGGTGGGGGGTTAAGAGGTGGCCAGCAATTCTGGAAGGCCTGTTGGAGGCCACACGGGAACCGCTGGGGGCCGCTACCTGTGGTCGGCAAAGGTCTCTGCATTTTCGCGGTTGAGGGTCCCGGCCGTGGCAAACATGATGGTGGTGTCCAGGTCGGCGATGATGCCAGAGACAGCGCTGGCCGCTGTGATGCAGGCCTGGGTTCCCCGGTTGCCTGCCTGGAGGGCGGCCAAGACGTGGGACACCTGCGGAGGGAGAGAGGACAGCTGACCCCCAGCACCGTCCCAGGAGAGGAAACAATGCAGGCGTGGGTTGGTGTGGGAACATGTTAGGAGGGGATCTGCTGGATCCAGCCAATGGTCCCTCTAGCCCAGCATCCTGTTCCCACAGTGGCCGACCAAAGGGAAACCAGCACACAGGATCTGAGCCCAAGAGCCACTCGTTTCCGGCCGCTGGCATTTGGAAGCACTGCTGCCTCCAACCTCGAGGGAAGAGCCCAGCCGGCAGAGCCAGCTCCTCTTCCCAGAGGCCGCTGGGTGCTGGTGCCACTGGGCCCTGGCCTCCCTCCACCCAAGCCCAGGCAGGCAGGCACCTTCTCGGAGACCCTGCGGGCGCACTCAATCAGCTCCTTCTTGGTGTAGGTGTCGCTGGGGCTGCACTGGAGGGCTCCGGCCTTCGTCACCAGCGCCGCACAGCCGTGGCCCAACTCCTGCACCCGGTTCTTTATGTGGGAGCCAATCTGGAGGGGAAAGAAGGCTGTGGGAGCCTGGCTGCCTGGCCCTCATCTTCTGCCCACACCTCCGTGTGCGGCTGCTGCTTCTCTCCCCCAGCCCCACCTGACCTCCAACCACCCCTTTCCCCATTCCAGCTGCCAGAGGCAACAAGGTCCTTCTCAGCCTTCTGGGTTCAGGAAGAGCAAGCAGAAGAACCCAACGTTTGATGCCCTGCCAGGCCGAGGCTCACAGCGCTGGGCAAATCAACCAGCCCCCCACCACATCCCTGTCCCACTGCCCAACCACCAGGGACGTCCCCCCTCCTCACCTCATCATTCTCAGCCGTCATGGCAGCCGGCTTAGCCTGGAGCGCCAGCTGTCCGTAGTCGCTGGTGAGCTGGTTGGCCAAGGTGCCCAGTTCGTCCGGGTTGGTGGTGGATTTGGTGACCTGGAAGAGAGTAGGGACAGTTGGAGGGGGAAGAAGAGAGGGGCACCCCCAAATCCTGGCAGAAGGAAGAGGGGGGTTCTCAAAGGGGCCTGGCCCAGATGACCCCCCACGGAGGCCTCCCCACAACACCCCCAATGCCTCACCATCTCCTGTACGGTCACAGCGATGGCCTTGGCGGTCTTCACCATGGTGGTCTGGTAGTCCACAAAGGTCCCCTCTGGCTCTCCCACGGGGCCCTCATCCAGCTGGGCGGGAAGAAAGAGAAACGTCTCCTTTCAGAGGATACCAAGGCTGCCTCTGACCCCCAAGCAGCGGAGCTCCACTGCTGGCCCTGGAAGAAGGAGCAAGGACCCCCTGGACCCAAGAGGCACCCAAGAAGCTGCCAAGGCCTTTCTGGAGACAACCCTGTGGGGGGAGGGAACTTCCTGGGGAAGCCCAGAAGGGAGTGCCGTTTGATCCAAGGTGGTGGGTTGGAACAAAGGCACCGGGAATTCCAACGTAAAAGGGAGCAGATACGGTCCGTTTCCTTGTTCCATGTCCAAAGTGGAAATGAATCCAGCAAACACAACCGACATCCGGGGGGAGGAAAGGGCAGATTGACCGTCTTTCTGATTGATCTCTGCTGACAGATCATTACGTGGCGATTGACAGCAATCAGACAGAAGGTCTGGGGATCAAATCACTCTGGGATGAAGACACGCACATGCTCTGACCAAGGCTGTTTGAGCCAAGGAACTGACATCATGTTCAAACGACGCATAATAATCCTTTATGGGTATAAGATCTGCATCTTCTCTTTCTTAAACATTTATGGGACAAGATAATTTGTAACTTAAAGAGATTTCTCTGTCTACTGATGAAATTTCACAACTGGAAACCTTGCAAGAGCCGCTTTCTGTCTTTAAGAAGAAGAGAAGGAAAACTGGTTAAGTGTCCAAGGCAGAGTAAAAAGCCTGATTTATGGTTGACAATAAAGATTAAACAAAATTGTGAAAAATCAATATTTGTTTTTCTTCTTTCAAAAGAAGAAACTGGGGAACTGAAAGAAAGATGACCATTATTTCCTGTGTAGGAAAAGACTATTGTAGTGACAGTGATCTTAAGGTGGAAATCTTAGAGTCGGGAATTATGAAGAGATTCAGTTGTTAATAGCATCAAAAACATCCAAAGTATCCAGTTTGGCAAATATATCTTTGGCTTCCGCAGTGACTGTTGGTATTGTTCGGCAGTTGATGGCTGAAGAATTAGAAATGATCAGATTGATGTTTCATGAAAAGGGGAAAGAAAAAGAATCAGAGAGATATGAAATGAAAAATGGAACTGGAGATTAGATTTCAGACAAAATCGCTGAAAAGTGGGTAAGACTGGATGATGAAACACCAAAACTGGAGAAAGCAGGTGGTGAAATGGAAATGCCTTTCATCTGGGGGCTTGGAGGGAAAGGGAAAGATAAAATAATAAATGGAAAGATAGATAGGAATGAAAAAACACAGTGGACAATGACTAATAATAATTTGGAAACCCCTCTTGGATTTTCGTGGGAACAAGAAATGAATGATTTTGAGACACGTGGACTCAGAATAAATATTACTGAACAGAAAGTGGAGAAGATGGATGTTATCATGGACAGAATGTCTTAAATAACATTTTTTATGTAACTGGCGGATGGAAAATTGGAGGTCCTTTTTATCTTTTTTAATTGTATCTTTTCGCTTTCTCTCTCTTTTCCTTTGCTTTCCTTTTTCTCTTTCTTTCTTTCCTTTCTTCCTGTTTCTTTCTTTCTTGCTCTGGTAGCTGTTTTCGTTTCTGCTTTTATTTACGTTAGTTTTCTACATCTCACCATATTATGAAATCTTCAAATAAAAATCTTAATGTGAATGCAGCAAACACAATCAGGATTTGCTTTTGCTACACTTTTCAGTCTGCAAATGATACACAATTGATAACATTCCCCCTAATCCTCAACTGTAGTGTAATTAGGCAATTATGTAAAATTCCGCTGCGGTGGAGTGGGACAAAGAACATTTTTGTGGGAAGCAGAAAACTGCAGCCAAAGAAACAGTCCTTCGTGGGACGGGGGGGGGGGGGCAGACCTCCCTGCCTTCTCCCCTCCTGAGGCCTTTGGGGGGGGGGCATTAAAAGTCAAAGGGGGAGTTGCGCTCTGGGGAAGGAGTCACACCTGATTGATGGCTTGAGTGATGGAGTCCACCATGCCGCCAACCACGCCTGCTGCGCTGGCCGCCTCGTTCAGGGTGGCCGTCAGGTCCTCCACGGCCTCCTTCATCATCTGCGCAGACTCCTCAAGGGCTTCCTGCGTGTGGGCTGCTTGCTGTGGGGGGGGGGGAGAAGGCGATGCATCACCTGCTCTCTCAGAAGCGCCTCGATGCTCATCATCCACAGGTGAAGGCTCTCTGCCACTCCCCACTTGAGCAGACACTGGTGTGGCGCTCCCCACCTGCCCGGCAGGCCCCTCTGGGAAGGGCAGAGCCATATCAGCCTCCCTCTCCCTGCCCCCACCCAGCTGGCACCTTGGGGTTCCCTCCGGCCTCCTTGGCCGTGTAGAGCATCTGAAGGGCTGACTCTGCCAGCGTCTTGGTCTGGTCCAGGAGGTTCATCTGCTGCTGGCTGTTGAGGGTCTTGGAAGCAGCCCCCACGGCCGCCAGAACCAGTGGCTGAAAGTACTGAGCCAGCTGAGAGACCTGGAGGGAGAGAAGGGGCAGGTGAACGGGGCAGGGGGGGGGGCAGAAGCAAAATCCCAGTCTCCCTGGCAGGGGGCACACAGTGCCTGGGGGGCCAGCCCTCCTGCAGCTCCTGCCTTAGGCACCCTGGGTGCAGAAGAGGGCCACGTCCTGGAGAGGACGCCCCCCATGGCTTTTGCCGTGTGATTCAGTCACAATGAGCAAAACCTCAGCAGAAGAGGAGAACCGTAAGGAGGGAGGCAGAGGAGGAGGAAGGAGAGGCAAAGGGGCTGCTCTGGCACTTCCCTTCAGTGGCCTGAAGAGTCTGCCAGGTGAACCCCTGGCATGCCACTCTATGCCAAGGAGGGCAGGAGATCTCCCCAGTGAGCGTCAGGGGCCAAGCACCCCTTCTGGACTGAGTTTGCTGCTTTGCTCATCAGCCTGGTTGCCACGGCATTGAAGGCAAAGCCTCAGGTACGCCAGAGATGCTGGGGAAGAGATCTCTGGCCACACCTGAGGCCTCGCCCTCAATGCCAGGGCAGCTGGACTGCCCTTCGCTCTCCCGCCTGCAGCTCCTTCCAGAATCCCAGGCCCACAGAAGCTCCCTCTCTGGCACCAGAGGTCCAAGGCCTCCCCTTTGCTTGCTGGTATTCTTCCCCACTCCAAATATGCCACCATCCCTCACAGGAAGAGCCCAAGCCAGGCCACTGGCTCCTCTGGCGCAGGGCTTCCTGCACAGGCTGGCAGCAGTGGCTCTGCAGGGATTCAGGCAGGTGGGGCGGAAGCAGGGACCTTCTGCCTGCCTGGCAGCTGCTCTGGCCCTTCCGCACCAGCAACTCTCGTTAGGCAGCCCTTGGCTCTGCCTTCTTCCAGCCCCCCCCATCCCTGCCCCCCCCCGCCGGCCCCCCATCCTCTCACCTTGTGCCCCAGCTGGGAGGCCTCGGCTCGCGCTGCCCCAGCCACCGGCTCAATGAGGTTGTTGATCTCCTGGACGGCCGTGAGCATCTGGTTGTGCAAGGCCTGCGAGGGAGAAGGGAGGGAGGGAGAGTTCCTGGCAGGCCCATCTGGGGAAGGGGCACGAAGCCCACCCGCCTGATGCCGTGGGCGGGGAAGACCCAGCTGCTCAGAGTCAGAGCCCCACAAGTCCCCCCCCCCACAAACACTAGAGCCCAGCAAGCCCTCCGGCACACGGGGGCAGATCCTGACTGGGAAGGTGTTGAAGGCATGGCAAAGGGACTGGGCAGGATTTGTCCCACGTGGGCTGTGGGCCCCTTTTTCACCAGTGAAAGGATGTTTCCTATTCCAATGACTGGTCTCCTGCCCCCCACTGGCATCCTAGATGGCGGCTAACGGATGGAGGTTGAATCCTGACAAGACAGAAGTACTCTTTTGGGGGGACGGGGGCAGGCAGGTGTGGGGGACTCCCTGGTCCTGAATGGGGTAACTGTGCCCCTGAAGGACCAGGTGTGCCGCCTGGGAGTCATTCTGGACACACAGCTGTCCATGGAGGTTAATTCTGTGTCCAGGGCAGCTGTCTACCAGCTCCATCTGGTACGCAGGATGAGACCCTACCTGCCCGCGGACTGTCTTGCCAGAGTGGTGCATGCTCTGGTTATCTCCCGCTTGGACTACTGCCATGCGCTCTACCTGGGGCTACCTTTGAAGGTGACTCAGAAACTACAATTAATCTAGAATGCGGCAGCTAACTGGTGACTGGAAGTGGCCGCCAAGACCAAATAAGGCCAGTCTTGAAAGATCTACATTGGCTTCCAGTATGTTTCCGAGCACAATTCAAAGTGTTGGTGCGGACCTTTAAAGCCCTAAATGGCCTCAAAGGCCCAGTAGACCTGAAGGAGCGTCTCCATCCCCATCTGAAGAAGTGTGCATGCACACGAAAGCTCATACCAAGAACTAACTTAGTTGGTCTTTAAGGTGCTACTGGAAGGAATTTGTTTTGTTTTGTCCATCCCCATCGGTCTGCCCGGACACTGAGGTCCAGCTCCGAGGGCCTTCTGGTGGTTCCCCCCCTGCAAGAACCGAGATTACAGGGAACCAGGCAGAGGGCCTTCTCGGTGGTGGTGCCTGTTCTGTGGAACACCCTCCCACCAGATGACATCTGAAGGCAGCCCTGTTTAGGAAAGCTTTTAATGACTGGTGTTTTAATGTATTTTTAATATTTTGTTGGAAGCTGCCCAGAGTGGCTGGGGAAACCCAGCTGGATGGGCAGGATATAAATAATAAATGATTATGATGATTACTCGCTCGCTCACTCACTCACCTCCTGAGAGATGCCCTCGCGAGGCGCCAACTGCTGGCTGATGGCTGCCAAGGATGCCTGGTCCACGTCCCGAATGCACTTGGTCAGCAGCTCAATGGCCTCGTCGCACTCCTGCTGGCCAGGAGCCTTGTCTCTGCCGGGGGGGGGGGGGAGACCATCAGCGTGGCTGCACCCACCAAACACCCAGAGCGGCCGACTCCCTCCCCCTGGCACAGCCCTGGCAGCACGGGAAGGCATGGCAGGCACCCAGCACCCCCACCCGGCCGCTGTGGTTCTCACCTCATGTTGGTGATGAGCTTCTTGATGGAGTCGGAGACGGTCCGCGAGTGTCCGGCCAGCACTGACCACTTGGGCGGGTCCTTTGGGTTGACGGCCAGAGAGCGAGCTGTCTGGATGAGGCCGGCGGAGCTCTCCAGCATGGTCTTGGCAGAGGAGATGATGGGCTCCATGGCTCTGCGCCCCTGCAGGGTGGGGGGAGCGCCAGGTGGTCAAGGGGAAGCTGGCAAGCAAGTGGGGGCACAGCCCCCCACCAAGTCTAACTCCCTGCTCCCCCCAAAGGATGCTGCCCTTGGCAGCAGAGGAAATATCTCCCCACCAGGGCCTGACTTACCTCTGGGCTGATCTGAGCAGGAACGGTGGCAAACTCTGGGTTGGAGGCAAAGGCGGTCAGGTTGTCCACGGCCTCAATGAGGGGGGAAGTGGCCTCGCGGCAGCGCTCCCGGTTCTCTGGGGTGAAAGCCCCGTCCAGAGCCTGCAGGGAAGGACAGAGGGACGGGCAGCACTGGCCCTTGGGCTTCCTCCCCATGGATTAAGCCCACGGCCCAAGAGGACGTGGGGCTACCAAGGTGGACTCCCCACTCCAGCAGCTCCTCCAGGAACAGAATCCCCTGAGCTCCCCATGAGCAAGGCCAGGCAGTTTGGTCTAGGCTGGCGGGGGAGAAGAACCAGACCCTTTGGGTCGAATCCTTCAGCTCCAGCCAGCGCCGCCCCTCCCCTGAATCTGCTTTTTGTCAGATGCCAAATACTTCTGGGATTGCTCAGCCAGCAGCTCCATTCCTGGCAGGCGAATCTACTGGCGCAGCAACAGAAATGAGCCTCCTTTGACGTCCAGCGGCTGCACCAGCAAATTCTCCAGCCTGGCTCTGAGGCTTTTCTCTTTCATTTTTGTGTTCATGAAGGTAATGATCTAATCTCTAATCACTAGTCCTCATGCAAAGGATGAAGGACCACTTTCCACCCTGTATCACAGCCCCAAAGCCCCCTTCCAGAGCTCCAGCCCCTGGCTCAAGACTGGCTCCCCACGCCGCTTCAAGGGCTGGACCCCCGAGACTGGAGCAGGGAGCCCTTGCTCTGCGTGGGGAAATGGGGGGAGATTTCCCTTGGGAGCTGGTGGTGGAAGAGCAAGGCCAGGGAGGGGCTGCCTCACCAATGCTTGCCCTTGACCAGAGTGAGGGGGGGGGGGAGAAAAAGAGGTTGAGAAAGAGAAAGAGATGGGGTGGGGGAGAGAGAACACAAAAGAAAGAGGGAGAGAAAGAGAGGGAGAAAAGAGAAAAAGATTTAGAGGGGAAGAGAGAGAGAGAGAGAGAGAGAGAGAGAGAGAGAGAGAGAGAGAGAGAGGGAGGGCTTCCCCCTTCCCAGGCTCATCACAGTGTCATCCCACCCACGTGCCCCGACACCTGTCAATCAAGTACCTTGATGGTCTTGACCAGGTTGGCGGTGCTGTTGGCCACCTCCTTGGCAGACTGGACAAACTGGCGCTTGGCCACTGGGTTGGCGGTGCGAGATGAGGCCAGTCGGCAGGTGTTGCAGAGGGCAGAGGTGTGCTTGGCCACAATGGTGGCGGCTGAGAGGACCTGTGGGAGGCAGGGGAGGGTCCTCCACGTTAGGCCATGGCAGGTGGACGGTAGCCAGGGAGGTGGGGGGCTTTCAAGTCCTCCTGCCTGGCCCCGGGAGACGGGCATGTGGAGACTGGTGGCACAGGGCACAGGAAAACCCTTCCTTCCTTCCCCACTTTTGGCTGAAGCCTCGCCACCACAGCAGGTCTCCAACCTCCCAGTCCGAGGTGCCTCCTTCCTTACGGCACCGTCAATATATGCAGCTGGACTTGGGCCTGTTGCTGGCTTCCATCCTGGCCCCTTGCGGGACTTTCTCCCTGACAAAGGACTAAACCAGCAACACACACACACATGCCTCACGAGGGGCTCTGGCTGTGCTCCACACACCCCCACCCCATGGCTCCCTTGCACAGCTTGGGTGATGCGCCACCCAAGGGCTCACCTGGGACTGGGTGCAAGCCGGGTCAATCAGGTTCTGGCAGGCCATCTGGATGGCTTGGTTGGCTCTTGCAAACTGGGTGGGGTCCACCAGGCCTTGCTGTCCTGCCTGGCTATTGGGGTCCGAGACGCCAACCAGGTAGGCGGCCTGGGAGCAGAAGGAAGAGAAGCGAGAGGTGTGGGGTGGGTGAGCAATGGAGCAGCCAGACGCTCTCCCTGCACCCCAGAAGGAGAGGCCCCCCCACCCCCCCATTTCCCGTGGCCTCCCTACCTGGGCAGCCGCTTCCGTGAAGCCGCAGAGGGCCTTGGAGGCGGTGCTGATGGAGTCGCCAAACTCGGGCAGCTTGCTGTTCTTGGCATTCTGGGAGATGCCGGCCATGGCTTCCCCCAGAACCTGCAGAAACAGGAAGGGGAAAGGGTGGGTGCCAGGCCTGGGAGGGGAAGCAGAGCCCCCCAGGGCTGGGGTCACAGAAAGCAGCCACTGCCCGCCCCCCAAAAGAGAGGCACCCCCTGGCTGCTCACCTTGGAGTTCTCCATGACACTGTCCAGGCAGTTGAAGTACGACATGTCGTTGACGGCCTGCGTGGGATTCTCCAGCAGCTCTCGCACCGTCTGGGGAGGGGGAAAGGCAGCTCAGGGCTCCCCCACCACCACTACAGGCCCCTCCTAGAGACTCCCCTCCCGCCTGGCAGGCTGTGGCCCCCCCACAGCAGCCCCCGCCCCCCTCGCTGCGCAGGAGGCTACCTCCAGCTCCCGCAGGGCGTTGTCGCACTCCTTCTGGCCGGGCGCTTGCTGGGTGCACATGGTGATCAGCTGGTTGATGCTGTCCGTCACGGCCCTGCAAGGACAGAGGCAGCCCATGAGCCCCCCCTGTGCCCCCCAGGCACAGGAACGAGAGCCAGCCACTCCGGGAAGGAGCTTCCACAGCCAAGAGACAACACAAAGCAGTCTTCCCTACTCTCATTCCCCTCCCTCGCCCCCCTCCAGGAGGGAGCCCCTACCTGGCAGCGGCTGCCAGCTGGTTCTTGAGGTTGGGGGCCGCAGGGTCGGCAGAGAGGGCCTTGGCGGCCAGCAGGAGCTTGCTGGACGACATGGAGATGCTCTTCAGGTTGGAGACCACCTGGGCCTGGGCTTCCCTGGACTGTGGGGAGAAAGGGAGGGAGGCAGAAGGAGGGGTCACTCGGCATCCGCCCCAGGCCAGGGCCAGGGGGCCTCGCATTCACCCAAGAGCCCCACTCCAGCCAACCAGCTTGGCATTGGCTCGTTCCTTGGGACGAGGGGACCCTCCACTCAGCGCCTGCACCTGCTTTCTTTACTACAGTAGAAAAGCCACATAAAGCCAATCTGCTGTTTTACTAGGGAGCTGTCAGGGCTCCCAGGCCCAATCCAGCCAGGTGCTGAGCCTGAATGGAGGAGCAGAGTGAGACTCCCCGCCTTACCCTCCAGGCAAATGGACATTTTGGCAGAGCCCTGACTGAGCAGCCTGCCCTTCTTCCAGAGCCCGTCCCTCCGGGGAAGATGGTCCCCTGGCACTGCCCACCCGAGTCCCTCTCTAACCCCACTGCACCACGCACACACACAGGTTCAATTTGCCCCCTGCGTACAGCCCTCCCTCCGCAAGGGGTCTCTTACCGGCGACTGGCCGGCCATCTCCACACCGGCCTGCAGGAACTCGTTGAAGTCTTGGCCGAACTTGCCGGAGGCCTTGGCCAGGTCCTGGGGGGTCCCGCGAGACGCCTGCACCAGCTCCGTGGCCGACTGGTTGAGGCCAGCAGCTGCCTGGTTCAGGTGACTCTGGGCCTCCTGGAAGTTTTTGCCACTGGGGGGGAACTGGAGGGCGGGAGGGAACGAGAGTCAGCTTCAGGCATGGGACTCACAAGAGGGCTATGCCCCGTCCCCCGCTCCCTTGACATGCAAAGAGACACTGCCTATTGGCCAGAATGAATTACAGCAGCACCTCTTCCCTCTTCAGATGCAAGCCCTGGGCTTCACTTGGACCAGGGATAAAAGCAAGAGTCAGGTCCACCTGCCCAGGTACTACTTGGCTGGAATGGATCTGCTGCTCTCTGTGCTGATATTTGTACCGCTCCTTTCATGGACATGAATTAATGTTTTCTTGTATCCATGGGACAGCAGGACGGACGACTGGGAAGAAGGGGCCAGATTCTCCCTCGTTGGAGGTTTTAAAGCAGAAATCCCACGGTTGCCGGTCGGGGATTCTCTAGCTGTAATTCCTGCACTGCAGGAGGTTGGACTAGATGAGCCCTGGGTGACCCTTCTGACTCTACAATTTGTATCCTGCCCCAGAATGGCTTTGACAACAAGGAGCAGGACAGAAATGCTTTAAGTAACTGATGGGGTTTTGCTCTGCAGGATCACTAATGCTGGGGAAACCCAGCCAGATGGGCAGGGTATAAATAATAAATCATTATTATAACGCAGAGGCAGTCAATGGGGCAGCCCTAGAGCCATGAGCGAGACGTGGTGCGACTGTCGGGGTGTGTTGTGCCATTTTAAAAGGGGAGGGATAACTGCATCCCAGAGGAGGGTGGGCAGACAGGCTGCCCTGGGTTGCACAAGGGCCCCTCCGTTTGCTAAACTGGTCCCAGAGCCGAGGGGCCAGGAGACAGGCCTCCTCGAGGGCCCAGGCCCCCCCAGAGGGGATGCCCTCCCCTCCTCCCGCCAAGCCAGAGAGAGAAGGGAAGGGGCTCACCGAGTCAGCCAGGAGCCTCTTGCTGGCCTCGCCCACCGTGCGAATGGCGGCGTCCACATCCCGTTGGCCAGGAAGGCAGTTGACACAGCGGTTGAGAGCCTGAGAGACGGCCTTGGCCACCTGCCGGGAGAGGGCAGAGCGGCTCAGTGGGGAGAGCCACTACCCCCACCCCACCCGCGGCCCCCACGCCAGGCCGAGGGCTCACCTGCGCCAAGCGCTGCTGGCTCTCGGGGTCTCCCGGCTTGGCCACGGCCTTGCGAGCCTCCTCTATCAGGTTGCCGGCCTTGTCCATGACGTCGCCTGCGCACTCCAGCATGGCGGCCTGGACCTGCGGCTCCTCCGAGCTGGCAGCCACCCCGCGGGCAGCTTGGCTCAGGGAGCGCAGCGCATGGGCCACATCGCGGGCAGCAATCCCTGGGGGAGGCAGGGGGAGAGGGCAGCGTCAGCCCAACCAGGCTGGCCAGGACAGCCCCCCAGGCAAGGACGCTCCCTCCCCAAGAGGGGGTGAGGAGGAAGAGGAGGAGGGTGGGTCCAATCCAGACCCAGGAGGAAGAGAGGGATGTCTCCTGAACTATGCATAGCAACAGCTAGGGGGAGGAGCAATGGAGGCTGCTGGTGGGGAGGGGGTTGGGGGGGCACGGAGGAGTACCTGTGTAGTTTTCGTTGCCCTGGGCAACCTCTCCCAGCAGCTGGGCGATGGCAGAGCTGACGGCCTTGGTGCTGTTCCCCAGGTCCTGGGCGCTCTTCTCCATCTGCAGGATACACAGAGTCAGCAGGCCCCCGTGTCCCCACCTCCCCCCTGTGCCTGCTGTGCCCACCCCACCCCTTCTGACCCCCCACGCCCTCCTCTGCTCACCGTCTCTCCCGGAAGAGGCTTCAGCTTGCCCTCTCTGGCCGCCGTCTGGGCTTCCTGCAAGTCCCTCTCCAGGCTCTGCACCAAGCTGAGGGCCGAGTCGATCTCCAGGGGGCCGCAGGCCTCTTGTGCCTGCCATGGAACAGGAGGGTGTCACCCCCAGGGGGCGCCACACATCACCCCCAGCCCCCAGCCCCTGCCACCGTCCCACACTGAGGGCTTTAGCATAGAAGACTGGCAGAAGATCTGTGGGGAGGGAGGTCCCCTTCACCCCACAGAGAACCAATGGCCACAAGAGAAGAAGAAGAAGGGGCCATGGCTGTGAAGAGGGCAGGGGGCTTGACGGCTGCTCCTCCTTACCTTCTGTGCTGCCGTGCGAAGTTCGGCCAAGGCGGCTGCCAGGTTCTTGGCACACTGGCTGAGCTGCATGGCAGAGGCCTGGTCCGAGATGGTGGGCACTGTGGCCTTGGCCGCGGCCACCATCTTCCCGCCGGGCTGCAGCGGGGGGAGGGAAAGGAGAGTGGTGACCACGAGGAGCCCCCAATCCTGAGGAGCCCCCCACGCTGGGTTGCCCACACAACCGCCTCCTCGCCCCGTGGGCGCCCTCCGCTGCCCATCCCCTCACCTGCAGGAAGTTCTGGCTGGCAGCAATGAGAGCCAGCTGGGCGCTGGGGCTGTCAGGCTGCGACTGGCTCCCCCGGACACCCTGGACCAGCATGGGGATCTGGTCCGCCACCACCTGGAGGAGGGCGGGAGAAAGAGACGGTTGGGGGGCCTCCATCTGAACCGCGTCCTGGGTCCTTCTTGCCCCAGAGGTGCCAGGAGAGCCTCTGGGGCTCAGGGGGTGAGCCCACCAACCCCTCAAGGAAGCAAGTGGCGCCCATAGTAGGAAGTACTTGTGTTTCTGATCAATGGGATAGCAGCCATTCATTAATTAATAATAATAATAATAATAATAATAATAATAATAATAATAATAATATATTACAGTGGTGCCCCGCAAGACGAAAAACCCGCTAGACGAAAGGGTTTTCCGTTTTTGAGTTGCTTCGCAAGACGATTTTCCCTATGGGCTTGCTTTGCAAGACGAAAACGTCTTGCGAGTCTTGCGATTTTCCCCCGCTTTCACCCCTTTTTTCTAAGCCGCTAAGCCGCTAAACCACTAATAGCGCTAATCCGCTAATAGGGTTGCTTCGCAAGACGAAAAAACCGCTAGACGAAGAGACTCGCGGAACGGATTATTTTCGTCTTGCGAGGCACCACTGTATTTATACCCCACTCACTCTGGGCGACTCCCAACAGAATATTAACAACAACAACAATAATAATAATAAAAAAGCAATAAAACACCAAATGCTAAAAACTTCCCTAAACGTGGCTGCCTTTATTTATTTACTTGGCAGCAGCCTCCTCTGTCAAATGAATGAATGTATGACGGCTAACATAATGTCATGTTATGGTTATTGATATCGCTATCAGTATTGTTATTAAAATAATTGTGTTACGCACTGTGTGTTTCTGTGCTGCAACCTGACCTATGATCTTTGGATGAAGAGCGGCATATACATTTAAATAATAGCAATGGTCCCAACAGCAACAATGAGAGGTTGGAATGGCCTCTCACCCCCCCCCCCCCCGCCAGACACCCACACTGAAGCCGGGGGGGGGGGCAAGCCCAGCCCTCCCCTCTCTCCCTCCCTCCCTCCCTCCCTCCCTCCCTCCCCCTCACCTTGCAGCTCTGCACCAGCTGCTGGTGGGCAGCCGGGTTCTTGTTGGTGGTGGCTGCATGCTGGGCGGCTGCAATGGTTTGGGTGGCGGCGGCCGCTGCTTGCTTGGCTGCATGCTGGGGAGAGAGAAAGTGGGGACGGGGTGAGGCCAGGAAGGCCCCTCGCTCTGCCCAGCCGGCCAGGCCATGACAAGCGACGGGCATGGGCACACACACACACACACACGTCACTTGCAGCACTAACCTCCAGCCGGTGCACCAGCTTCTTCTTGATGGCGTTCTGGGCGGCTGCGTTGGTGGCCATGCGCAGGCCCTCGGCCGCCTCCCGCAGGCGCTGCTGCTGCTCCTCGCTGTCTGGGTGGGCTGCAGCCCCCTGGTGGGCAGGGAGCAGGAGGGGAGGCTGGTCAGAATGGCCCCCGCCAGGCTACCCACCACCACCTCATGGGGACCAGGAGCAGGGAGCGGGCGCAGAGGCACCAGTGAGGTTCCCGCCAGGCGCCCAGGGGGACACTGGCAAGGGGCACCGGCCGGCTCTCGCCTGGTGCAGCTCCCAGGAAACGTATGTGGCTGGCACCAGAGGGCATGAGGACAGGATGAGAGGGCATCACCCGGGGGAAGTGGACAACCCCCTCCCTGAAATGGGATGCAGCAAGGAGGGCATCACTGTGGGCACAGACGTGGCACTCAGTTGTTGCTTCCCAAAGAAGGGGGACCAATCCAGGGCGGGGGAGGCTCTCCATGGCCACAGCACCTGCACCCTCCCTCCACTGCCAGAAGCCAATTCTGACCCCTCCACCTCGCCCCCTGCCAGGCAGGCTTCCCCCCCATCCGCCCAGTCCCTCCACCGACGCCACACCTTGGCTGCCTCCACCATCTTGGCCGTGGCATCGGCCAGGATCTTGGCTGCACTCAGCAGTTTGCGCGAGTTCTCCAGGTCCGTCTCCCCTTCGGCATCAGCCTTGATGGCGTTCACCAGGTCGGAGGTGGCTTGAGCCAGGATGCGGGCCTGACGCACCATTTCCCCTGGGGAGGAGGAGGGGAGAGGTGAGGGCCAGCCCCACAGACGGACCCTCAGACACCCTCAGCCATCCCTCCCGCCCACGTGGCTCCATGGACCCCAAGTGGTCCCTCCCCCCAAGGTCCACTCACCCGCATCTCCCATGGAGCTGAAGATGTTCTCCGTGACGTTGAGGATGGTGTCGGTGGCCTGGTCGTAGCGGCCGATGGGCTGCCCGCCCGTGGCATGCTGCTTGATGTGCTCCAGCAGGTCGTTGAGGGCCTGCGTCACGGCCGTGGCCGCCACCCCCACCTGCTTCAGCAGCTGCTCGTCGCCCGTGGCCGCCTGAGACGCGTCCACACAGCTCTCCACCGACTTGGCCACCAGCTTGCCAGCTTCCACCAGCTGCTCCTGGCAGACGGGCGAGCTGATGGTGGGCGCCACCACCTGCCAAGGAGGAGGAGGAATGGGCAAGGCACAGGGCGGTCAGAGCACTGGCCCAGCCTGCCCCAGCCCCACCACCCACAAGACTAAGAAGCCACCCTTTGGCAGGGGCCAGCTTGTGCTCCTCAAAGGAGGGCCTTCTCCAAATGGAAGCCCAAACAGTGCCCCGATGCCAAGGCATGTGTTTCCTGGAAGAGGAAGGGGCCAAGGCCAGTTGCTGCCCCAGACCCTGAGCGGGGCCAGGGTGCCAGGGGTGGGTGCTCAGGGTCTGCTGCTCACCTTGGTGCAAGCCACCAGCTGGGAGGTGGAGAGGGCGCACTGTGTAGCGGCAGCAATGACCTGCGTCTGCAGCACCGAGTCCTCCGTCTTCTGGGCCACGTTCTTGGCCTTCAGGACCAAGGCGGCAGCGGCACTGGCCACGGCCTTCGCCAGCTGCATCAGCATGTCCTGTCGGGGGGGGGGGGGAGAGGCGGCATTGGCTGGTTGCGCTCATGAAACATTCAGCAGGGAAACCCGAGCCGGGCAAGGAGGGCCCTTCCAGGCTCTCCTGCCGCAGGTGAGACAATCCTTCTTCCGACTCTGCCTGCACAAACCTCACCCCACCATGCTCCTGCGGCACTCAGCCCCCCCCCCAAGACCCCCCCCCAACCACCACCCTCTCTGGCCTCAATCACAGGCGCAGAGAGCACCGCGCACCAAACCCGTCACCAAGAGGAAGCGCCCACAGCCCCCCACCACAAGGACCGGGAGCGGGGAGAGAAGATGCTCGGATTCCCCTGCTGCCAAAGCAGCCAAGACCCCACATGGGGCACTAGGGCAGAAGGAGCCTCCAGGCCGCCTGCCCTGATGCAGGCCCAGCGCCAGGAGGCTGGCAGGGTTCTCTGGCATTTGTGGGGAGATTTGGCAGCGCCAGCTGCTCTACCAACAGAGATCCCTGCTGACTTTGCTACCATGCCATGTGGCGAAGAGTCCCACAGGCAGCCTCCTGGGGGTCCTGCCAAATCTTGGCTCCTCTGGCCGGTGATCTTGGGGGCTTCCTGGCTTGTGGGTCAGAGCCATCCCACCAACTGGAGGGGCCAAGGCTCCTGCAACAGGGGGAGCCGAGCATGCGCCAGCGAGAGCAAGAGCTTGCCCCAAGCCCCTTGGCCAGCGAGCCCCACTGATTGGCAGCAGCGCAGAGGAGGGCTCTGCCCCAGAGAGCACAGCCCCTGCTGGGCTCAGGCCCTTTACCGTCTTGGGGTCAGGGGCGGACAGGGTCCGAGGGCGCCGGCTCTCCACCATCTGCACACGAATCCACAAGACAAGAGAGGTTACTGGGCCCAAGCGCCACCCCCACTGCCCATCCTGTGCCAGAGGGCAGGCGGCCTGCGCCAGGCTGTCCCCCGCCAGGTGTGCCCCAGAGGACTCCCACTTGCCACTCACCTGGAAATGGGGGTCGGCATCGCTCTCCCCGATCTGCTGCAGCAGCTCCCCACTCGTCTGCCCCACGGCGCCTGCAGCTTGCAAAAGGTTCTGCCGCGGCTGGAGGAGGAAAGGGCTAGAGGTTAGGGGCAGCCCCTGAAGGCAACCCACAAGACCTAACCTCGAACAGGCAGACCCTCGTGGTAAAGTCCCCTTTGTCCAGCTGGGAATGGCTGTCACAGAACAAAGGGCTCCCGTTGCTTCCAGAAAGTGGGCAGAGTTGGGTGCCTGTTGCCTCTCTAGAGGAACGCTGTCCCTCAGAATTGAGGCAGCCACATGGAAGGCCCCGCTCAGAGTTAATGTGGAGGTTTCTGGGGTCCATGGAGGCTCGATGGAGAATCACTGCATCATAGAGTTTGAAGGGACCCCAGGGTCATCTAGTCCAACCCCCTGCAGAGCGCAGGGCTCTCCTGGGTGTAGGAGGGTCAAGGCGGCCTCTCAAGGGGGTCTCCAGCACATTAACCCTGACATGGTGGCTGAGAACCTTTCAGCGCCGCCAGGCTTCTAAAGACATTTGCAAAAAATGTTTTCTGTAGAAGTTAATTGAGCTGCGGTTTTAAATATTGCTGTGATTTTAATGTGCATATATGGGGTCACAAAGAGTCGGACACGACCAAACAACAACAAACCGTATTTTTTCATGTATAAGACGCCTCCAAATTGAGAAAATGAGGGAAGATTGCCCAGACTTGATGAGCTTTTTTTAAGGGGGGGGGGTTGCCAAAAATTGCTCAGCTGCAGAACTGCCACAGCCAATCGCACACACATTGATAGAGCCATCAATCGTATGCACGCTCGCTGAAAGCAAGTGCCAAGTGCTTGCACAACTGCTGCAGCAGCCAACAGCCAGCGGACCTTGCCGCAACCACCAATCCCATGCAAAAATTCTGCTGACAATCTACTGCTCGCGGCAGCCACCAACTGCCCGTCCCACCTCTCCACTCTCTGTGTATGACGACCCCAAATTTTAAGCATAATTTTAAAACAAAATAACCTTGTCTTATACATGGAAAAATACAGTATGTTTTGAAACCACTTTGATCTTTTTTTTAAAAAAATGAGATTGCGTAATACAAGTATAAAACCACAGGCCTGAGGAGTGGGGGGGGGTGGGACCCAGAGGGTTGCCTAATCCAGCCCCTGCAAGGCAGGAATTGCACTGAAGAGGAGCTTTTCCCTGGAGCCAAGCGGCCAGGCTCACCTCTGCGCTGGAGGGCTGCGCGGTCTTCAGCAGCTCAGAGACGGCCCCCGCCAGGTTCTTGGCCGCCTGCAAGAGCTGCCTGCCGTTGCCCCCCTCGTCCTCCATGAGGGCGGCCAACAGCTTGACCCCCTTGGACATCTCCGTCAGGTTGGAGGAGATGGTGGTGACGGCGCAGCCCACGGCCGTGTAGTCCGTCTCGGCCGGGTCGCCCGCCGTCAGGTTGACCACGGAAGCCGTGCCGGCCGTGATGGCGTCCACCTGGGAGTGGATCTCATGCTTCGACTCGTCCATCTTGTTCTTGCGCCAGGCTTTGGAGGCCTGGGGGGGGGGGAAGGAAAGGGGGTCGTTATTCCAGGACTCCACATGGGAGGCTCCCCCCCGGAGGGTACGCAGTCGCCCCCAAGGGCCCCTTCCCTTGGCCAGCCCCACTCACCGCGTCCTGGCCCATGGGGGGCAGCGTGTCAAAGTCCTCCAGGTTGGACTGGGCAGCGTGGACCGCCTGCATGCTGGAGAGGATGGTGCCCGTCAAGGCCTGCTGGGCCGAGGTCTGCAAGGAGGAGGAGGAGGAGAAGAAGAAGAAGGGGGCACAGCCTGGCCCTCTCCTGGAGCCCAAGAGCCCCTCAAAGGAGGGGGGCAAGCAGAGAGCCCCTGGGTGGGGAGGGGCACCCGTGGGCTGCAATGGGGGTGGGGCTACATAAGCACCACTCCCAGGGCTCTCAGCTCCTTTCTATGTCCAGCTGTCCTTTGTCAACAACAAATTGTCGCTGTCATTTATGGACCCAATAGGTATCTCAAGTCATTTGCACATAACAAAATATGTGTTTTATCCAAGGAATTGTTGAATTGAAATACAATTAAAAGGTGCATATTAATAGTGAAATAGAATTAAAAAGAAGTATATTAATAGTGAAATAATTATTAAGCTCTAACTAAAAATGACTTTTTATTCATAACAAACTTAACAACGCAAACACATTGGCATTTGGCAACAACAAAAGTTCCTTTTGAAACACAATTTACAAAGACTCAAAATCTAGTCTCTAGGAACTTGCTATAATATGAAAAAATAATAGGTGTAAATACTGCATATGATGCAAACTACTAATAATTATAAATATCAGAATGTAGGCCTCCTATATATAGAAAAGAGCAAAGCAGTGATATTTGAGGGAGCAGGTGGGGCCCATGATTTACATCATAGGAGCCTACACAACACAAAAAACGGTATGTAGGTTTTATTTCATTTGTTTTTTATCTTATATTTTGGAAATGGACATCCAGTTGTTTTTTTCCTTTAATTTTTTTGCGCCCCCCCAAGAGAGTGGGGCCCTAAGCTATAGCTTGTTTAGCTTCTACGTCAATCCGGCCCTGACCACTCCCTAGCAGCAGCCACGGGTGCAAACAGGCCCAGAGGGAAGAGGACTCTGTGAATCATTGACTTGTAGAGGTGGACGGGACCCCTTGTGGTCATCTAGCCCAACCCCCTGCAAGGCAGGAACTAAAGCATCCCAGACAGGCAGCCACTCCGTGCTCTTCGTGCTTCTGGTGGCCCCCGTGGGAGCGGAGGGGAGAGGGAAGGGCTCCTTACCAGGGGGGGCATGTGCCCGCGGTGCATCTGCCCGCTGGTGATCTGCTGCTGGGCCTGGGGCATGGTGCCCACCTGGAAGTTCTCCGGCCCGCCGGCGCCCAGGCGGATGATGCCCGGCAGGGCCAGGGAGCCCGTCTCAGCCTTGTTGACCTGGTTGAACTGCTGCTGGAGGACGGTGGACCTGCGAGGCAAGCGGAGGGAGGGAGGGAAGGAGGAGAGAAGAAGCACCCCCACTCCGGCCAGCGGCAGCCCCACCCCCCACCCCCAAAGCCCTCCTCTCCCTCCAGACTTACTTTTTGGGGGAGACGGACTCCTCCAGCATGGTCGATTCCTCGTCCCCCTCCAAGCCAAAGTGGTCTTTGCTCTTTTTCTGCGGGGCAGAGAAGGGGGCAGGCAATGACTCCGCCACCCACAGACAAAGGCGGCCATGGGGCACAGGGGGCGGAAGAGCCGCCCAGCACCGCCAGGGCAAGGCAGCCCACCCTCCTGGTGGGGGTCATCCTTCCCCTCGGCCAGCACCCTGCAGTGCCAGCTTGGCCTTGTCCTCCCGCGTGCCCAGGCAGACGCCACGCCTGAGGAGGGCGCCCCTCTCCCTGCCTCCCCACAGCCTCACCTTCTTCAGGATGATGTCAATGTAGCCGGCAATGAGCTGGGCAATCTGCTCCCCCTCCGTCGTCTGGACAGAGTAGTAGCCGTCCTGGTAATCCCCAAAGTCCTGCAAGAGGAAAGGAAAAAGGTGTCTCTCTCTCTCTCTCTCTCTCTCTCACTCACTCTCTCTCTCTCTCCCCCATGGCCACTGTAGGGCAGCCACAAGGTGGGGAAAACTGTAAAGCCAGATGATGATGATGATGGCCCACTCGTCTGACTAGGTTTCCCCAGCCACTCTGGGTAGCTTACAGAATATCTAAAAAGAGAGTCAAAACAAAAAAAAAATCCTTCCAGTAGCACCTTAAAGACCAACTAAGTTAGTTCTTGGTATGAGCTTTCGTGTGCATGCACACTTCTTCAGATACACTGAAGAATCTGAAGAAGTGTGCATGCACACGAAAGCTCATACCAAGAACTAACTTAGTTGGTCTTTAAGGTGCTACTGGAAGGAAATTTTTTTGTTTTGACTATGGCAGACCAACACGGCTACCTATCTGTAACTCAAAAGAGCGTGTGAGCTGCTGGGAGCCTGCTCCTCTCCCCCTGGCTGGGGACGGGGCCTGGCTGGCTCCATAAAGGACTGCTGCTGCTGCCACGGCTGCTGGGCAGAGAGGCCTCCATTTTTGTTTTTGTTTTCTTTTTAAATTGCTTTTATTTTTTCCCCATGTCATTTTAAATTGTGATTGATATTGTTGCAGAAATTATGGGGGTGGGGGCACATCTTTAAAGTTAAATGTTCCAAATATTATGCCTGAATGTATCCTTTCAACTTGACAGCTCAGGGAAGTTACCTAGCTTTAACAATCATATAAAATCAGCTCCTTTGCCAGTTTCCTCCATTCGAAAGCTATTTTTCCCTTGAAAAAGGACTCCAGGAAGTGCCCAGAGGTGACAATTGCTGAGCTGATTGTTGGCCAAGGAAAGCCTAATCCCATCACCAAACTTGCCAAGGGGCCAGACATGCAAAGGAAGTTCTATTGTACTTTGGGTGGTGGGACTTCAGAGGTATTTGTCTATGCTAATCCTATACCTGAGTCTTGCCCTGCCATGTCTGCTTAGGCTAATCTTGTACCAAGGACTCGTCTGGACAGGTTTGCCAAGGTTAAACTAGTGTAACCCCTGTCTACCCCTCCCTTTTGTGATATGTCAGTGATGTAGCAATGATGCTGTACGAACTGTACTCTGGGATATGGTGGGGAAGTTCTAAAAGTCTTTGTCCTCGGGGTTCAAAATTCCTCTTTGCACCTGTTGCGCAATAAACTTTGGTCTACAGCTATTTGCTCCAGTTGGTGGCTGGACTCCTTCCTTTATTCCGCAGGGACCCGCGGTCTCTGCCCGACCAGCTGGGGGACTGAGCAGCCTCACACCTAGATTTTTCTGAGCATTGTTTTAACTATGGAAAGGCGGCTGACAGCGGCAAATAAAACGATGATGATGAAGCATAATAAAAACATCAAGCGTTAAAAGCCTCCCGATACAGGGCTGCCTTCAGATGTCTTCTAAAAGTTGTGCAATTCTTTATCTCCTTGACATCCGAAGGGAAGGTGTCCCACAGGGAGGGCACCACCACCGAGAAGGCCCTGCACAGCTCCGTCCTCATTCCAGACATTGTCTATTGCGATGTTCAGCTGGTGATGCAGCACGATGTTGAAAACCGGCTGTTGCTCAGCCCTCCCTCTGCTTGCAGGACGCGGCCCCAGGCAGCCCCCTTCTGCCGACACCCGGGGAGGGGGCCAAGAGAGTTGGAGATGGCGGGGGGAGGAAGAGGAAGGAGGAGGAAGGCTTACCAGCGTGAAGCTCTTGGGGGAGGCGGCCCAGCGCTTGATGTTGGTGAGGTTCCACTCCTGTATGACCTCCTTGGTCTTCTCGTCCACCCGCATGACACATTCCTTGGTGATGCCCAGCAGGCGGGGGACTAGCTTGTTCTTGCCCTTCATCTTCTCCTGCAGGGGGAACACGTGGGTCAGGCCCAAGGGGAGCCCACAGCTCCCCCTGCACCAAGGGGGCACCAGCCACCCCAGAGCCACTGTGCTCACCTCAAGGGGTGAACTTGCAGGAGAGCCCCCCCGCCCCCCTGCGAGGCGTAGAAGAGCCAAGGGTGCAACAGCCCCACCTCAGATGGAGGCAGGGGGCTCCCCGAGCACCCTGCCCCCCGATAGGGCAATGAGATGGGGCAGGGCCCCCCTCACCTTGACCAGGAAGAAGGAGACCCCGTAGGTCTTGAGGGATCGGGCCAGCTTCACGTAGCGGACCTTCGCCTCAATCTCGCTCATGTTGCCGCAGTTCTTGTGGGCCTGAGGGCAGAACAAAGGGGGGGGTCACTCTTCTGCTCCTCCCACCCCCAGGGAAAGGGCCCCCCTCTCCCGCCAGAGCCGCCCCACACAGCAGAGGCGTCCCAGTCCCCACAGGGGGTCCTCTGGGATATGGGCAGCAGATCCTGTCAAAAGCAGATATTTTGCCAGGTGTGCCCCACCCCCAAGCCCACTTATCGGTGGAGGGGGAGGAGTGTCCCCTGTGAGCCCCCTTCCCCTGGAGGTCCAAGGGGTCCCTGGTTGCAGCCAGTCCCCCCCCCCCCCCGGCTTCCACTCACCATGAAAATCTTGCGCTCGCCTTTCTGCTTGATGTACTCCTTGGGCAGAAAGTCCTTGAGGCTGGAAAAGGGGGAGTAGAGGAGGGGGCATGAGGGGAGGGGGAGCAAGGAAGAAGCCCAAACCTTTGCTGCCCAACCCAAACTCATCCCTTGGGGGGGGGGCAGTCCTGCCCAGCGCAAGGAGGCCTTGCCCAAATGTTGGGAAGTGCAGTGAAGAACTCCTGGTGGACGGCTGTCCAACCTCGACTTGAAAACCTCCCAGGAAGGGAAGGCCACTCGCTTCTGCATGGCACCCTGTGACCCAGTTTCCCCTGGCGCTCCGCTGCGAAGCCCACGCCAAGCGGGCAGAGACCGGCAGGGGCACTCACTCTAAGAATCCTGCCTTGTGCTTCTGCTCATTGTGGGGGCCAAACTGGATCTGGCACTGGAATCCCGCAAACTCACAGGCCTTGTCGAAGGAGACGGGGTGGGAGCCGTTCAGGATGTCGTCACGGGCCTGAAGAAGGGGGCGGGGCACAGGGAAGTCATTCTCCTGAATTAATTCACAGTTCATTCATATCTCCTTAATGGGCCCATCCCTCCCACCCTCTACACCAGGATTTTGGGCTGGGGGGGGGAGGAGAGACCTGCTGCCCACTCCACCAACCCAACCTTCATGGCACCTGCCAGGTGTACCTTGGGGGTTATTTATTTTATTTCACAAATTTCATACACTGCTTGATTGTAAAAAAGAAAAACAAAAAATCCAGTAACCTCAAAGCAGTTAATAAAAAGAGAAAACATTAAAATTGAGTTCAAAGCTTACAGAAAATAAAAATACTAAAACAGGTTAGAACTCCACTTCTACTTTCTAAGCATCGGGGGGGGGGTGTCTACACAAGAATGTTTTTAGCAAGCGCAAATATGTGCAAAGCAAAGGCACCTGCTTGATATCAAGAGGCAGGGAGTTCCAGAGGGCAGGTGCTGCCACACTAAATGATCAAATGCTTACAAACGCAGAAAGTGGGGCTGATGTGGCATCTATGGCGGGGCCCGTCCCCCTGAGCGGCCGCATGTGGGGTGAGGGGGTTTCATAGGTAAACTGGGGTTAGGACAATGCCCGAGGCTTGCAGGGTTGTGTGACGGGAAGAGTACCTGCACATAGAGCAGGTTGAGCTGCACAGGATCCCGCGAATCCACATTTTGGTCCGAGTAGAAGAACTTCCGTCGCAGGAGGAGGGTCTCGCTGTCATCGATGCCCTGCTCTCGGAGGGTGCGCCCGTGGTCCAGCCAGTTCACTGTGGGGGCGCAGAGAACATTGGGAGGGGAGGCAGGGGGAAGGAGAGCATCCAGCCAGCCCCGCTGCTCCCGGAACCTCGTGGGTCGTCCCCCCACCCCACCCACTTACACTCATCGTCCGTGTGGAGTTTCTGCTTGAGCTTCTCCATCTTCTTCTCATCCCGCAGGAGCGTCTTGTCCTTCTTGAGGGTCCCCGTCTGCTCCTCCTTCTTCTCCTCCACAATTTCCCGCACCAGAGAGTACTCGTCGTAGTTTGTGATGCCTGCCAAGCGAGGAGACCCCCGGGTCAAGAGTGTGGGTGGGGGGGAGAGAGGTCAGTCCCACCAGACTGGGAAACATTCCCAGAGAAGGGCCTCCCTCTTGCCTTCTGCAGAGCAAGACAAGTGTCTCTGTGTTGGGGGTAGAGAGACCTTCTCTCTCCCTCCCTCCCTGGATCAAGCCCCCCCCCCCTCACCGATTCTGGCGCAAATGGTCATGAGTATGTCTGTGACAGTCTTGGAGTCGTCCACCATGACCGTTTTGACTGTCCCATCCAGCATCCGGATCTTCAGGGGCCTCTGCTTCTTCTTGTACTCCAAGGTATCCTGGAACGTTGTAGGGGGGGCATCAGAGAGGGCCAGAGGAGAGAAATTGGGGGGGAGGCAACCCAGAGTGGGGGGCAGGGGAGGGGAAAGAGGGGGCCAAGCAAAGGAGGAGAGGCCCGCCTGGCAAGGGAGGGGGCGGCCAGGGGACAACCCAGGCGGGGAAGGAAGGAGGGGGGACGCACCCCATTGCGGAGCATGTAGTAGTCCAGGGCCTTCCCAGATTCCAGCCAGATGCCCTTCTTGGGATCTTCGTCCGACAGGAAGAGGCCAAAGTCGGTGGCTGGAAAAGAGCAGGAAAGACTCTCCCAGGACAGGCCAAAGGGCAGGTCCAGGCCCGCCCCCCCCCCCCGGCCCCCCTGCGCTTGGGCCTGAGGACCTGCCTCTGCAGATGCCCCCCCTCGCTTGCCTGATGTGAAGAGATGCAGCTGAGAAGACACTCAAGCCCCCCCCCCATATCAGCTACCCAACCCCCCTGCCCCTCTGACTTACGCTGGCCCATCTGCGCCTCCGGAACTCGCTCCCGGATCATGCGGCAGGCGTCGTACACCATGGTGGACGGCTCAAACTGCATCGTCTTCACCACGTTGCCAATGCTGATCTTGAGGGATAAGGCAACCATGGTGGCGGCTGGGGGGTCCCCACTCCTGCTTCACCTGCGGGGCAAAGAGGGGCCACAGCGCTGGTGAGCAAGACCCCCGGAGAGGCCACAAGTCCCTTCAGCCAGGAAGCACTCGCTGGAGCAAAGGTTAGTCAACTGACAGGGGTTCCTTCCAGCTCGGCCATTCAATGGCTCCAAGCCCACTCGGGTGGGCATCCACTCTTCCCCCCACAAGGGCCAGGCAAGGTAGAATCCCACTTGACTTTTTACAGCTGAGCCTGAGGTTCAGTGAAGCCGCAGGCAGCGGCGGAGGAAGCCTCTCGGGCACCTGCGGTGGTGTGCCCAGGGGCAGGGCAAACTGCCCATAGGTGTGTGGTGCAGTGCCCATAGGGATAGGATGGGGCACTCGGCATCCAGTGCTGTCCCTGTGCTGTGTCGCCCCATGCCATCCCTATGCCGCCAGGTGTATTTGCAGGATCAGTGGTCGGATTTTCACAATTGGTGAGTGGCGCTGGCACCCCCGGCTGCTCGGTGGGCAGTGCTTGCACCCCCGGCTGTTGCAGCCAGGATTGTGAGCAGTGCCCGCCAGGGGTGCCAGGCAGTGCCGCCTGCTGATCGTGGAAATCCGACCACCGATCACATAAAACTCGCCAGGGATGCGAGCGCCGCCTGCTGGGGGTGCCAGGCTGATCACTAGGCTTATTTGCGCGATCAGTGGGCAGATTTTCACGACAACAATCGCACCAATCGCAAAAATTTGCCCGCCAGGGGTGCGAGCGCCACCACGCAGGCCCCTGGCTGCAAGCTGGTCAGGCCACCAGGCCAAGGCAAGCGAAGAAGCTCCAGTGCGGGATGGGAGTGGGGAGAACGGAAGAGGGCAGAAAGTCAGAGCATCGTCCCTCCCTCTATTTTTGTTTGCAGGGACTCCTTCAGGTGCTGAGCAATGCTGGGTTTCCCTTGATTATAAAGGCGGTTTGGCAAAAGTGCAAGACGGAGCTGGACCCAACACAAGCTACCTGGGTTCCCAACACAAGTCACCCTGAACTGAAGGAAGGAAGGAAGGAAGGAAGGAAGGGTAGCAGTTCCAGGAAACAGGGCAGTTCAAGCTCCAACCAAGGCCCTCCTCAATTTTGTGCAGTGTTAGAAACTCAAGATATATAAGCTAGGCGCCAAATGGCTCCTTAAACCAGGGTTACAGTTGCCAAAAAGGAAGGTCTAGTTGCCATTTTTGAGCCAGATGGCTCAAAAGTCAGCCTTTTGGTTCTACAGGATATGCAGAGCCAGGATAGCTCAGGGGGTTACAGCGTGGTCCTGATAACACCAAAGTTGCAGGTTTGATTGCTGCATGGGGCAGCTGCATACTCCTGCATGGATGATCCACAGGATCCCTTTTTTGCAACTGGATGGGTGATTCAGGGGGTCTGCAGGGGAGCATGGGAATAAAATAACGTCTTTGATTTTTGCTGCTGCTGCGCTGCCGGGCGAATCAGCTGCTATCCTGCAGACTCCCTGATTCACCTAGCAGAAAGAAAGAAAGAAAGAAAGAAAGAAAGAAAGAAAGAAAGAAAGAAAGAATAAATAATTGTTGCATCTGTCTTTAAATATGTAAATGATTAAACATTCTGTTTTGGTACCTGTAATCCAAATCCCAGGAGCCATTTGGCTCCTAGCCTGTGTATCCCAGTTTCTAACGCTGCTATGAGGATGTGTTGCTTGTGTGTGAAATAGTCCAGACCTGAGGATCCCCAGGCAGGCACCTCTGGATGGTGGGGGTGTCATGCGCCATCCTGGCACCCGGGCATCTTCCTTTGGTCGCAAGCGGCTGATAGCCAGGTGCAAAAGGCGCCTGGTGGATTTTGATCGTTGGCCAGTGCCCACCTAGTCCAGGAACCCGAAGTCCTGCTCCTGGTCCCCCACCTCCAGCTCAGACCCCTTAAAGGGTATATGCTGCAATAATGTGGATTTTTACAAACTACCAATTCATTTTGAAAAAGGACAATGCACAATCAAGTCATTAAAGCACCATATAATTATAAAATAATAAAATGGAGAACAAATGACCAACCCCAAATCGAACGGATTCTGCAGAAAAAGCTTGGCGAGACAGAAATGTTGTCATCCGGGGCAAACTGCCCCACTACAAGTGCCTGGCTGGCTGCAGGAGGAGTGGTGATCCAGAGGGCAGGTGCAAAGCCCCCCATGTGGGCTGTGGGGGAGCCAGGGGGCCTCTGCAGGCGAGGGAGCAAGTGGCCCCTGCAGCTGGGAGGCAGCGGCCCCAGGAATTGGCAGGAAGGAACAGCGAGTCGCTCTGGAGTGACAGCCCTGCTGCCCAAGAGGAAGGGAGCCTGCCAGGAGCCCCGGCTGATAAGACCCTGCGGCAAAAAGGAGCCAGAGATACGGCAAAGTGGCTGGCGAGGATGACGGAGAAACCGCAGGAGGGAAGCGTGTGGCTCCAGGCTTCACTGGAAGAAGAGCCTGCAAGATCGGGCCGGTGGGGGCACGGAGTCCAGCTCCTGTTCTCATGGCGGCCAGCCAGGTGCCTTTGGGGGGGGGGGAACCTGCAAGCAGGACTCGGGCACCAGATCCCTCTCCCCTGTCGCCGGTTCCGGCAACTGGCTGCCAGAAGCATTGGTGCCTCCGCCCCAGAGGCTGAGAGGAGCCCGGGGATTGGAGGAGGCAGGCAGCCAAGAAGGATCCTGGCAAACTCCCCCCGACACTTCTTCCAGGGACCCCCGAGGCTGGGTCCCCTCTTGTCAAAGGCTCATCTGAACAGGAGGTCCTCTTCCACTCGAGGGGCAGGGACCCCAGGGCCCCTCCTTGCTGGCTGCCTTCCAGGGCCCTCAAGGGCGCCAAATCTTGGCCCCGTGAGCCAAGGGGCACCTGAAGGCAGGGTTAAATGCAAAGACAGAAGCTCAAATGACCCCTTCATCCTCAGTTACGGTCACCACAGCTGTCTAGTTGCCTTTTCCCCCAGAGAGATTTATTATTATAGGTTTACAACACATTGAAACATCAAATAAAAGGATCCAGAATAAAACAGTGACCAGGCATCTCCACACTGCTGCTTGCCGCTCGGATGGTGGAGACGTCAGTCGCCCAACCTGCTGGCAGGACACCTTCGCTCTGTCGCAACTGGACCCACTGCCTGAACTGCCTGCTGCACCTTAGACCAGGGGTCACCCACATGGCAACTACGTGGGTGCTGGTGCCCCGAGACCTTCCCTGGTGACTACAATGTGCCCCCCTTTGCAGAAATTAAGCAGGAAAGAAGCATGCTGTATTCCTAGCCAACAGAACAGGGTGTGGTGTGCCTTTTGTTGTGGTGTTTGTGTGTGTGATGCCCACCTGTGGCTTGCAGGTGGGGGACAGGAAGGTGGGCGAGCCTTGCCTTAGACTCAGCTGTCTAGACAAAGGTCTCCTGGTCAGGAATCCACCCCAGCTCCCTCCTGGGGTGGGCTAAACCAACCCTTCTGCCCACCTGATCTCCACCAGCCCAGCTGAGCACCTGAAGAACCACAGGATGTGGGCAGCTGCAGCCTGGCAAGGGAAGCCAACTGTTTGGGGGGTTGGCTGGCTCCTACCAGGACAGGGACCCTCTGGGTTTGGGGAAGGGGCTGCGGATCCCAGATCCCCCTGGCCTGCCCAGCTCAGCTCCTCTGTGGTGTCCCAGTGCCTGAACCCAGGGAGCTTCATCCTGCCCTCTCCTAGGAAGCTGCTCCAAGCACCAGAGGGGCCCCTGCCAGGCCAGGAGGGGGGGCACTCTCTCCCTCATGCACTGGTCTCCTGCCCTGGCCGAAGTTGTGTACAGAGAGGACTCCCAGCCTGGCAGGGGCCCCTGCCCCAGAGGCCTTTGGGGGCCTGCTTTGGGTTCACCTGCTTGCTTGCCCCATGGCACCATGCCTCACTGGGCTGTGAACCAGCTTGTGAGCACCAAATTCTGAACAGCACAAGCCCCCCCCCCCCCCGCCCAAAGTCTCTCACTTGGCTGTGCAGGTCTTGGCCAGCTGTGCTCCACCACTGGAAAGAAGCAGCTTCCGAGCAAATGGGCCTCCCAGGGCCCTCAAGCAGTGGCCCTCCTGCTGCCCCCAGGCTCCGCTCTGATCAGTTTCTGCAGCCAGGATTCTGCCTGCCTCTGCCTGCCTGGCCACACAGTTCCTGCTGCTGCTGCTGCTTTGAGCTCCTCACCACCTCCGCCTCCTTCCTCCTATCTCCTCCAGCCCATTTCCTGACCGGAGACCAGCGACCAGCCTGGCTCTCCCCTGGCCTGAGCCTCCCTGCCCCCTGCATGGCTCTCATCCTCTGCCAGGAACTGAGCTCAGGGGCAGGAAAAGGTCCTGCCAGTGACCCCGGAGGCTCAGTCCGGCCTGCCGTGGCCCTGGGACCAGGAAGGAAAGGGTCCTTCGGAACTGGGTGCCATGTTTGCCCCATGTGGTCAGGCCCTACGTGGTTGGGAGACTGTGGGAGCACCCACAGAGGGTGTTCAGGCAGGGGATGCAAGCCCCCAAGGTGGCTCCAGCTCCCCACACATGCCAGCTATGGGTCAAAGAAAATGAAGGGCTCCTCTTCTTTCCACCTCCTCCTCCTCTGTCTCTTCCTTTTCATCAAGGAGGCGGACTCAGAAAGAGTTTGTCAGAGGCTCCTTTTGTGGCTTCCGCTTTCCGCCTGCTGCTGTGCTAACTGCGGGGTTTTTGGACCTAGAACTTGCTAGCCATTCTGGGAGGCCGGTTGCCCCCTGAAGGCAGCGGATGGGAGTCAGCAGGCAGGCTCCAGCCTCACCACAGCGTTGCAGGCACAGGGAGTGGGCGATGGGTGGGATTTTGCAAGAAGGGAGAGCAAAGGGAAGTGATTTTGAAGTGGCAGCGGAAGCACGAGAAAGGCAGCAGGAGTGTTGCAGGGCCCCAGCTAGGCTGGGGCTGCTCCTGGGGGCCAGCGCCCGCTCTGCACTGGCCCCAGGGTGGAGGGGAGGCAGAGCGCCAGCAGCAGAAGCTGTACGTGGCCCAGGAGGAGGAGGAGGCAGATGGAGGAGCCCTCCCCTCCGCTCCACAGAAACATTCCAGGCCTGCATTCTTGAGCAACTCAGCAATGCAGCGCCTGCAGAGGCCCAGGCTCCCCATTGGCTGACAGAGCCCATCCGGCAAGGGAAGGGTTTGCCCCCCCCCCCCCCCCGCAGGACAAGGAATGTCAGAAGCACCCTGGCAGAGGGCGGCACGTGCGGCACAAAGGCACCAACACCCCACCCACGCGTGCCACCAACCCCCCTTCCACCAAGGAAACGGGGAGAAGCAGCACCATTCCAGGCACAAAGCAACACTTGCGCCCCTCTGCACAGACCTCCTGCCGCCCCGACTTTCTCCCCACGCTCGCCCTGGCTCTGTGGCCAATGGGGAGTCTGCGCCAGCAACCGGATCAGCCGTTGCCCTTTTGCCCAGGAAGTCTGCCAGCCGGGCTGCCCAAGCCCAGAGAGAGGCAGTGTGTGTATCCCGCAGCCAGCGCAGAATGCCTCTTCCAGCCGCCTCCAATTAGGGGCATTACTCAGCACATGCCGCCTCCGGAGGGATGGGATCCGTGTCAAGAGCCAGCAGGAAAACCAGCCTTTCACAAGAGGAAGGAGGTCGCATGTGGGCCTGGGAGGCTGCCCCACCCACCCAATTTGGTAAATCCAGAGCCAGGGTCCCCCGCTGCATGAAGACCCTCTGGCCAGGCAGGGCTTGTACCTTCAAGGGTCTTTGCCCTCTCCCAGATGAGGACAATGGCAAGAGCCCCTGGGATCTCTCTCCAGCTTCTCCCAGGGGGGCCTCGCCAAAGCCCCTTCGCCCTCTCCTGGCAGATGTTTGGGTCAGCCAGACTGTGTGGAAAAGAAGGAAGGAGGGAAGCCACAAGGAACGAGGCAGCCAAAATCCAGGCACCGGCATATCCATCATCCCTGTCCAAGGCCCATCCCGGCCAGCCCTGTCCAGCTTCCCACAGCAGCCTCTCCTGGGGAGCTCAGAATCCAACCCTGGCTATTTGGCTGCCAACACCTGCTCCTGGCAGGTAGAGCACCCTCCGGGCACAGAGGCTCTGTTTGCAACTAGCACTTCCAACTGGCATTAGTTTAAGCTGTTCTCCCAGGCTCCTTCTGCTACTCCCTGCCTGGCGCCGGGTATCTTGCCGAAGCTCTTCCTTCGCGGCCACCTGAGCTTCTTGCATCTACAAATAAGTCGTCTTCTGACACACACAAGGCCTGGGGCTGCCGTGTCAAAGGTCGTGCGGATCCCGGGAGGCAGAGGGGAGTTGGTGCCTCCCCAGTCATGCCCACGGGTGTCAGTGCCCATGCTCAGACAACCCAGAATCTCAAGGCAGGAAGGTCCAAGCGAGAGGCAGCCCAAGGGGGTGCCAGGCAGCAGCTAAATGTGGGCGGGGGGGAGTGCCAGGCAGATGCTCTCCCAACTGCCCCCCTGAGTTGTGAGCTACCAGAGGCCCCTTGACAAGATGCCCCAGAGGGAACGCTGTGAGGGGCTGGGCTTCTCAAAAGACCAGCCTGCTCAATGCTAGGATTGCTGCTCTGAGTCCCCAGGCACCAAGGACAGCCCTCCTGCTCTCAGGGCCCCAGCAGAGATGGAAGATGTGCAGGGAGGAAAACCAGGCACACTCCCCCCCCCCCCACGAATGCCTTGAAGCTTCGCCTGCAGATGCTGCAAGGTGAAGCAGAGAGGATCTTGCGAGAGACAGCGGGGGGGGGGGGGCTGGCGGCCAGGCAAGTCCCCCAAACAGGAAAAAACACGTCCTTGCTGACAGGCAGCTGCAGAGGGGAGCCAGCTCCTCGCTGTCTAAGGTGTCACCCAAGAATGCAGGCCTGAGTCAAGGCTTTGGCTTCTCGTCCTGCAAGGCAGCAGCCGGACGGATCCAGGGCCAGGAAAGGACTCCTCAGGAGGAAGAGTCAGCCAGCCAAGCAGAGCTCTGGAGCCCATCCCAGGAGAGGCGTCCAGACTCTGCGACCGGAAGGTGCAAGTGGGGATTTGGCAAAGGCACAGAGGGGGAAAGGGCTCCCCACGGCTGCTAGTCCTGGTGGGGCGATTCCTGCCACCTCCAGCAGCCCAGCAGCAAAGGTCTGGCCCCCAGGAGCCGGAGCAGGATCGGGCCTTTGGGCTCTGCTTGTGGGCAGAGGCTCCTGGCTGGTCAGGGTGCTGGCCAGAGGTCCAATTCTGCTGCAGGGCTCCTCCTCATATGGAGGGGCCGGCGGAGAGCAGGATGGGAGCAGGGGGGGGGGGCCTGAGCAGATCAGAGGAGCCACAAAGGGGGGCCGGATGAGAATGGGAGCCTCTGAAAGGAGATAAGGAGTGGGGGGGGGGAGAGGACTCTGTACACTGAAAGAGAAGGAGCCGTTCCCAGAGAAAGAAACCCCATCGCTCTAGGGGAAGGCGCAGAGAAGCAGCGCCGGATTGCAGGGGGCTGGACTAGGTGCCCCACCAGGGTCCCTCCTGACTCTACAACGCTATCATCCCTGAAGGGACAGGGCTGCGCAGCCAAGATCCCGCACCTCTGTAGCACCCCAAGTTCAAGTGGGTTGGCCCCTTCGCAAGCTGGCTTCCATGTGCCCCCAGGGTACCCCAGCCACTCAGAAGCGCAAGTCAGGGAAGGCCTTGACCCCAGGGCAGAAGACAAGGGCCCCCGTCCTTCTCAACCAGCCCCCCTCCTTTGGCCAGAGTCGGGAAGTCCCCCTCACCCCCCTCCCCTTCCAAGCTCTGCAGGGCTCAGGATCACTGAGGAAGCCAAGCGCTCGCGGGTTCTGCTTGGGAGCAGGGCTCAAAATTAGCAGGGAGCCAGGTGCTCCATTTGCGAGCATCTCAAAAAGTCTGGGGGCCGTTTTTTGTGCCAGGCTGACACTCAAGGATTACTGAAATGTACATGATTTGAAGCCTCAATGGATATTTTAAGGACAGGCAATATGTTAAGGAGTTTAACAATAAGTGTTTTGTACGGTACCAATATTTCTGTGGTAAACACCAAATTAAACATATATTAACAATTTCTGATAAAAATGTGTCACTTATGTGAATTGTCTATTAATTCCTGCTATGTTTAAAGTATTATATGTGTTGGTAATGTGTATCAGTTTTTTGTTGACTGTTTTCTTTTCTTTTTGGAATTAATAAAGCATGTTAAATATATACATTCATGCTTATTCAAATAATTAAAAGTGTTGCCGCCCCCCCCCCCCATGACTAGACATTGTGTTTTGGCACCCACAACCCAGGTCCCAGAAGCCATTTGGCTCCTAGATTTTCTATCCCAGTTTCTAGTGCTGCTTGGGAGGGCCCCCCCCCGGAGGAGTGGGAGGGTCTTCTCTGCCCCACACCCAAGTCTCAGCGCCAGTGTTAGAAACTGAGATATAACATCTAGGAGCCAGGTGGCACCTTCAGTCTATAGTTTCCAGAACGATAGGTCTAGGCAGATTTTGCATAGCAAATGGTTTGTGTGCCTTGAGTTTTGGTGCTGCGCTGCCCTGAAGATCAGCTGACTGGTGGGGCATCGCAGCCATGCCAGTCAGTCAGATGGAGATGTCAGGTGCCAAATCTGGAGACCAGACGTTGCCACTTTCTCGCAAAAGGTCAGTTGTCTGTTGTGAAACACGCCTGGTGCCCGGCTAATTTCAAACGCTGCTCAGAGCCTCCCCTCCCCATAGCAAGGGGGCTGGCAGCACACTTGCCAATTGCCAGGAGGGGAACTTGATGCTCCATCAATCTCATCACCTCCTGCGCTCCGGCCTTTTCATCTTAAACTCTTTCTGGGACATCATTATCGTTCTGTAAACTGCCCCAATAAGTGTTTTCTTTTTTAATAGAAGGGCAGGTTATAAATACATTTAACAAGCAATTGGGATTGAAAGTGGCCACCAGCTTGGCTAGCCTTGAAAAGGGATCAGACACATGCATGGAGCAGAGTGCGACCCACAGCCAGGGGCCACAAGAGCTCTGCTGTGCCTCCAGGGGCTGGGATTGCAGGTTCCCCACTGGGGCATCTGGTGAGAATAGAATGATGGGCTAGCTGAGCCTTGGCCTGATCCAGTGGGGGTGGGGTGAGGAAGGGAGGTGCCTTTGGCTGGGGGGGGGAGGCAGGAGGGGCCGCTGTCCTCTCATGTCTCTTCCAATGGCTTGGGGGGGGGCTGGTTTGGGTTGCTGTTTCCTCCCTGGTGTCAATTCCCTGGTGGGACAAACCATCCCTTTGAAGCTGTTTTCCAAGAGGATCAAGCACAAGCTTTGTGAGGGAAAATGATGCAAAGGGAAAGAGCAACCCCCTCCCCAGGGCTGGAGTCCCGATTCAATCTGCCCCCCCCCAAAAAAACCACACATGTTTGCAGCTGCTTATAAAAAGCATTTAGAGGCCCCTGCTCTCCAGGGACTTTTCAGTTTGGTTCTCACCCTGCAAGGTCAGAGTGTCTGGAGTGGGGGAACCACCCGAGACCCCAAGTGAGCTCCCTCCCTACAGCTGGCAGGGGGGCAGTGAAGGTCCACAGCAGAGGCAAGCCTGGACCACCTTCTTCCTGTCCCCTCTTAATGCTCCCAGCTTGTGCCAAGAGCGCTCTGGGCCCGGCTGGGTGCATTTGGAGAGGGGGCCCTGAGCTGCCAGGCCTGCAGAGGAAGAGGAGGAGGGAGGGGCTTGCAAGCCTCCCCCTCCCAGCTGCGGGGGGGGGGCACCTCTGCAAGGCCTGCTCTCTCTGCACAGGAAGTTGTGCAAAGCAGCGTGGTTAGCACTCAGCTCAGCAAGCGGTTCTGCAGGCCTCTGGGGAGCTGGGGAGACAGCCACACAGACAGCCCCCCCTCCTTGCTTTGCAGGTTCCTGCCAGAACTGCATGCACACACGTTCACACGCGCTCACAATCTCTCTCCCGCGCACACCGGGATTTCTCGTGCAAAACACTCAGCGCTCAGGCCTGATGGGAGCCTTTGGGAAGCGGCAATTCTGCACACAGCCCAGCGGCCCGCAGGGAGGGCACAAGGCAAGGGGGCTCTGCCGGCAGCATCCTCCCCAGCCCTAGCCCAGCCCCCCTTGAGGTCCTTGTTTCCGCTCCCCACCCCCCCTAGGGCCAGAAAGAGCAGGAAGAGGAACTTCAGGCTGGGAGGGAACAGCTCAGCTCCCCACCCCCCCACCCCACTTCCAATGCTGCTCTCAACCAAGTCACAGGCTTCTCCAACAAAGAGACCCCAAAATACTTTTCAAAACCCCTAGTCATCTTTGCTCCAGCTCTAATCAAGCTGCAGCCCCAAAGGGAAAACTCAGTGGAAAAAGAGTCGGCAAACTTACTATACTGGGGGGTGGAAACCAGTGGCAGAAACTCAGATATATAATCTCATTGCCAAATGGCAGCTTAAACCTAGGCTGCTGTCGGGACAATGGAATGTATAGGTTCTGTCCCCCCCACCCCATGGGATGTTGTTGTTGTTGTTTAGCCATTTAGTCGTGTCCCACTCTTCATGACCCCATGGACCAGAGCTGCTGCTATTATTATTATTATTATTATTATTATTATTATTATTATTATTATCATCATCACTACTACTACTACTATTACTATCATTTCTATACCACTTTATATTTTAAAGAACAAGTCTCAAAGCCATTTACAGCACATTAAAACATCAGATAAAACATTCCAGAATAAAACGAATTCACGCTTCAAGGGAAAAATATTCCAGGTCCTTCTCTAAGGGGCGTTTTGTTTTCCTTAGTCACCAGCCTGGCATCCAGAGATCTCCCTGTGGTCACAATGGGGCCCACGCCAGACAAAAAATGCACCTGGCGCCTGGCTAATTTTGAACGCTGGTGGAAATAGCTGGTGAAAGCCTTCCCTACTTGGGTGCCCAGCAAAATGTCCACCCCGTGGCCCTCCTCCACCTCCGTCACATCACCCAGCACATGATCACGCAAGGGACTGCACCCAACCCATCGGGCACAAGGAAATGCTGGACGCCTCCCAGGCCTGACTCAAGACTTCTCAAGGAAGCAAAGTGCAACCCCAAGGACCTACAAGGCCACTGGGCCTCAGCGGAAGAGGCATCTAAACCCCAAGATCCACACGCTGCACCAATGAAGCACCTCCCCAACAGGGGTGCCAACTTGAATAGAATATTGGGGGGCCCAGGGAAGCCCCACCCCACATAATTGCATGCACGCACACCATTTGAATGAGGCCAGACCAGAGGGGCCATTGGCCTGGTCCAAGAGGCTCTTATGAGACTCCAGGATGGGGAGAGCCTGGGAGAGGCAGATTTGCAGGTGGAGGTTCAACCGGGCCCCACTCCTGCCCTCTTAGGAGCAAGTTGCTCCCTGGGAGCTCTCCTTGGTGCTGCAGCAGCCAACCTGCCTTGCTCCACCGGCTCCTCCTTGAGACCCGAGCAGCACACCGCCATGCTCTTGCAACTCACACATGAACTGGAGGGTTGGAAGGACTCCTGAGGGTCATCTAGCCCAACCCTTGGCAACACAGGAACCACAGCAGATGCCTATCAATGAAAGACCACAGCTGAGTTGAGAAGGCAAGCAGGAGCACAAAGAGAACGAAGACCCATCATTCTGGGCTGGGATGAGTCATGCGCTGGCACAGGGCGACTCAAGGGAACTCAAACATGCGTGAATGGGCACCCCAGGCAGCCACCGCCTTCTCTTCCACCCCCATCGCTGCCATCAGTGGATCCTGAGTAGCCCAGCAACCAATCAGAACGAAGCACCAGCCGCCTGTAAGTCCCAGTATTGTCTTGAGCCCATGTCAGAGAATCCTCCATGGCAACAAAGGCAGCAGAGAAATCCCCATCTCCATTTACCTGAGAGCAGGGCTGGCCAGGGGGGCCTTTCTGCATGGGCAGGTGGAGTCACCCCCCCCTCCGCCCCTTGCTTGCCATGCTTGCTGGGGTTGATGGGAGGGAGAGGGAGGTGAGCAGCACTTGCAGGGCATAACTCTGGCCACACACACACACACCAGGGAGGGATCTGTTGGTTCTGAGAGCCAGGATCTCCAGGGGGCTCCTGCGACCAGTTTGCACCATGCTCTCCTGGCAAAGTAGCTTGAATTTAAGCCCCAGATTCGGAGGAATGGGATCCGCAGTGATGCTCTTTAGAGGAAGAGAGTTCAGCTCATGCAGCCTCCGGGTGTCAGTCAGTCGCTCCAAGGTTCCAGACCAGCCTTGAGTCCTGCCTGACCTGGTTGGTGAAAACCACAAGGCCGATCAGCCTGGGGCGGCAGAAGCTGCCAGGACCTATCTAAAAATTAAATGGTACCATTTCTTGCAAAGGAAGCAGGCATGAGACGTCCGCCCAAGCGATCCAGACTGGACTTGCCGCCCTCCTGGATAATTATTAGCCGGTCTTGGTCTTCAGCACTGCCATTTCCAGGCAAATTATCTGAGCAGGTTGTGGCAACTCAACTCTCGGCTTTCTAGAGGATTTGGGATCCAACTTATCCAAAGTCAGACCTGGCTTTGGAAAGGAGTTTTGGATGCCTTTGCTCAGAACCAGACGGTTGGTTCTTCTGGATCTCTCCGTGGCTTTTGACGCCACTGGCTCTAGACTGTTCAGGATGGGGACTGGAGGCAGAGCCTTGCGGAGGCTGCCAGCCTGCCTGATGGATGCTTGACCCTCTGTCCGCTGCCCTACAGGACTCCTCAGGGATCCATCTATCCTTTCGCCTCTCTCCAGGGATGCCAGACGGGGTTCAAAATTAGCCAGGTGCCTTTTGCGACTGGGGATTGTCAGAATGCAAGCACTTTGAGAAGTCTTGGGACTGGGACTCAAGAATAAAATTGCTGCAGCAGCTGCTGAGAGCATGGGAGGAGAAAGGCTCCCCCCCCCCCCCAACTCCAGAGCAGGGTGGATTGATTTAAATCAAATTGGTTTAAATCACGATTTAAATCACTAGTCAGTAAGACTTGATTTAAATCATTTTTTTACAAAGAAACTCATTCTTGCTGGTATAATCTTAATATTTACAACCAGATGAAGGTTTCATTTTTGGAATAATAACATTTCAGAGTAGTTTGTACAGTTATATCAAAAATTGCTGATTTGGTTATACTATTAGAAACACAAAGACAGGTAATTAGGAAATTTTTGTTTATATTTGGGCAACTTTTCTGCTGTACTTTATTGGAAGGAGAAAAATAATCATTTCCTTAATAACAATTTAAATAATTTATTTAACTAAAATAATAACATTATAGCATATGTATCCATGTTTGTTAACTGATGTGGTTAAACAATAAAAAAAAACCTTTAGAGTGAGTTTTAGCACACATGAAAGACTTAAAACAAATCCTTATTTCCCGATGAATAGCCTTTTGACTATAATGTAACTTAAATGGAAAATTATCTTTAGAAAGATTTTTCCTCCAAAAGTATTTTATTTTAAAAATCTGATTTAAATAGAAAAAATCCAATTTAAATGTTTTTTTTAAAAAAATTATTTATTTATTTGAAAAAAATCATTGATTTTTATCCCCCCTGCTCCAGAGTAGGAAGAATCACTGCCGCATGTGCAGGGAAGTGCTGCTGCGAGTCACCAGGCGGGAGCTGAGGGTGCGGAAGGAGAAAGGCCTCCCCACCCAAGTCCAGAGGAGGATCCCTACTGTACAGCCCCCACCAAAGAGCGAGTCACCCTTCCAAAAAGGACAACATGGTGACTCACTTTCTGCTTCTGCGCCCATAAGCTGGGTTCCAGGAGCCATTTGGCCACCAGCTTTTCTACCCCAGTTTCTAACACTGATGCCGTCAGTACGCAAATGACTCTCACTCCTCTCCTTCCTCCATTTCCTTGGATGCCCAGGAAGCAGAAAGAGCTTTCCAAGGGGTCAGTTCTGTCTGGATGGGGCGGCCCTCTCCTGGAAGGCTCCCACAACAGCTTGGCCTTGGCTAAGGGATTCCAACAATCAAACATGCCCCTGAACGCTAATTACTATGATGACATTTTACATAAAATACCTGTAGACTGGCAGTTCTCAAAGCAGTGTTCGAAATTAGCCAGGCGCCAGGAACATTTTGCACCTGGCACGTTACTTCCGGGTTTCGCCGCTTGCAGATGGTCAAAATGATGTCACGCGCATGCGCGGAAGCAGCGAAACGCGACCTGCGCACGCGCAGAAACACTATTGTGTCTTACGTTCTGTTTGGGATGCGAACGGGGCTCTGGAACGGATCTCGTTCACATCCTGAGGTACCACCGTACAGCGACAACCACGCAATATGGCTAAAGGTGGAAAGGAGGAGAGGTTCCAAGAAAGGAAGGTTGGCTTTTGGAAATGATGCAGTATGCAGAACTGGCCAGATTAACAGCAAAGATCAGAGACCAAAATGATGAAAACATTCCTGAGGACTGGAAGCTTTTTACTGAGTATTTAAAGAACTGCTATAGCAAAATGAAAAAGCGAGCAGGACTTGCAAGATGAGCAACAGCATGAATTATTAAGACAAATAGGTTAAATTGGGTGCATTAAATAAGGGAAATGTGCAGCATTTAAGGGTAAATATGGAAACCATGGAAGAGGAGGACAGGAAGTCAATAGATAAAGTAACTTAGGGTTTATGTTAAAATGTGTAAAGTTTTCTCTTTTTTTGAGAAAAAATAATAAATAATATTTTTTTAAATACTACAGTGCAAGGATCCATTGCAGGCAGGACTGTTTAATGTGGTAAAATAAAGCTTTAGACAGAGCCCCAGAGCAGACCTACCAAAATGAAGAGTTTCTTCATTTCAGTGGGTCTACTCTGAATACAGTCCATGGTTTTTAATTTAAAACCACTGGCGGAGATGATGCTGTTGAACCCCAGCCCTTTTCACTAAACAGGGCTGTGGGGGCTTCAAGGAGCTGCCCACCTAACTTCCCAAAGAGGGAGAGAAGGAAAGACATGAGGCATGGGGGGCGGGATGGGGGGGGGATACAGCTTGGCACCGGCTGGAACAAAGCCACTGGACCTGCCCCCCAACACCTCATCCGCCGGCCTGGCAGGCACGGGGAGAGGAGGCTCAGCCTGGACGGCCGGAAAAGATTGCTGGGAGATTCCAGACTCTCAGAAACAGGATCTCCAGAGCTCTTTCCCCTGAAGACTCACTTCTGCCTGCTGGTCTGCTCAGACAGTCCATTTCTGCAAAAGGCACCAGAGGGAACTTCTGCAGCCCTTTAACTCAGGGCAAAGAGCGGACGGGGAAGAGGCTTAGGCAACTGCTCAGAAAGACCAGGGCTGCCATCCTAAACAGGGTCACCACACTTGAGAGCAAACTCCCCTGAATTAATTGGGCACTACAACTGCACTGCACCATCCTCAGAGCTGGGGCAGACTCTCTCCAAGTCTACTCAAGCGCCACAACCTGAAGATGAACCGTGAAAAATGTGTGTCAAATCTTTTCAAAGGGAAGGAAGTGAAGCCAAGCCGGGAAGCCTCTTCTGCAGTGTCCCAAGACTCACTGTAACAAAACGTCAGCTCACAAGTATTTTTTTCATTTCTTAAAATAATCATAGTCTGCCGTTTCTGAGCGTGGGAAAAGGGAACCAGGGGAGCCAGGAAGTCAGAGGAGGGGGTTCCCAGAGGGCAAGCAGCCGAGCAAGAGGCCCCTCACCCACCTGCCACAAAGCCCACCTGCTTCTGAGTTTGCCAGGAGCACAGGAAGGGGGCAGAAGGGGCAGGAAAAAGTGTCAAACACTTGGGAAATCTCTTGGCAAACTGCTGATTCCCGCCCCAACCCCCCTTTTGAAAAACCCTGTAGCAGGTTCCACTGATGAGACCTGCAGCCAGTCTCGCTCTTGTCCAGCCTCATCGCAGCCCTTCCAGGCAAAGAGCAGATTCCAGCACGGAGAGGGAAGCTCTGCAGCCTGAAAACATTCACCCTCCTCGCCCCCCCCCCCTTGCAATCCGAGGCGTAAACAATGACTGCTACCAAATATGGAATTTGTAGCCGGCCAGCCACAGAGGCAGGAGCCCCACAGCCTTCCAGCCTCCTCCAGGCAGTCGATGCAGAGGACCACGGAAAGAGGGCCCCCCATGCCGGTGACTCAGTGCAAAACCTGCCCTGAAGAGGTGGTGGCACGTGGTGCAAAAGCAGGTCCATCCTTCTCAAGGGGGCTTCATAGGCACAAATCGATTTTCTAGGGAGGAAGTTGCACTCATATCAATATTGGCATTTCCACACACAACACCCTCAGGCAAATCAAAGAACTGGGCCCAGGCCCTTCTCCTGCTCCCTGCCAGGCCCACAACAATCTCTGCTCTCTGAAGGCCGCCCCCCCCCCAGGCCACAAGTCTCTCCCCCTGCCCCAGAAACACAAAACGTCCTGGGTCCTCATTCTTCACAGGCTGGATGCATTCCCACTAGGCTTGTGGGGGGCGCAGCCCAGGGGCCATGATTCTGCCCTACACACCGGCCACCACTGTGGGTCCCTTTCCAGCTGCCCCTTTAGACCTCGCCATCAGCTGCCACCCACCTTCTCCTGCCACGGAAAGCGCAGGTGGTGCCAGGCCAGCCTGCTCTGAAGCAGAAGCCCAGAAGGTCATCCCCACACGAGGGCCGAGCCCAGCCAAGGAGCAAGGGCCCCAGAGCTCAGGGGCCCCCTCTGCTGCTGTGCCCACCCAGCCCCAACCTGCCTCAAGGTCTCCGTGGGGCAAGCTCAGGGGCGAGAGAGACAGAGAGCCCTATTCTCTGGAGCCAGGCTGCCCTTTAAGTGGAGCAGTGAGGGGGGGGGCGTCTGCCTGCATCTTACACCCCACGGGGCCTCCGCCTCTGGGTACAATCGCCACCTTGTTCTGGGATCAGAGCACCAGCCAGCCTGCGCAGGACACATGTCACAAACAGCTTAGGGGATCAGCAGGCTCCCCTCTGGAGGGAGCAAGGAGGGCACAGAGCCCCAGGTGGGGAGGGGGACAACTCCAGGCTCAGGGGGGCAGCTGTGAGGGTCCCAGCAAAGAGAGGCCGCTGCAGCTTGAGCTCCCCAAAGACAAAAACGGAGACATGAGAACCGCACTACAAATGAGGAAATGATTAATTTAGCAACTAGCATCAGGCAGAGAGCAGGCCGGAAAAACAGAGGGGCATCAACACAGAGCAAGGAACAAACAGCTACAACTTTACTCCATTAAGAAAGGAGCAAAGGGGAACCAACTTTTAATCTGTTTCCCTGCGGTAAAGAAAGATGGCAAACTGCTGGTGGCTGTTCTTCCGTTGGGAAGGAGCTTTTTGGGGCTGGGGGAGCTCCGATTTCCCCTGCAGACCCCGCCCGGGGAATAAGTAGCTGGTCGTGGCTCAGTGCGAGGGGCTACTAAGAGTGAGCGGAAAGGGCTCCAGCAGCTGAGTGCGGATCTCTGAAGGTGCAGGGAACCAATAGGGGCAGAAAGTCCGGCCTGAAGGCTAGAGAACCAGAAGGACTTCCACGTCTGTCCGGAATGCCAGGAAGGCGCCCCACGCCCAGGAACAGGAGGGCAGCTCGGCCCTGGAAGCGCCGGCCAAGGGTCGCCAAAGTGGGACCCGCACCGTCCAGGGCCGGGCGCGCAGCCCCGCGAGTCGGGAGCGACTCAGCCTAACGGGAGAGCCTTGCAGAAGCGGCTGCAAAGCGTCGGGGAAGCAGCCCCGTCGGAGGAAAGGCGGGAGCAGGACTGGCCGCGGCACTTCGCCAAGCCACGCGCTCCGCCTCCGCGCTCCCGTCTCGCGCGCAGCCCGCCGAAGGCAAAAGCCCGACAGGCAGCGGGGCCTCGACGGCTGCGAGGCCGACCGTGGCGAGCGAAGGGCCGGCCGGGCTGCGGGGAGGGAAGCGGCGCCCGCCGGAGACTCTGCAGGGCGGCAGCCTGCCGCTCGCCGGGGCGGAACTCGGCCGGGCCTGATTCACTTCCTGCCCAAGGGGCGCCCTCGAGGGCCGCGCCCAAGCCCAGGCGGCGACCCTCCGCTTCCCGGGCGAGGGAGCCCCGACGAGGTGGTCGCCACCGCGGGAATGGGAGGGTTGCGCACATCTGGAAGTCACGTGCAAGCAGCCGGGACCGGCCAGAGCAGGAGGAAGCCGAGACCCTCCGGGAGGCGGTCTCCGCCCGCCCCGTCCCGCTCGGAGCCTCGCCCCGCGCCCACGCGCCGCCCCGTCCTCCCCCCCCCCCGCCCGTGCCCCGCGGGGCAGAGACCCTTCCTCCCCGCCGGAGAGCTCTTCCCGAGGGCGGCGGAGCCCGCCTGGGCCCGGCCCCGAGGCTACGGAAAAGCCGTCGGGCAGGAAGCCAGGAGGGCGGGACCTGCCCTGCCCCAGCCGCGCTGCGCCCAGAGGCGGCCGGGATGCGCCTGGCACGCGAGCGGGAGGCGGCCGGGGCGGCACTGGGGCACCCGCGGGCCGAGGGAGGAGTCGCGCGGAGCGGGAAGGGACCGGCCGGCGGAGCCAGACCCGACGGAGCCCGGACGCGGACGCCGCCCCGCCGCCGCCGCTCGACTTCTTCTTTCTCCCTCCCTCCCCGCCCGCCCCGCTCCCGAAGGCACCCCCGGGGGGGGCGCCTGCTCCTCCTCGGCCCCCCAACTCCTCTCCGGATGAAGGGAAAGAGAGTCGCCTCCCGCCCCCCGGAATGAGGCGGGGGGCGCCTTCCTACCTGGGGGGACGCGGCGGCGGCGGCGGCGGCGGCTCCTGCGGGGCGCGACTGGCTTCTGGGGGAGGAGCGCCGAGGGGCGGGAGCGCGACCTCCCCTCCTCCTCCTCCTCCGGGTCCCCCGGACCCGCCCCCCGGCCGAGGGAAAAGCGCCGCCCGCCCCGTCTGCCCGCGGCGCAGGCGCAGAGCCGAGAGGAAGCCGCCGCGGCCATGTTGGGTGCGGGCGCCGGGTGGCGGCGCCCTCGGCCAATCAGCTGGCGCGACGAAGCCTCAGTGCGCTGAGCAGAGGCGGAGCAGGCTCTCCCCGGGTCGCTCCCTCCCCAGACACGCGTCTGGCTGCGTCTTGGGGAGACCAGAGCAACGCGTGGGAAGGCTCGGGTCTGGTAGGGACGGAAAGGCGTCGGCGACGGAGGCAGGGGAGAAGCCCCTCTCAGCTGAGGACAGGGCCAAATTCAGCAAACAAAGGCCATCGCATGTCCCTCTGGACAGAGGTGCTTACAAGCCGAACACCAGTGTCCTGGAAGAAGCAAGGAGCACCGGTGTCGAAGCAATTGTTCTGCCACATCAACTTCGTGGGACTGGTCATGTGCGGGTGCCTGATTCTCGTCTTCCAAAGCAGCTACTCCAGAAATAGTACCTCGGGTTAAGAACTTTGCTTCAGGATGAGAAAGAGAAATCATGCTCTAGCAGCGGGAGGCCCCATTAGCTAAAGTGGTGCTTCAGGTTAAGAAGAGTTTCAGGTTAAGAACGGACCTCCAGAATGAATTAAGTACTTAACCTGAGGTACCACTGTACTGGTGGGCAACAAAAGGTTTAAAGATGCTCTCAAGGCCAATCTTTAAACATGTAGTATAAACACTGACAGTTGGGAAACACTGGCCTATGAGCGCACCAACTGAGATGTCATGGACTTTGAAGACACTCGAACTCAGGACTCAAGGGAGAAAGGTGCTAAGAGGAAGGCATGCTTGGCAAACCCTCACCGTGATCAACTCCTGCCTGGAAACCTCTGTCCCCACTGTGGAAGGAGGTGTGGATCCAGAATTGACCTCCACAGTCACTTACGGACTCGCAGCTAGGACCATGTTCAGGGGAGACAATCTTACTCAGTTCGGAGGATCACCAAAGAAAGGAAGAAGCAGCTTACAAGCCTCAAGACCTGAAGGGCCGCCTCTCCCCCCAGGAAGGGACCCAGGCTCTGCCATCCTCCTCCTCCTCCTTCGAGAGGATCAGAGAAGGCAACACCAGAACAGGCCTTGGCTCTCCGTTTGGGGGAATGCTCTCCCCAAGGAGGTTCAGCTGGTGCCTTCATGATCCATATGTAGGAGCCAGGCCTTTGAGTGATTAACATTAAATATGTGTGTGGGAAAGCCTTCTGTCTGGTCAACGACCCAGTTAAAAAGCTGGACTGTTCTTCCTGCAACTAACCAATTTCTGATCCCCAAGAGAATTTCTCTTCCTATTCCTTGGCTGCTAAATTTACCCAGGAGTCTTTGGTGAGGGGTTTTGTCAAAAGCTTTTTGAAAGTCCAAGGACTGGATCACCTCTACATGGATGCATGTTAAAGAACTTCTTCTTGTTGGTCTTAATGCTTTTAGCAACATGTTCCTCAAAAGATTTTTCTTAAAGCACCCTTGCCCTTTTTTGGCCAGAGTTTTGTGTTCTTTTTCTGCTCTATTCATTTGGACAACAGTTCCAATTTTTTAAGGGACGCTTTCTTGCCTCTCATAGTTTATTTGACTGGTCTTTGTGGTATGTTCCCTGATCGGTGGTACACACTCCTCTTGAGTTTCTAATACTGTGTTAAAAAAACAACAACACTCCCAAGCATTTTGGAGTGATTTGACCTTCTTGACTTCACATTTCAACTTCCTTTTTACCAGCCTTCTCATTCTGGGGAATTTTCCTTTTTGAAATCAAATGTGACTGCGTTGGATTTTCTTAGCAATTGGCCATTTACATGTAGATTTAATTTAACAGTGGTATGATCACTTCTTCTGCAGCAAATATTCCCACTTCTGCAAACATTTTTTGCACCTATATTGGCTGGTTTCAGAGGCAATGGAATAGGCTGGTATTCCTTACCCTAATGCAACACAATTAGACTTGTTCACACTGGAATAAAAGGCATCTCTCTATTTTGGTAACATTTTTTGGAGACAGGCCAGATCTGCATACCAGACACTGCTCTTACCCACTCCCTATCTTGCAACAAGACGCTCATGTCTCCTTATAAAAATAAAACATTAAATCGGCCTGAGTTAACCAATCCACCTTTGTAGATTAGTTATATATTTAAAGCATATACTACGTTTAACATTGAAACTTTTAGTATGCTCAGATGTGAGCCACACACTGCCTTGTATCATTTTTGATAATATGTCTAAAAGGTAAAGGTACCCCTGACCATTAGGTCCAGTTGTGGGCGACTCTTAGGGTTGCGGCACTCATCTCAAGCCAGCGTTTGTCCACAGACAGCTTCTGGGTCATGTGGCCAGCTTCTGGTGAACCAGAGCAGCGCATGGAAATGCCGTTTACCTTCCTGCCAGAGCAGTACCTATTTATCTACTTTCACTTGACATGCTTTCAAGCTGCTAGGTGGACAGGAGCAGGGACTGAACAATGGGAGCTCAACCCATCGCGGGGATTTGAACCACCAACCTCGCATCCTGATCAAATTTGCAGATGACACCAAACTGGGAGGGGTGGCTAACACCCCAGAGGACAGGATCACACTTCAAAACGACCTTGACAGATTAGAGAACTGGGCCAAAACAAACAAGATGAATTTTAACAGGGAGAAATGTAAAGTATTGCACTTGGGCAAAAAAAATGAGAGGCACAAATACAAGATGGGTGACACCTGGCTTGAGAGCAGTACATGTGAAAAGGATCTAGGAGTCTTGGTTGACCACAAACTTGACATGAGCCAACAGTGTGACGCGGCAGCTAAAAAAGCCAATGCAATTCTGGGCCTCATCAATAGGAGTATAGCATCTAGATCAAGGGAAGTAATAGTGCCACTGTATTCTGCTCTGGTCAGACCTCACCTGGAGTACTGTGTCCAGTTCTGGGCACCACAGTTCAAGAAGGACACTGACAAACTGGAACGTGTCCAGAGGAGGGCAACCAAAATGGTCAAAGGCCTGGAAATGATGCCTTATGAGGAACGGCTAAGGGAGCTGGGCATGTTTAGCCTGGAGAAGAGGAGGTTAAGGGGTGATATGATAGCCATGTTCAAATATATAAAAGGATGTCACATAGAGGAGGGAGAAAGGCTGTTTTCTGCTGCTCCAGAGAAGCGGACACGGAGCAATGGATCCAAACTACAAGAAAGAAGATTCCACCTAAACATTAGGAAGAACTTCCTGACAGTAAGAGCTGTTCGACAGTGGAATTTGCTGCCAAGGAGTGTGGTGGAGTCTCCGTCTTTGGAGGTCTTTAAGCAGAGGCTTGACAACCAGATGTCAGGAGTGCTCTGATGGTGTTTCCTGCTTGGCAGGGGGTTGGACTCGATGGCCCTTGTGGTCTCTTCCAACTCTATGATTCTATGATTCTATGATCAGTAAGCCCAAATCTCAGTGGTTTAGATCACTGTGCCACCCGTGCCTGCATAACTTCTATCCAGATGTTGGCATCTGTCTCAGGAGACAATGGAGGAGAAAGGCGTCTTTGGGGATGAAGTCAAACTGGGCGAAGGTTACAGCTCCTGCTGTGGTTGTAGAGACCCATGTGGGAGAGACATGTTTTCATGTAGCTGGGGCAGAGGAAGGCGCCTGGTTGTGCTAATGCAGATGCACCGCTGCATTTATTATTATAGGAGTGCAGAGAGAAGAATTTATTATTTATATGCTTCCCATCTGACTGGCTAACTCCCCTCCAATGTGACGGCCACTAGGCAGTAGAGATCTTGCCCCCTCCCCAATTATATTCTACTACGTTTTTGTAATTTCCTTTCAAGATCAAATCAGTATTCTTTTGATCTGTGGTTGTGGAGCCCCTAGAAGGCATGGGGCCCCTAGGTCAGTGCCCACTCTGCCTACTTCAGGCTTCTTCAACCTCAGCTGCCCTCTAGATGTTTTTGGCCTACAACTCCCATGATCCCTAGCTAGCAGGACCAGTGGTCAGGGATGGTGGGGATTGTAGTCTCAAAACATCTGGGGGGCCGAGGTTGAGGAAGCCTGGCCTACTTAGTAATCTGGCACTGCTTCCACAGCTGTTACAGAGGAAACTCAAGTGAAAAACTGAACTGTCCGGCTCCGTTTCTGCTGCATAGAAATCAGGCTTCAGTTTGTCCCCCAAGCAAAACAAAGTTGTCACACTCCAGATTGGCTCAGCATCAACCCATCTCACACCTAGTCCTGGGGGCCGCACAATGTGAAGTCCAGTGTCGCCCCCTTTCTGGCCGGTTCTAGGGCACAGTCCTTTCGGGGATTCACTGAACACCCTAAGAGCCTGTGGGCATCGGAGTTCTCGGTTCCGTTTGCTGCGGGGATTTCTGGATCAAGGTGCTGAGCCGCATCCCGGGCAGAATGCCTCTCCCAGAGCCGTTCAGGAAGCACCACTGCATAGCTGTCAACTTCTCCCTTTTCTTGCGAGGAATCCTATTCGGAATAAGGGAATTTCCCTTTAAAAAAGGGGAAAGGTGACAGTTATGCACCGCTTTCAGATGTGGACACCTCGAAATCCCCGCGCCACGAAGAGCAGGGCCCGCGGGAAGCTGCCGGAGTCAAGCCTCGCGGGTCCATCCCGCTCCGCTGTGTCCCCCACACGGGCCGGCAGCAGCTCTCTGGCCTTTCTCGCTGGGGACCTGGCCAGCCCGCCTTCCGTCTGCTGAGCAGAGCCTCTGCCTCGGAGCAGTGGCCTTTATTTAGTTTAGTTTAGTTTAGTTTAGTTTAGTTTAGTTTTTAGTTTTCTATACCGCTTTATATTTTTCAGAAAAATCTCAAAGCACTTTACAGCATATTACATCAACAAAACATCAATAAAAAAAGGAAGTCAAATATAGAGTACACAGTCAAAGCAACATAGCAGAAAACTAAAGTATTATCTTACAGCTTTTCAACTCAAACATTACAAAGCTCAGCCCCAGAATAACCTCTTCCTTCCCCCCGGGCGGAGCTGGAGCGAGGGAGGGAGCTCCCTCTGACGGCAGATCCGAGCCCCGCCCCTCCAGGCCCGGCCGGCCGAAGGGGGTTTCCCGGCCGCGAGCGACACTCGCCTCGGCCAATGCGGCCCCGGCCTCTCCGCCGCTTCGCCAATCAGTGCGCGGGGAGGGCGGGCCCCGGCCAGTTCCTGCACTCGAGTGACGTCGCTTTTGCTGCGTTGGAAGGAGAGCGGAGGAGACGGAGCGGAGGCGCCGCGGGCCGCGCAGGTGGGTGGGGTCCCGTCGGGGTCCCGGGGCTTCCCTTCTCCCCGTCCCCAGCAGAGCTGCCCCCGGGACCCCTCCCGCCCGGTCCTTTCTCTCCAGGGGACCCAGGAGTCCGGCGCCGCCCCGCCCTCTCTGGGGCCCCGACGGCGCGCCCCAGCCTCGGCCGCGACGGGGCGGCGGCTGCCACTGCCTCCTCCGGGCTCCGGCCGGGGCGCAGCTGTCCGCCCCCACGGGGGCTCCTGTTTCCGAGGGGGAGGGCAGCCTCGGCTCGAAACCCCACGTCCGGGGGGCAGCCAAGCCCGGAGGGGTGACCTACCGGAGCCCGTTGGGCAACCTGGTGGTCCTGGGAAGGGAGCGAGCGCCCGGCTGGCCCCTTCGGCCTTTGCGGAATCCTAGACGGACAGAAGTGGGCAGTTGGGAGGGACCTTCGAGGGGCATCTAGCCCACCCCCCTGCAATGCAGGGGTCACAACAAAAGCATCCCTGACAGGTTTCTACGCGACCTCGGATTCAAAGCCTCCAGCCGAAGTGAAGGACGACCCTTTTTGTGCCCCACCTGCCCAGCTGGGACTCAGCAGAGAAGCGCCTTCCTTCAGTTCTGGGAGCATCTCCTTGAGGACAGGTAAGCAAAATGGGGGGAGCCCAAAGCCCCCTCCCTGCAGGCCCCTGCTTTTCATCCGCTCCTCCTCTGCACAGCTGCCTCTGTGGTGGCAGGACGGGGGGGGGGGGGTGTGAGTGAGAAAGAGAGAGCTCACCCTCCAGATCTCTGGGGCACAACCTCAGGTGCCCAAGCTGTCTGCGTCTGACAATGTTATGGAAATTAATGATGTGCCGTTATAAACATACAGGAATGAGTGCATTTGCAAATACACATGCCCAGGTGTGCCAACTGGAATTTTTTTTTGGGGGGGGGGACACACACCCAGGTAAGCCCCGTCCCACAGAATCGATCACATGACGCAGTGCATGCACACCATATGAATGGCAATGCCCATTAACTTTGGGGGTGCCTGGCCTAAAAAAAAATATTGGGGGGGGGGGCTGAAGGGACCTTGGCCTCTAGGCGTCGCTCCTCTGCCCTTGTCGACAAAACACCACAGCCTCTGCATGCAACTCCAGGTAATGCAATAGGAGCTGTTGTGGAAATGGACTTTGCAACATAACTTGGTGCAATATCACTTTTACCGGTAACACCTGAGGTGGAATAGACAGAGAGCAATACGGCAGCCGAGTTTCACCTTTGTCAGTCACAAAGCAGGAAATGGTTTCTGAGCCTCCTCTCTCTGTAAAACTGGTTTTAGAGGTATTGATAACTCTGCATGATGTGTGAAAACAGGTTCTGGAGTCAAGGTATTCACCATTTCAAAATAAGGCTGGCCAGGGAAAGGGAGTCAGTAAATGTTGACAGGCAGGAGACAAGCTACACTCTCAAATTTCTCTTTCTGTGATGCTTGTATGGTTCTTTTAGTGGGTTTTGCTTAAGGGGTTGAGGGAAGCTTTTAAAAGCTGTTATTCACCTTTGTTCTGGGTCGTCCTCACCTCCTTGTAAAGTGGGGGGGGGGGGCTCTGTTGCAATAGAAAAATAAAAATCTGCCTGCTTAGACTGGGTCCTGCCTCCAGTCCTCCTTCTCTGACCATTCATGGACATTGGGGACTCTCTTAATGGGGAGCTGGACTGCGAAATCTAACCTCAGTTTTTCATGTAACAATGGCCGTTGCCCATTGGTGGAATTGGCACTACATGATACCCCTTCTGCTTTCCTCAGCACTCAGTCATTTAGTGTGACAGCATCTACACCCTGGAACTCCCTGCCTATTGATATCCGGCAGGTGCCTTGTACTCTTTTTGGAGCCTGCTAAAAACATTCTTTTTTTGACAAGCCTACCCTGAAAATGCTTAGAAAGTTGATGTGAATTTTAACCAGTTTTAATATTTTAACTTTCTGTATTTTTAAAGTGCTCTTGTAATTTTTTCTTGATTTTCTTGTTTTATCTTTTTGTAAAGCTGAGGTTGAGTTTTTCTGAGCAAACAAGTGGAGTACATGTTCAAATAAATAATCTGTCTTCCTTGGGGTCTCCTGGCCCTCTGCCTGACCCTGACACCCTCTGTCTCCCTCCCTCCCTCCCTCCAGATGTTGTGCCCAGAGGAAATGGCTTCTCTGGCCGATGAGGATCTCCTTGACTTCCTCCTCCAGGACGGAGGTCCCTCAGCTGATTTGGGCAAGGGAGGCTTCCTGCCAGAAGACTGGGACTTTCCAGGGCCCGAGGTGAGTGCCAGCTGCCTTGGGCAAGCCAGGGGTGGGGTTGCTGCTGCTCCAGCCCCCCCCCCCCCCCGCCTCACGACCTCCTTTCCCTCCAGGCCTTGGGCGAGGAGGAGGTGGACGACTTTCTGAGGTGCCTCCTGAGCCCTTTTGCAGAAGAGTCCAGCGGTTCGCCGGACCCCTCCCCTCCTCACAGCAGCAGCAGCAGCCTTGCTGAAGAGCAGAACTTCTCCTGCAGCCCTGGAAGCTGGGAGGGGTCCCCCACTGGCAGCCCCGCCGGCTCTGAAAGTGTCCAGTCCGACCACAACTACTCCCTGCACCCTGCGCTGCCTGGGCCCCTCGAAGGTCCTGCGCTGGAGAGCACCAGCTCCTCCTCGGATGTGGGCGACGGGGATGTTGCCATTGACCTGGGTGAGTGCCCAGGGCATCTGGGGGGTCCATGCAATGTCCTTTGGGGCAGGCGCTGAGCTGGGCCAGAGCAGGCAGGCATTGCTCTGAGATTTCCCCTGTGCTTGCTGACCTGGTGCTGCAGAACCTCTCTCTCTCCTTCCCTCCCTCCATCTCTCTCTGAGTAGCTTCTTTAGGACCAGGAAGGAGAGAGTAGGAAGAGATGGACAGTTCCATCAGCAGAGAGAATCAAGGGGTATCTGGACTGGGACTAGTGCTTTAATAATAATAATAATAATAATAATAAAAAATAATAAACAACTTATTTATTTATACCCCGCCCAACCGGCTAGGTTTCCCCAGCCACTCTGGGCAGCTTCCAACAAAAGATTAAAAATACATTAAAACATCAGTCATAAAAAACTTCCCTAAACAGGGCTGCCTTCAGATGTCTTCTAAAAGTCAGGCGGTTGTTTATTTCCTTCCTGGTGGGAGGGCATTCCACAGGCCGGGCGCCACCACCGAGAAGGCCCTCTGCCTGGTTCCCTGTAACCTCACTTCTCACAGGGAGGGAAGCACCAGAAGGCCCTCGGGAGATGGACCCCGGTGTCCGGGGTGGAGACGCTCCTTCCGGTCTACTGGGCCAAAGCCTCCAGAGCAGGAGAAAACAAGCTGGCTCCATCTTTGATTTGTCACTCCTGCTTGGGAGCTTCCCTGGGGCAGGAGGAGGATGCTGGACAAGGAGGCCCACTGCCCTGGTCTGACTCGCGGCCGGTCACTCTCTCTGCCCCCCAATCTTCCCCCCCCCCTTGTAGGGAGCTGCCATCGCCCTGAGCAGGGTCTGATGGGCTGGAGAGCTGTTCCCTTTGGGATGCCTTGGAAGGGGAGAGGCAGCGGTCGTGCTTGTTGTTTGCACACACCTTTTCCAGTGGCCAATTAGCCCCCACTTCCTCACATGCGCAGAGCGCCCTCCTCAGTGGGCAGGTGCATAGTAATGGACGCATGGAGAATGCAAGCGGTGAGGGAATGAAATGCAAAAAGCAAGGGATTGCCCCGCGGTGAAACCGTTTCTGTGACCTCATTCACGAAGGAGCGTTGGCAGTGCTGATTTGGGGCCCGATCTGTTTTGGGGCCAGGAGCAGCCTCTTTCTTGGCTGGTGTGTGGAATTGGGGTGGAGCCACAAGCGCTGCCATGTTTCATGACATCCTTGCACCTCCCGGGGCAAAGTGTGCCAGGGAAGGAGAGCAGAGGGGGGTGTCCCCCCCCCCCGGCAAGCCTGGGCCCTCTGGCCTCCTGGCCCCTTCCACCCCTGACTGTGTGGCCCCCTTTCCTCTTCCAGAGATGTGGGAGATCATGGAGACTTCGTCAGAGTCCTGCTGCAGCGATCGGGACAGTGCTCTCCCGGTCACAGTTTCCATTGAGGAACCGACACCCCAGCCAAGTGGGGGGGACCTGCAGGTACGAGACGGCCGTGTGCCCCCCTCCGCCCCCAATATGCCTGGCTCTCGGGAGAGGCTCCCACAGGGGCTTCTCTTCTCCTGCCTCTTGGGGGGTGCAGCTTGGCAGACCCCCACCCAGCCCCACCTCTGAACTTGGTGCTTTTCAGTTTGACTTCCCTCCGCTGATTCTGACGGATGAGGAGAAGAAGCTTCTGGAGAAAGAGGGCGTCTCGATCCCTTCCAACCTGCCGCTGACCAAGGTGGGTGCCACAAACTCTGCACGTGTGCGTGCGCACCCTTGCCCTGAGGTGCGCTTCTGGGCACGGTGGGCAGAGGCAAGTGGGAAATGGGGGTGTAATTCCTGGCTGCCTGCTTCTCCCATGGGGGGGGGGGTGGGTGCAAGGGGCATTTCTGGATGGGTTCTCTGTTTTTCTCGGGAACGGTGAGGTCTAGGTGCTTGATCCAGTGCCCTTCCTACCAGGGGGTGGTGCCTTTGCAGCCGGCCTCCTGTACTTCCCGGGGTGAATGCCCCTTGGGTTTTTTGGGGGGGCACATCCTCTTTGCTCCTGGAGGAGGCTTGCTGGCTGCCAGCCTGGCCTTGCCTGACCCTCAGAGCCCTGTGTGCTGCAGGCCGAGGAGCGGGTCCTGAAGAGAGTTCGCCGGAAGATCCGGAACAAGCAGTCGGCCCAGGACAGCCGGCGCCGGAAGAAGGTCTACGTGGACAGCCTGGAGAGCAGGTGAGGAATCAGAATGGGGGAGTTGGAAGGGACCCCAGGGGGTCTGTGGCGGGCGTGGCGGCGCTTTTCCTCTCACGCCGTTGAGCCCGCTCTCACCTAGATAAATTGCCCCCACCTCACTGAACAACCCTTTACCTGAAGGTTTCTTTTCCTTTCCACTTCAAAATTCTAGCCCAGAGTTTCCTGCGGGGGACCTTTGTGAGGGGAAAACTAGAAAGTTGGAGTCTCAGACAGGTTTTCTTTAAATAAACAATAAAGCTTTATTTAAGGCAAGATAGCACATATGGATTAAACTTAGGTTACTTCCAGAATACAGTGCGATTTCACTTTAATTTGTCCTCAGTTGTTTTTGCGTTATAGGTTTGGTTCTTTCCTTCAGTCCTCCACCCCCTTTAACACTCCTGAGGCCCAAGGGCTCTCCACCCCCCCCCTCCCTTCACTGGGCTTGGGAGTTGCTTCTTCTCCCTAGAAGAATCTCTCCCCTCCGGACTAGATTGGAGTCCCAAGGAGCCTGTTCCTTTCCGGCTCCTTCTCCTCCTTGCTCAACATCGGCCTCTCTGTAAAATTCCAGTCTACTCCTCCCCCAGGAGTCCACACTCTGTCCTTCCCAATACGCTCAGAGCGGAAGTTGTTGTTTTCCAGAACCAGCTCTTTCTCCCTTTCACTCTTTCTCCCTCAACCTGCCTCCCTACCTGTCTCCCAGCCTCTCCAACCTCTTTCCAACCAACTCCCAGTTAACTCTTCTCAAATCCTCCTTTTAAACTCTTCCTCCTGGAACCTCGGCCAACCAGAGGCAGCCTTAAATCTTTGCTTCCTTAACCATTTGCTGGTAGGGAGAGAAAGGGGGGGGGGCAGAGAGAAACACTTGTTGATTCAACCTGTCCAGCAAAACCAACTTTTTCGTCACAGGGTCATGTAGCCCAGCCCCCTGCCATGCCAAAATGGCAGTGCAAGAGTCCCTGATAGGTGGCCATCTGACTTATGCTTCTAAACCTTCACTGAAGGAGCATCCACCACCACCCAAGGGAGTCCGGGGGGGGGGGGGAGTGGGGGGGCAGAGGCCTCTTGGGCATGGGGGGAGGGGGGGAGGCAGGCAGAGCAGAGGGGAGGGTTTCCTCAGCAGCGAGAGGGGGCTTTGCAGATCCAGGTGTGCTTCCCTGCCTTCCTGTCTTGGGGCTCCTCTGCCCCCCTGCTCCTGCACCTCCAAGGCCCCATCTGAGACCCCGGCTGCCAGGCCCCTCCTGACCCTCTTCCTCTCCTGTCCCTCCCTGCAGGGTCGTCGTCTGTACAGCCCAGAACAACGAACTTCAGAAGAAAGTCCAGCTGCTGCAGAAGCAGAACATGTGAGAGCCTCCTTTGCCTGGCAGGTCCCTGGGAAGGAGGGTGGGCTCCCCTGGGACCTTGCCACCACCTCCTCCCAAGGAGGGCCCTGGGGAGAACGGGGGGGGGGGGGTCTTCCAGCCCAAGGCGGAGAGCAAGGGGGCAGCCCCAGTGGCGCTTCCTCCTTCGCTGACTTCTGCCGCTGGCACAGTGCTTTGGGTTTTGTCATCTTGCTGTGCTGTGCCCACTGTGACAGCCCTGCGGAGGGAGGGAGGCCACTCCTGCTCCCATTTCATGGGCGGGGGCATTGAGGCCGAGAGGATGGCTGTCCCCAGGCTCCATAGCGCAGGGCAGAAACCCGCCCCTCCAGACCCGCATCCTCACTCAGGTCCCCTGGTCATGTTGGACCCTTCCTGGGAGGTGCGTCTGGCCGCAGAGCAGCAGAGCGGGGGCTCGGGGGCAGCGGGAGGCTGACCGGCTGCTCTGCCTCGCCTGCAGGTCTTTGCTGGAGCAACTGCGGAAGCTGCAAGCCCTGGTCCAGCACTCGACCACCAAGACCACCACGGCCAGCACCTGTGTCCTGGTGAGTTGCAGGACCCCCGCAGCCCCTTGGCTCAGCAATCCACCCCAGCCTGCTGGCCATTGTCCCCCCCCCCCCTTCTTGGCCAGAGGGGCTCCGCCTTGTTCCTGGGGGGAGAGGCATCTTCTGTCTGTCACTGGTGCCTCTGACTTCCAGCATTGAGGACTCCTGACTTCTGTGAGGTCCTGGTCCTCCTCCTCCTTGCCCCCCTTCCAGCCCCCCCCCCCCAGGTGCTGTGCTCTCCTGAGCTGCCCCCAGGCTGCCTGCCACCTGCCTTTGCAGCCCTTGCTGAGGGATGCCTGCCCTGGGCTCCCTCTCCTGGGGGGTTGGACTAGAAGACCCTTTGGGACCCCTCCAATGCCACAAGTCTCTGTTTCTGCGATAGGTCCTGGTCTTCTCCTTCTGCCTGATCCTTTGGCCCAGCTACTACCCCTTTGGAGGAAGCCAGCAGAAGCAGCTGGAGCTCCAGGGAGGTGAGTCTCCTCAAAGGGTGCAAAGGCGGCTCTTGCAAAAGCCACACGCCGCTGGGGAGGGGGTCGGGTGCAAGTTGGAAGGACATGGGAGCCCGCTTGCCTGGAAATGGACAGGCTGGCTCAGCAGCCCCTGAACCCCTCCTTCTTCTACTGGACAGAAAGCACCTCGGGCAAAGTTTTTCCTGGGATCTCCCCCCCCCCCCCAGCTGAACAGAGCAGCTCCCAGGGCACAGTGGCTTGTTGTCCTGAGACCCTCCGTTTGGCCTTTCCCTGAGGCATCACGAAGGGTCCGGCCCCTTGAAGTCCTTGCCACACATCTCACATGTCTAGCGCCTTCAGAAAATGAGGATTCTGTGGGGAAGAGGAAGAACCTTGATTCTGGAGTGAGCAGGGGGGGTGGGACTCTGTGGCAGCAGATAATGCAGTCAAGATCAGCCAGATCTCAGCTTGTTTTCTCTGACTGATAGTGGGCCTTGAATGGGAGCAGGGCTGTAAAAGCCAACCCCAACTTTGAGAGAGAGAGAGAGAGAGAGAGAGAGAGAGAGAGAGAGAGAGAGAGAGACGTTCTGGGTTCTGCAGCTCAGGGGCAGCCACACTATGACACTCAACATCTTCTTGAGTGGGAAAGAAGAGGGTCCAGCATTGTTGCGTTTAATTTCGGAAGAGGGAACTCCTCCAGGGAAGATGACCTAGAAGGGAGAGGCAGGAGGGCCAGGAAAAGCCCTGCATCTGGATCAGGCCCACAGCACGCCTTGCTCTCTTGGGAGCCAGCAATGTCCCCAGGGGACACCCCCAAGCTGAATGCCGGCTTAGGAGGTTTAGTGGTTGGCATAACAGAGGCTTGATTGAGTTGTATGCTAGAGAGAGTGAGGGGATGCCAGCAGGACTGAACCGCAGAGTCAAGGCCAGACAGGGGCTCCTCACCCCCTCTTGTACGCTCCCTTTGCCCTTGCAGTGCTGTCCCGGAGGCTGCGGGAATACCAGAGCAGCGTTGCCCAGCTCCAGCCAGTGGAAGCAGCCCCTGGCCTTGCCCCACCCTCCGCACTGAAGGCAGAGCCCACGGCCGCCCTGAAGGACGCAGCAGCGGGGAGCCTCAACCGGTCCCTGGAGGGCCACCGCAGCCCCCCCGCCGAGGCCCAGCCGCCCTCCAGCAGCAGCAGCAGCAACTCCTCCTCCGACCCCTCGGCTTCTCCGCAGGCAGAGGGGCTTCCTTTGCCCCCCGAGCACCAGCCTCTGGGGAAGGAGAGGGCCCTCCCGCCGGCCTCTGCCCACCCCCGAGAGCGGGGCTGGGTCGATCGCACCACCAGCGTGGTCATCCAGCCACGCCACTCGGATGAGATGTGAGGGCTCGGCCAGCAGCCCGTGAATGGCGGGACAGGCCGGCAGACGGGGGGGGGGGCTCCCGGCCTGCCACTTTTTTGCAGGGGGGAGAAGAGAAGCTGTGCCTGGTGCAGAGACAGAAGCATTTATTTAGCATCCTGGACCCTGGCACCTGGGGGGGGGGAGGCATCCTGCAGCTCATTGGGCGAGGGGGGGGGGTCCAAGAAACGGCTCCACTTCAGAGTCCGACTCTGGTCTTGGGGGGCCCAGAACTGAGCCATGGAGGCCTGGACTGTGGCTCTCGTGACACCCCCCTCCTGCACATGTACCCCTTGTGTGTCACCTGTAGTGGAAGCCTTCTGAGAAGCAGCCTCTTCCTCCCCCGGCCTTTGCTTGTATCTCTTAGGGTGCCTCCAGCCCCAGATTAGCAGTGGAGGGGGGCCCTTAGTGCAGGGGAACGAGCCCAAAGTGGGAGGGGTGCTATTTGCAGGTAGGGAGGCAGGCTGCTCCAGATGCATCGCCTTGGCATGCGTGGCCCCCACCCACAGAGCAGACCCCCCCCCCGTTCAATCCAGGCACCTGGAAGAGCAACTCCAGCATCTGCCCAAAGGATGTGCTTTCATTGCTGAGACCCCCTGAGACCCCCAGAAGCTGCTGCCCTGGATCCCTGAAGGCTCTTGCTGTGGGCAAGGGAACTCTCAGGCGGGGGGTTTCTGGGGAGACAGCGTCCGGCCTCCAAATGAGACACAAGGAATTGAGACAAGCAAGAGGGAGAGAGGGCCAGAAAGGCTTCCTCTGCCACCTCCAGGAGCTGCAGTCGAGCAGCCGTGGGCATGGGTGGGTGTGCAGAGCAGCCCCTTACCCATCCCGGGGGGGGGGGGGGAGATAGGCCTGGAGAGTAACCTGGAGCCCTTCTCCTTCCTTTTCACTGTTTAAATGGACTCTCTGCTTCTGTTTGTTTCATTGTTCTTGCTTTTATCTATTTTACCATTGAAAGAAGCTGGGTGGGGTGGGGAGGGTAATAGTTTAGCCCAGAATCTGGATGTAAATGTAAATAATAAATGACTACAAAATGGTTCTCCTGCCTTGTTTTGTGAGTAAAGCGGGGGAGGGGGGGGGATGACGATGGCCAGAAAATACTTCAGGATCCTTCCTAAAAACCAAGGGGGGAGGGTCCCAATAAGTGACTTCTGCTCCATGGGGGTGTGGGGTGGGGGGAGAAGGCAACCTGGCCCCAAATTTGTGTCGGGTTTACTCCTGAGCCTTTTCTTCTCTGAATATGTCCCGAAAGGCAGCGGGTACGGATCGTTCCTCAGTGTTCACTCCTGAAGCCTTTCTCAGTGAATGAGTCGAGCTGCCAGGCAGGCGAGGTTTGGGACCGAGAGCACGCCAGCTCAGGAGGCCAACGCTTCTGATGTGTGGCTTGGGTACCCCACACCTTGTCTGTAACAAAGGCTGGACAGAAGTCTCAGGAAATAATAAAGGAAAAAGGAACGAGGGCCAGGACTTCTGTGCAGACCTAGAAAAGTCCAGGCCAGAGCACAAGCAAGCCTGTCCCATTGCTAGTGCTTTCTTGGAGAATCATCTAGTCCAACCCCCCGTCCCCCCCCCCAAATATCAACCTCTGCTTAAAAACCTCCACAGGAGAGTCCACCACCTCTCAACAGAGTCTGTTCCACTGTCTCTTGCTGTCAAAGAATTCTTCCTGATGTTTATTTTTTGTTTTAAAATTTTGCAAATAAAAAAGACAACCAGCAACAACAGTCCAAAATCTAAATCAAAACACAGACTAAAATATGCATAGCGATTAAAAGAAAAACAAGAAGAAAAGAAAGAAAAAGAAAAAACTATTTGTTCAATACAATCATTTAAGGAGTACAAATATTCTGTACATACAGTTTCTAGAAAGACATTACCTTCATATTTGTACTTTTCATCTCTATTTAATCTGATTCTCTAAACTGGTTTTGGTCCTTGATGTGTTTTTGGACTTCACTCCAACCGATGTTTAGTTGGAATCTCCTTCCTTGTCACTTGAGTTCATCCGTTCAGGTCAGAGCCTCCAGAGCTCTTTCTTCACTTGCTGGGGAGGGAGGACGGGGGCCTGTCACAGCCATGGTGCATTTTTGTAGAAGAAATAATCTATATCAATGTTTGATCAAGAAGGGAAAGGGAAGCCCTCTTCCTGCAGGTGGTAGATGGGAGAGCAGCGGCGGCAGCAAGCGAGTCTCTCGGATCCTGTTATGCTTCTCGTGTGAAGACATTCCTGCCAACCCTGCAAGGAAACAGTGAGTAAGGGTGAGGCCCTTCCTTGTGCTTGCCCTGCTCTGAGTAGGGCTACCATGAACCCCCCCTTGGTCCTTGTGGTTGTCACCTGCCCCAGGGGCATTTTCCAAAGTCCTCCCATGGCGGCCGGGTGGGGGCTTCCCCTGGCTGCCCCCAGACATAAGATGATGTCCCCCAAGGAAACACCATGGCAGCATCGCCCTCCTGCAAGCACCACAGAGCCTCCAAGCAGAGTTTTGGCACCTACGCTGGTCCTTATTGTCCTTGCTTGGCAAGGGGGAAATTGTATCCCCTGGAGGGGGGGGGGAAGAGTGGGTCAGGTGCAGCTCCAGCTGAGTGTGTTGTGGAAATGCACCTGAAAGCAGCACCAGGCGTATGGTGGGGCAGGTTGGGGGCAGGTGGGAGAACCCCAGAGAAGCCCCCCCCCCCGTCGAGAGCTGCTCCTTTCCGCTTACCGAGTGGCCTCCCAGTCATCGCCATGGGATTCCACCTTCTGCCGCAGAAGCCAAGTTGTCTCCAGTGTCTCCTTCCCTTTGTCATCCACAAAGCGCTGCCCCGCAAATGCAGCGATGGAGTCTGGGGAGGACAGGGGGGGGGCGAAGCTGCAGGTCAGAGGCTCTCTTCCCTGACCAAACATTTGCAAAACTTTTGCTGTGGGAGGGGAGTGATGGCCGGGGAACAGGGAGGCCAGGCAGAATTGCCTTGGGGAGGTCAAGCTCCCCCCCCAGCCCCTTGGGGCTCCCTGCCTGGCTGCAGCGAAGGCTGGCAACTCCAAGTCCTCTAAGAATCCCCTCCAACAAAGGTGAGCTCAGCCGCTCCTCTGGAACAATCAGACCCAAACATGACCTATCAATTAACAAGTTTGAGACTTGGTGCGCATGATGATGGAATGTGGCTCAGCAGAGGCCACCTGCTTGGCATGTAGAAGGTCCCAGACTCAACCCCCAGACTCAACCTAGATGGACCAGTGCTCTGACTCCAGTTCTACTTCTCAAACCTTTATTGGCATATAACCAGGATTTCAGTGGCTTCAGTACAATAAAGTCAGCTTCCTCTGTTCCAGAAATTATTGTTGCTGTAATCATTTACTCAATTTATATACAGCCCTTTATCCGGGCCAAGTACAACATTAAGGACTTAATTTATGCAGCGTAATAATTAAAACATAACAAGATGCCTGAGTGATGCAAACAAGGGCACGATCTAAATTATCAGCATGTGAAATAAGGGAAACCCCTGATCCGCCTGGAGCTGCTGGAGCTGCCCCCACCCCCCAGTCCTAGCTCTCAGCGGCCCCAGCCCACCCTGGAAAGCGGGGAGGGGGTCCTTACCTGAAAATGACCAGTTGACCAGGAAGCCAAAGGTATACTCCTCCTCGGCCCCCTTCGGGTCGTGCTGGGCGCCCACGAGGGGAGAGACGCGGATGGGCTTCTGGGCTGCGGAGACGGCGGTCAGGTAGGAGCCCGTGAACTGGCCGGAGTCGTCGGGAGGGTTGAGGACCATCTTGGAGCCCAGCTCGTTGACCCACGTGCCGGCCAGGGAGCTCTGGGCTGGCGAGGAGGGCTAAGGAGGGAAAGAGGAGGGTCAGCGGGGGGGGGGGACTTCCGGGAACCCCCCAGACCTTCCTTCCGAGGCTGGTTTGGGGGGGCCCAGCCCTCAGGCCCCGATTCATCACTTCTGCCCCCGACGGGGCGGGTGAGGGCTCCGCGTCTGAAACTGCTCCTAGCGTTAAATCCCAACCGGGATGGGTGGAAACTTTCGTGGCTGCGGCCTGAAGGCGAAGCGGGCGCGCCTCGCCGCCTAGGACCCCTCTCCGTCACTCTCGGGGCAGCCCGGCGGGGGCCAAGGCTGGCTTCCTCGTCCCAGAAGGGGCAGCCCCGGCCGGGCGCGCACGGAGGGGCATCCGGGCGCTGCTGGCTCCGCCTTCGGGGCTGCAGAACTCGCCCTGCCCGGCGGGCGGCGTCGAGGCAGCGCCCCACCCCGGCCCGCCCCCTTCCTGCCCAAAAGAGGGGGCGAAGAGGGCCGCCGCGGTCTTGAGAGCCTTTTTAAAAGAGGACCCGACACGTTCCCTGTGGAGCCCTGCCTCTGGGCTCCCCTCCCGGACCGACGCCTGCTCGGTGCCTGGAGGGGGCTCCCGCCGCTACGTCCTGCGGCCTCCCTGCCAAAGGACCCGTCCGAAGCCCCCGAGAGACAGCTGGTGGCCAGTTCCCCACCCCACCCCGCCGCAGGAGGAGACCAGTGGGACCCCAGCCCAGGGTCTCCTTTCTCCCGCAAGGGCACCCGAGCAGAGCAACCGCCCCTCTCCCCGCTCCTGCGCTCCCCCAGTAACGGGAACTGACTGTTTTGCGGGGGGAAGGAAGCGCCTTATCCGCCTCCCCGTCCACGTCTCCCCCTCCCAAGGAGTCTGCCTTGCGGCGGTAGACGCTCCGCCCCGCCCGGCCTCACCTTCAAGCGCTTCTCCGCCGCCTCGACGACGGGCAGGACCGGCGGATCCGAGCGGGAATAGGTGAAGCCGGCCGTCGCGCCGGCGGCCAAGAGGAGCGCCACGGCGGGCGCGCGGGCCACTTTGCTCCACATCTTGCTGCCGAAGGGCTCCGAGCCCGGCGAGCCCCGGCCGCCCTCATATAGCCTCCGGCCGCGTCCCCCCCCCCCCCTTCCCGGTGCTTTCTGAGAAACCAGCTGATTTCCCTTTTCCCCGCAAAACCGAAAGTTGGCGAGTTGTTGACGCAGGGTTTTCCTTTCACTTCTCCAAAAATACCGGCGTCTTTCCTTCCCGCTAAGGCCGGCTCAGGACTCTCGCTCACCCGGCCTGCCTTCCCTAAGGGGCGGGGGCGAGGCGACTGGAGGGGGGGGGATTTGGAGGGGAGAATCCGTGGGCGGGGACTGCGGCGCAGGGGGGGCTTCAGAAGAACCTCTGTCCTCAGAGGGCCCAACCCGAAGGGGTGCTGGACATCATTGCAGAACCTCTGCCCACTCGCTGCACCCACCTTGGAAGTCCAGTGGTACCTCGGGTTAAGAACTTAATTCGTTCTGGAGCTCCGTTCTTAACCTGAAACTGTTCTTAACCTGAAGCACCACTTTAGCTAATGGGGCCTCCCGCTGCCGCCGTGCAATATCTGTTCTCATCCTGAAGCAAAGTTCTTAACCCGAGGTACTATTTCTGGGTTAGTGGAGTCTGTAACCTGAAGCGTATGTAACTTGAAGCGTATGCAACCTGAAGCGTCTGTAACCCGAGGTACCACTGTAGCCCAGAGCCATGAGAACAGAAGGGCCTGACCGGAAGGGATGCTGGACATCATTGCAGAACCTCTGCCCACTCGCTGCGCCCACCTTGGAAGGAGCCCAGAGCCATGAGAACAGAAGGAGATCCTGCCTGATGAGGCCACAGAGGACCTTCTGGTTCAGCCTCTGTCTCAAGGTGGCCCATCTGGGCACCTGAGCCCTCTGCCTTCCTGCCAGTTCCAGCAACTGAGATTCAGAAGCATCACTGCCTCAAGCTTCCTTCTCCTCCCCCCACCCCGTTCACCCTTCTCGCCCCGCCAGTCCTGGCCCCAGCTCCAGCGGAGTGGGGAAGTGGTCCACCATCAGTCCAGTGAGGAAGACAGAGGTGGGGCAGGAGGAAGAAGGAAGGTCAAGGAAGATCCCAGGACCTCTGATACCCTCCGGTTGACCTGTGGTCCCCACCTGGAGGGGTCATGCTCACTCAAGGGGTTCTTGAGTTGTTTGTCGCAAAGTTGTGACACAGATGACTCCCTCGTGGTGAGCCAGATCCGTCTCCAGCCAGAGGACCCAGAGCACAAAGCAGAAAGCGCAGCCTCCCATAAACACTGCCAGAACAGCCATATGTACTTTGTGAACTCTGATTCCATTGAACAAGCTCTACTGAAGTGCCCTAGAGACAGCATCTAAGCAAGGGGGAACCACATCAGAGAGACAACCTCCTTTGGCAAGGAGAGAAGCAGATTTCTGACTGCTTTGAGGCCGGCATAACAGACCGGGAGCTTGTTATGGCTGCAAAGCACAAGACTCTCCTGAACTCCAAGCCTGCACCCTGAAAGAAGACGCTTGCTACACTGAGAAAGGCAACAACAACAACAATACAAATAGAAACCCCTCTATTGGAAAAATCTCTAATCCTTTTTGTTGTTGTTTCCTGGTGAAACTGAAAGTAAAGCAGTGATCATTAGCCACGAGAAAGCATTTGTTTTGAGATAACAATTTTGCAGCTGTGGTTCAAAGGGGGAAACGTTAAGATGGATTGACTGGCTAATAACATCCTGAACTTTAGAATCATAGAATTGTAGAGTTGGAAGGAACGGGGGTGGGGGTCTCCTAGTTTAACCCCCTGCTTTGCAGGAATCTCAACTAGGTCTTGTGTGACAGATGTCCATCCAACTTCTGCTCAAAAACTCGAAGGAGAGTCCACCACCTTCTGAAGGAGTTTGCTCCACTGTCAAACAGTTTTTACTGTCAGAAAGTTCTTCCTGATGTTTAGTCAGAATCTCCTGTCTTGTAACTTGATTACAAGACATTGTTTTGAGTCCTGCCCTCCAGAACAGGAACTGGACATAACTGGACACAGTATTCCAAGGCAGAATAGAGCATTCCACAAACCGGAAGCCACCACAGAAACGGCCCATTCTCATGTGGCCACCCTGTGGACCTCTCATGGAGGAGGCACAGGAAGAAGGGCCTCAGATGGTGATCGCAGGGTCCAGAAACTCTTCCACATCCTTGACATCAGAGATCCTTTAACTGGTTTAGTGCTCCACCTCTGGGCCACTGACAATGAGGCTCCTTGTTCAGAAATATCCTTGGAGACGCAGCTCAGCCTCCACTTTGACTGGGATCATTCTCAAGACTCAGCTTCTCTTCCTCGTCAGAAAAGCATGAACAAAACTAATACCTTCCTTGAGTATTTTGGATTATGACCAAGTATGGCACACCTTCCTGTCCAATATATCCTATAGAAGGCTTCTTTTAGAGAAGAGAAGCAGGCATGCCTGGAGATTTTAATAGAAATAGTTTTTAATACTGATTAATCTTTAACCCAGATAGCTGTTTAGTTACATCAACAGGAGAGCCACGGAAAAGTATAATCAGTAGTTTGTGTTCTGGTCATTAGGACAGACAGATCTGAGAACAAGGGCAATTGTTTAAGTCACTTTTTCTTCTATTCTTTCAGAGTCCCCTGACCTCATGAACCCGACACACACACGCACACAAATGACACACTGGCCTGCTAAGAAGCTTTAACAATTGCATCTGCTACTTGCCAGCTTCATCCCATTCAGGGAAATGGTTAAAGCTGTTCTAGCAGAAAAGATGAAAAAATTCTTTACTAATAATTCAGGTGAGACATTCTAGCCAGTCGTTTAGTCTCGACACTAAACCAGTGGCCAGCCCACCATCCTCCCTAAGCTGGAACACATGGCAATTATATTCACCTAGAGCAATTGATATTCACACAAAGTTCAAGTTAATGAATTGACAATTGCTTCAAAACCTGATAAAAATAATTGATGTGCATCACTGCCTAGAAATGATTGACCTATCTGCAATCGTCATAATTGAGCACAATTAGAAATACAATTTGGACAAGTCATCAAAATGGAGGAACAAAAATAAATAATTTCCCCATTTGAATCATATTCCTTTTCCAAAGGGACTGGGCTTTTACTTTAGGCTAGTTTTTCACCAATTTCTTTATTGCACTCATTCTTTATCAGCAAACTGATTACAAAGGAGTCTCAGAGTTAAGCCATACATGCTGAAACACAGCTCTCTTTCTGAAATACGAATGTTCTCAACATCAGTTGCCGGCAAGTAAAATCTGGCATTCCAGCTGAAGCCAACTGTAGCCCGGGAATGCTTGAAGAGTCCTGTGGAAAACAAGATAAACGAGGCAAAAATTGCTTGAACCTTTAGATTGATGCCCCACCTTGGCCCTTCTTAACCATTAACAGCATGGCTTGGTAGAACTTACGATCAAAGCCATTCAACACCATCCACTGGTATCCTGAATCCCATCTTAACACTGTATAATTTCCCACAAAAGACAACCTATTGAGGTCAAAACATGTCAGGATTATAGATACTTTTTCTTATATTGTTATATTACCAGACTTATCAATGCTATTTTTCTGTATACAGTACAATTGCATCTTGTGTGCAATTAACTTTCATGATCTCAAGTATCCAGGATGACAAATGTACTTTTGGATCTACCAGTCTCAGTTGGTCAAGCGGTTGATGGCTGAACAATTGAAAGTGGTCAGATCAATGCTTGATGAAGATGAAGAAAATGAGCCAGAGAAGTAGGAGGTGGAAGCTGGGAATGGGGAAGACTCAGAGGCAGAAATGACCTCCATACAAGGATTTGGAGGAGAAGAAGATAAAACTACAGGTGGTGATTTGCAGAACTATCTGGATATGGCATTGGTGGTTGAGAGGGAAAGAAGCTTTAGGACTTCAGCCCTGGCCTTTAGTTCTAGCAGAGAGAAAGCACTGGAGTGAATTCAGAGAATGGTGCTATTAAAGTTATGGTACTGACTCTGGAAAATATTGGAAAAAAGAAAGTGGAAGTTCCTAGAAGTGGAGATCAGGATAGCACTGTCAACGTTGCAGGAAATGGAATAAAGGCGATACTCATTTTGCCTGGGAGTTGCATTCCAGACCCCTGAACGAGTTGGTGGACATAATCCCGCTCTGCCTTCATCACTCTCCTCCAACTCAGGCATGTCGCCATCAGTCCGTCCTCATTGTCTCTGGTGGTGCCCCTGCTTTGAGTCTGGTCCTCCGCATCTTCTTCCTGCTCATCACCTGCAGAGGGTGCTATGACAGTGGAATGCAGATCTGGGATGTTACATGTTAGTTGTGGGAAGTACATGAGGTCTTGTGTTCCTTCCTCTGTTTGCACAGAAAGATCTTTAGACCGCTTTCTTAACTGCCTGTCCTGATCTGCCTTGTCCTGCTATTAAGCCCATAATTCTATAGTTTTTTCCTACAGAATAAAGAGTTATGTAGGATTCCTTCCTGGGCTCCAGTCTCTAGCTTTCCCCTATTTTCTTTGGATATGTTAACTATCAGACATGCTTCACATGTGTGTGACAAGTTGGGTGTTCTCCCATGCCAGAGTTCCAAAGGTGTGTGTGGAGCTCCCTTGGTTGACAGTCAGTTTTGGAGATGCACTGCAGTGGCTGCTGGGTCTCCCCACATTCTCTGGGGAAGATTTTCATCCTTTAGCACGCAACATGTCATTTCCATAATGGATCTAAACTTTCTCTCTACAATATGTTGTGGGGCAATCCCTTCCTTTTCATGTCAACTGAACAGTACTCACCCCATTGTCAGTCCTGAGAACTGTGGTTTTTCTCTGGAGCTTGTAATTTGCCATGACAATATACTTTATGAAAAACTATGTTGTTGTTTAGTCGTTTAGTCATGTCCGACTCTTCGTGACCCCTTGGACCAGAGCATGCCAGACACTCCTGTCTTCCACTGCCTCCCGCAGTTTGGTCAAACTCATGCTGGTAGCTTCGAGACCACTGTCCCACCATCTTGTCCTCTGTCGTCCCCTTCTCCTTGTGCCCTCCATCTTTCCCAACATCAGGTCTTTTCCAGGGAGTCTTCTCTTCTCATGAGGTGGCCAAAGTATTGGAGCCTCAGCTTCAGGATCTGTCCTTCCAGTGAGCACTCAGGGCTGATTTCCTTCAGAATGGAGAGGTTTGATCTTCTTGCAGTCCATGGGACTCTCAAGAGTCTCCTCCAGCACCAGAATTCAAAAGCATCCATTCTTCGGCGATCAGCCTTCTTTATGGTCTAGCTCTCACTTCCATACATCACGACTGGGAAAACCATGGCTTTAACTATACGGACCTTTGTTGGCAAGGTGATGTCTCTGCTTTTTAAGATGCTGTCTATAGTGTTTCACTTTTCTCCTCTAGAAAATACACAACAGAGAGTTATAGGGAAAGGGGGGGGGGTTGTCTTTTACAACCAGCTCTCCAATAATAATAATAATAATAATAATAATAATAATAATAATAATAATAATAATTTATACCCCGCCCATCTGGTAGGGTTTCCTCATCCACTCTGGGTGGCTCCCAACAGAATATTAAAAACACGATAGAAGATCAAACATTAAAAACCTCCCTAAACAGGGCTGCCTTCAGATGTCTTCTAAAAGTCAGATAGCTGTTTATTTCCTTGACATCTGATGGGAGGGTGTTCCACAAGGCGGGTGCCGCTAAGAAGGCCCTCTGCCTCAAGGGATTCAGTGTCCCCCTTAATTTGTTGTCGGTCAGAGAAAATTAAATGAAGGCAGGAACTAGTAAAAGCAAGGAAGATCTTTATTTTTTTCTGTTGCAACAGAGTTCCAACCCAGGTATGCGGGAACTTTTAAAGGCTTTCGAAATTGCATAGCCCTTTAGCCAAGGACCACTCAGAAAGGATCATACACAGAGAGTGTGGCTTGTCTCCTGTCTGTCAAGATATCTGATCATTGTATGCTGATTGCCCTGGACCATCCTTTTGAAATGGTATATACCTTAGTTCCCGACTCCTGCCCACAAATCTGCACCCATTGCTAAAAGAAGATGCCCCATGGACAGGTCCGCTCTGCTTTACTTGCCAGACTGGTTTTTGCAGAGGGCAAGCCCCCTCATTCCAAGCAGTTTATTTGTTTACAGGATTTACAAGTGAAAAATAACTCTTTTGAAAGGTACCCCCCCCCCATACTTTCTTCTACTGCAGAGAAATATTTGGGGTCATCAAAAGAGTCTCAGGATTGCTCTCTTGCACCATTTCAGAATAAAGTTTATGTACCTATGTTTGTATGCCCATCGTGTCTATTTATTGTAGGGACGTGTATAGATGCTAGGAGAGGATATATTTATGAGATACTATCTTTCCTTCCTTCCTCACTCTGTGGTGTATTTCTATGGTACAGCAGTATACGAATATATATACCTATAAAGAAATAAGCAAATAAAAAGATAATGGTGCCTGTTGGCAGGTGGTCGAACATCTTTCCTGGCCGGGGGCGGGGAGATGCCCGGGGTGCCTCTGCCAGCCCCTCCGCCCTCTTGGCACCGGTCTCTGCGCCGCGCCCACCCGACTTGCGCAATTGCCCGCCGCCCGCCCGGGCGCTATAAGAGGGCGGCCGCCGGCTCGACGGGGACATTCCCTTCCCGGCATCGAGGATGGCGCAGCGCACGGTCTCTCTGGGCGGCATGGCAGGCTTGGCGCTCCTGGGCGCCCTTCTCTCCCTCTCGCCCGCCGAAAGCCAGCCCCCTCCCCTGCCCAAGGTAGGGCCGGGCCGAGGGAAGGCAAGCGGCGCCGGCTGCCTTCGGAGGGGACCCCCGCACCGGGGCTTCGCCGGGTCTCTGTCTCGCCCTCCCGTCTGCGAAAGGGGAAGGCAGCAGCGCCGCACCGGCGGGGATACAGAGAAGTCCCCGTCAAAGCGCGAAGGGAGCGGGGCTGTCGAGGCGCACTTGGGGGGCGGGCTGTGTGTGTCTCTGCGGGCTTGGAAGCCACTGCTGCTGCCGGCTTCCCCTCCTTGTTTCCCGGGGTCTTAATTTCCGACGTGCAGCAGCTACCGCAGGCGCTTTGCAGGAGGTTGCTTCGGATGGGATCGAAAAGTGGCGAGCAGGCGCAATCTCCACTGGGTGCAAAGTACCCCTTGGGATCTCCGCGCCCGTTTGTCCGGGCTCGAGGGGTCTCTCTCTGATCTGGGGGGGGAGTAGTCCTTGGGGTTGGGCTTGACGACCCTTTGGGGTCCCTTCCCACTGTCCCTTCTCTGACCCGCTTCTCTCCCCTCTGGCCCCGTAGTGCAACCTGCAGGGGATGTGGGTGAACGATCTGGGCTCCCGGATGTTCATCGGGCCCCTGAACGCGGCCGGCCAGTTCTCGGGCTACTACCTGGCCGCCGTCTCGGCTGCCCCCAACGCCGCCATCCGGGAGTCGCCCCTGCACGGCACGCAGCACCCCAACCCCCCGCGCGCCCAGCCCACCTTCGGCTTCTCCGTCAACTGGTCCTTCTACGGTAGGCGGGGGGGGGGGGCAGGAGGGGAGAGGGAGGGGTCTGAGCAGCCCCATGGACGGAGAAGAGCAGGGCTCCCAGCCGCCAGGGGCCCTCTCGTTCACGCGGTGGCGTCGGGGGACCAACTTGGGCTGGCCAGCCGAGGGACAGAAGCTCCCCCCCCCCTGCCGCCCCCTGAAGAAGAGGCTGGACGGCCTCGGCTCGGCGCCAGCCCACCGACCTCCCTCTCTCTGCCCCCCCCCCGCCCCCGTAGACTCCACCACCGTCTTCGTGGGGCAGTGCTTCTTGGATGAAAACGGCGACGAGTTCTTGGAGGCGACGTGGCTGCTGCGGGAGGAGGTGGCGACTCACGCAGACAACTGGAAGGCCACCCGGTAAGCCGCCCGACGGCCCGACTGGGGAGGGCGTCCCCCATCCATTAAAACAGGCAGGCGAGGACCTCAAGGGCGAAGGATCGCCGTCGGGGCTGAGCTCAGTTCCCTTCCTAGTAATAAGAAGCAACTTTTCGCTGCTGCTCCCGATGGTTCCCCTCTCCCCCCCGCTCTCATTTCCGTAACACTTCAATGCAGATCTCGGGGACCAGGCTGCCCCCACGAAGGTGGGCCTAGGCCCCAGCTCAGCCCCCACCCTCCATCAACTCCCTGTCTGCAAAGAGCGCACACCCATGAATATGAAATCATGCCAGAGTCGTCCAGGAGCCCTCCTGACCCAAGAAAATGCCAACTGAATGGTTTATCTGAAAGTTCTCTCTCTCTCTCTCTCTCTCTCTCTCTCTCTCTCTCTCTCTCTCTCCCTCTCTTTCCTTGCAGGGTTGGCCAGAACGTCTATGTACGTGTCAAATGAAAAGGAACCAGGATCTGGGCCTGCTTCTGCTACTCGTGCGTAGGACCAGCTACAAGACAACTCCCCTTCCCTCCACCAACACTGCCCCCTGCCTTTTCCACAGGGAGGGGCAATAATCCCCCCTCAGGGCAGGGGTTGGGGGGTGCTGCTTTTACCACCCCACCCGCTAGAGAGAACATTTGCTGCAGGTGCTGACAGCTTTTGATAAGGCAACTGCTAAGGGTTTGTTCTCTGCACTCGGTAGGGGCTTTTGGGTGGCCTTTTACATACTTATTTTAAACCTTCTTTTAAATACTCTGTGCCTGCCCCAGAGAACTGTCTCATGGGGCAATTGCAGAAAACCAATAAATAAACCTTTCTATTGTTCAGCTTGTCAGAAAAATCACCTTCAAGGCCAGCATAGTGTTTGAATGTTTGCATCCCAGAGGGAATACTGCATTACCACCGTCCTCCCCCCCCAAAAAAAAAACCCTGGGAGAAGGCAGGGAGCCCCTCAACAGGCTGAGAGGCAGGCACTCCACTGATCTGGAAACACAGAGGATCGGGGGGGGGGGGAGGACGTTGATGCAGCCCCCTCCCCTCATTGAGAGAACTACACTGAGGCTCAGACCCAAAAGGCCGGCCAAGCACCAGGAATGGCCAGGGGGCACTACCTATTCCTGCCCCCCCAACACACCTGGAGAAACAGACATCCGCCCACAAAAAGGCACAGAGAGCCTCCCCCTCACCAACAACAGTTTTAAGTTCAAATTATTCAGCCTATAAAAATAACACTGGGGCAGCCTCCAGATTGTACAGAGTGTGGGTCCAGCTAACCTGATAAAGGACCCCCTTCAGTGTGGGAGGGGCAGGCCCCAAACCTCTGTGTGCCAGAGAAAGGAGCCATCCCTGTTTCCCCACAACTCCAGACACACACTTGTCCCACCCCCCGATTGACAGGCCAAAGCCCCACACAACAGCTCTGGCTCTTGGGTGCTGGAGGGGTCAGTGTCACCTGAGGAGGGGGTTTGATTCGCACATGGTGCCTGACTCCTAGAAGACTCCCGTACAGATAGTCACTTGCATCCCCAAGGCTCTGGAGAAATTGGACCACACTTCCACCTTTGGCGGGGTGGTACGCGAGTGCAGTAATTTGGGGCAATGGTATTCAGATAAAGCTACAAACATCTTAAATTGGCACATTATCCTAACTTCTGAATTAGCACTTTTGTCTATGTTTGAGGGGAGCCAGAATTTGCACCATAAGACTTGATAGGGCAGCTGCTCCTAGTAGCTAGAATGACCACCAGGGTTTTGGAAAAACTTAGACGGGGCCAGTCTTGCCACTTGGAACATGAAAGTGTCGATATTGCATGGCTGGAAAAGCTAACGAAGAAGCCGAGAGTCCTCTGGGGCCAAAGGAAAAAAGGGGGAGTTCATACCTTTCTGCTCTGACTTTGTAAGCAAGGAGGAATGTGGCTGAGGACCACCAACCCCCTTGGCCCACAAATGAATATGGCCACTGACTCCTGGCAACCCCTTTCCATTACAGTCAAACCTCCATTGTCGAATGTAATCCATTCTGGAAGCCTGTTTGGCTTCTGAAATGTTCAACAACTGAAGTGTGGCTTCCATTTGGCTGCAAGAGCCTCTTTCACTCAAGCGGAAGCTGAGTCAGACATCTGGCTTCTGAAAAACGTTCAAAAACCGGAGCATTTACTTCTGGGTTTTTGGCATTTGGGAGCTGAGGTTTGACTCTGTTATGGTAAGGGTATGTGTTCCATAATCCTGCCTTGTTTAAACATTACTCCCATGCCATAAACTGTTCCAGTCAACTTCCGGAAAGATGGACTGAAGAAAGCTCACCTGAAGACAGCGGCGGAGCAAGCCGATTGGGTGCCTGGGGTGGCATGTGTGCCCTGCGCCCAGGAGCGGAGCCAGCCGTCCATGGGTAGGAGTCAGGCGGGGCAAGACGCTCCTTGGGGCTGCCAAGGAGTCTGCCTGCCTCCTCTCACTCAGCCTACAGCTGAGGAGGAGGTGGTGGGCAGACTGTTTTGGGCAGTGCAGAGCCTGCGGGCACCCAAGCCACTCCGTCACTCCCAGGAGAGATGCGTGGCTCGGGCACGTTGAAGGCCCTGCGGTGAGTGCCACCTGGCATTTTGTCACCCCCTCAGTGGTGACACCCGGGGCGACCTGCCCCCACTGCACCCCCCTTCCTACACCCCGTCTGAAAAGTCTCCCACGCCACCCAAAGAAACCCAGGACACTCAAGCGCAGGATAGTGCCAAAGGCGCCCACTCAAGGAGAGAAAGAAGGCACAAGACCACCCCGTCCTCTAGAAAGCAACAGGGGAACCTGACCACAGCCTCACGCTGCCTGTCTAGCCTGGGAGGGCTAGCAAGGACGCCACTTAGCTGAGAGAGACAGGGAGAGCCGGCCAGGCTCAGAACAGCTGCTGAGGGCTCTGTGTCTGCCACTGGTCACAGGCCAAGGGCTGCCTGTTCAGATCAAAATCAACTGGAAACAAAAGAAAGGACAACTGAAGTCGCAAGAACAACCTGGCATTTGCAGGGTACAGGATAAGTAGGGAATGTCAAGGAGGCAATGTGGTAGTAGACACTGGAAGGTGGCTGGCAGGCCGACCCAACATTTATGGGATCTGCAACTTCTTGGAGTTGTTATGGACAAGGGGGAGGTACCCAACACATCAGAAGGGTTGACCTCCTGAGCTTGAGCACTGCACTGTAAGGGCTTGGCAACAGCATTGTTCCAGAGCAAAGGAGAAAAGCCCATTTTCCAAAACATAGAAATTCACCAAAAATAGCAAAATAAATGGTTTCATTTAGTGCCAAAGGATGATAAAATGGTGATCCAGGGATAGAGGGGACTTGACTCAAGGCATGAAGGGAACAAGGACGCCATAATCCTCCAGATGTATCATCACAGACTCTGAATCCCCCTCCCATCTGCCAGACTAGGTGCTATCAAAATCACCACAGGAAAGGCCAGAGGGGAAGGAGACCCAGGAAGAGCAAAGAAGCTGCGCCAACCAAGTTTTAATGCGAAAAGGAGGTGTAAATGCCGCCTTCTGCTAGGGGCATGTCTGGATCTCAGACTTCTGCCTGACACCACAGCCTTTCATGTGAGATGTAATCCACTGGGAGCAGTCAAGTGCAACATTCCTTGTTTTGCTAGAGTGGACATGCAAGGGAATGTTTGGTCCAGCCAGTCGAAACTTCCTGTTCTTCCTGGCTGGAGCATCCTTCCTTGCATGTGACTAGTGGGTGGGTGTGACCTTCCCAGACCTGGTCAAAGGCCAAGACATGCTGCCACTCTCCCTCTTTTCCCATCTTCCTTTCGTCCTGCGAACTTCCCCGGCTGCTACCTGCAGTCACTAGGTCAACCCACATACACGGTAAACCTGTTTGTAACTTTAAGCCTTAAGCTTGTCTTCAGGGATCACACTGTGCTCTGCCTGATCGTGAGTAAACTTTCTTTTTATTGCTTATGAATAAGACTGTGGTGTCTTTATTCTTTCAGGAGGGATTCAAGGGGTCTTACTAGGAAAATATTAGAAGACATTTCAATCTGGACAAGCCAGAGTGAATTGTGTCTTGTCTTAAGGAACTCACATGAGTTTGCAACTAGTTTTCTGCTGTGTGAAGGGGAATCCACTCTGCTAAGCGAAGAAACTTGCTTGCCTAAGTTAGGAAGGATATTAATAAACACTATATCCTCTCCTGCCACCCTGAACATTCCTACATTTCTGTGACTTACCACTGATGTATGCTGTGTGAAATGCAGTGCTTTCCCCCCCCCCCTAGAAAAATAGGTGCTAGTACTCACCATGAAGTGCCACACTTTTTAACCAAAAATGGAGGTGCCAGTACTTCGTCCCCTTGAGGACTCCCTGGAAAAAAGTACTGGTGAAATGTATTGTGGGGACTTTTAAGAACAACCCATGTGCCTTGTGGCAACAATAAATGGACAGGCTTCCTCTCTGCTGTTTTGCTTCAATTTGCCTGGCTGTGGTCTCTTGCTTGAGGCCGACCAATTCTGAACCCGCAGGGCTAGACCATACCCCAAGATTTTGTCCTTATCAGATTTTTAAATGTTGCCATTTTCCTTTTTGCTGTGAGCCACACACCAGGCATGAAAAGGCTAGTGACGACTGCAGCCAAGGCTTGGGGTCTTAAAATGTTAGCACCACCTACCGTAATTTTATTCATTTTAGCTCTCTTTTACTCTTCTCCTCCCCCCTTCTTCCTCTTACTGTTTACTCGCAGCAGGCCCCCCCCCCGCCCCCAGAAGCAGGCACCAGAGAGTGAGAAGCGCAGGTCAGCTGGTTGGGGTTTAAAAGCCTCTACCCTTCTCCCCTACTCTCCTTTCCCTTTTCTTCCCTTCCTACCCACCGTGAACCACCCACTGAGCCCGGGGGACCAGGGAAGGACGCAGACCGCCCCCCCCGCCCCTCAACTGAATCCATCTGTCAGTGGAAGGGAGCGACACACTGACAGGCCAGGTCTGTAAAAATCTAGTTGCTCGAGAGCCCTCTGGCGGTGTAGCAACCAAGCTGCTAGCTCTCTTGCAAGACTAAACAGGGAACCCTCTGATTAAAAACCTAATTGCCGGTGCTTCACTTTTTCCTGTCTTTTAAATTTTGTTAAAATCAGGAATGGGGGGCAGTTAAATGACTCCCCCAAAATCCCAAGTCTCAAATTAAGACCAGAACAATGACTGTTTGCACAGGCACCAGACATCCACAACAGCAGAGAGGCTCAGAAAAGGCAGATTCATTTCCACCAAAGGAACACTAGATGGCAAAGCTAAGCAGTTAGACTTCATCCAGAGAACACTAAATCAATTCATTTCCTTCTCCAAATGGGAAGCAGGCCTGGGAAGTGACCTCAACCTAAACGTGAGAGGAACCTCCCTGAGAAACACCCACCCACAACCCCATGGGCAGCCTTCCTCTGAGGGAAACCCTGAAAAACTAGAGAGAGACTATTAAAATGCTTTAAAAATGGTGGGCCTATGCGATAATTGGGGTGAAAGGAACCCAGGTGGTAGCAGTTGCAGATTGCAGTCGGGGCGCCATGGCATCAGGTCCAGGCTGGACAGCATCCTGCTCACACCAGGCCTGATGCCCTTGGCTGAAACAACAAACATTGGTGACACTGAGATCACAGGCCCCAGCAGAAGCTGCCCTCAAACTAGAATAGAATAGAATAGAATAGAATAGAATAGAATAGATTCTTTATTGTCATTACACAAGTGCAACATTGCACAAGTGCAACGAAATTGGATGCCATCCCTTAAAAACAACAAAAGCAAAACAACAACAACAACCAAACAAACCACATTCCAGCCACACCCACACCAACACCCATCAAACTCCCAGGTCACACTATCGAGTTACAGCATTCAAAAAGGCCACAGCTCTTGGATAGAAACTGTTTTTCAGTCTATTTGTCCTTGACTTGATGTTTCTATATCTCCTGCCAGAAGGCAGTAGTGCAAACAGACTGTGTCCCGGGTGAGATGAATCCTGCAGGATGTTGTTTGCTTTCCTAAGACAACGGGAACCGTACAGTTCTTCCAAAGATGGGAGAGGATGACCAATAATCCTTTGGGCTGTGGTTATGACCTTCTGGAGCACCTTCCTCTCCCTAGCTGTACAACTGGAGAACCAAGCACAAATACAGTATGTAAGAATGCTCTCTATGGAGCCTCGGTAGAAGGACACCAGCAGTCTCTCACTCAGATTGTTCTTCTTCAAAAGTCTGAGGAAATAAATTCTCTGCTGGGCCTTCTTCACCAGAGCAGTGGTATTTGCGCTCCAAGTCATGCCCTGATCGATAGTTACTCCCAAAAACCTGAATTCCGCCACCCTCTCCACCCGTTCCCCGTTGATATACAAGGGCTGAATGTCCGCCTTTTTTTTCCTGTAATCCACCACCAATTCCTTGGTCTTAGCCGTATTAAGAGCCAGATTGTTCTCTCCACACCAAACACAGAGCCGCTCCACCTCGTCCCGATAGGCGGACTCATCCCCTCCTGAAATGAGCCCTACCACCGTAGTGTCATCAGCAAACTTGATGATTTTGTTGCTGGAATAGATGGCTGTACAGTCATACGTATAGAGAGCATAGAGCAGGGGACTCAACACACAACCCTGTGGTGAGCCGGTGTTAAGGCTAAGGGCCTTAAACTAGGAGAGGAAACACAAACTGCCCCATCCCCACTCACCCCCTGGCCCACAACACAGCCCCAAACATCCAAATAAAAGCATGGCAAGCCAAAGGCTTGAAGTGCCCAACAGATTTCCACAAAAATGACACCCCCTGACTGATACAGGAAATGCAGGACAAGCTAGGGGACACCCAGATCCCCCGGCTAACACACCACCAACTACGCACCTTCTTAAATAACCCAGCAACAAAAGCAGCAGACACTGGATCTTTGACCACCTTTGGAAAGGCAAAGAGGGCCAGCCAAGAGGGAGATGCTCTCCAGAAGCAGCTTCAGCAAGGACATCAGAGGAGCCTGGATCAGGCCAGAGCCCCTCCCCCGCTCTGACTCCCAAGTCTGGCACCCTTTTCTCATAGTGGCCAAACAGATAAATCTCCTGGGAAGTCCACAAGCAAGAGCTGAGTGTAGCAACTCTCCCCATTGGTGACTCTCAGCAACTGGTATTCATTGAATCACAGAGCGGTAGAGTTGGAAGGGACCTCAAGGGTCATCTAGTCCAACCCCCTGCAATGCAGGAATCACAGCTAAAGCATCCAGGACAGATGGCCATGCAACCCAAGATTCGGAGTACTTCCACTTTGTCGATCAGTTCCTCCCAGCTGGTGAGGACCAGGCCCAAGATAGAGGATCCCCTTGCTACTTCTGGGAAAAGAAATTGTCAGGAAGGCAACGGAAGATTTTGTTGGCCTTTACCTTCTTGGCAGAGTTTGAGTTCCAACAGATATGGGGAAGTTGAAATCTCCCATGACCACTATATCTCTCCTTTTTGAATGGTTGGTAATCTGCTCTAGTAAGGCATCACCCAAGTCTTCAGTCTGGCTTGGCGGTCTATAGCAGACCCCCACAGTAAGGTCCCTGTTGTGTTTCTCTCCTACAATTTTTATCCATATACTCTCAATCTGCTTTCCATGCTCCAAGTCATGGTTTTCTTCACAAGTGTACACATTCTTTACATATGATGGTCCTCCTCCTCCCTTCCTGCTTAGTCTATTCCTTTTGAACAGGTTATATCCCTCAATTCCTACATTCTAGTCATGAGTCTTATCCCACCCGGTTTCAGTAATGCCTACCAGGTCATATTTGCCATCCTGTATAAAAGCTCCAATTCATCTTGCTTGTTTCCCATACTCTGTGCATTTGTGTAGAGACAACTGAAACCACCAGTCATTCCTCCAGCTGCTTCCTTCTTGTGATTTCTTGCCCTTTAGCAGGTTTCTGGAGTACCACCTCAGTTTCCTGTGCATCAATGAAGCCATTATCCCCAGTACCAGGTGCTCTTTTGTCATTTGTAATGTTGTCTCCCGGCCCCTAAGAACTAGTTTAAAGCTCTCCTGATCTGGTTCACAAGGCTCCAGAAGACCTTCCTCAAGGATGCAGAGACCATAATCCAAGAGGCCACACCCTTCCAGCTGTTACAGAAAAATCGAGGTGCGAGGCTGCTCAGTCCCCCAGCTGGTCGGGCAGAGACCGCGGGTCCCTGCGGAATAAAGGAAGGATTCCAGCCAACCGGAGCAAATAGCTGTAGACCAAAGTTCATAGAGCAATAGGTTCAAAGAGCAAATCTGAATCCCGAGGATGGGGGGACAAAGACTTTTAAAACTTTCCCACCATATCCCAGAATACAGTTCGTACAGCATCATTGCAACATCACTGACATGTCACAAAAGGGGAGGGGTTAACCTTGGCAAACATGTCCAGACAAGTCCTTGGTACAAGATTAGCATAAGTAGACATGGCAGGGCAAGACTCAGGTATTGCTGATCAGAAGGTTGGTGCTGATCAGAAGGTCGGTGGTTCAAATCCCCGCGACGGGGTGAGCTCCTGTTGTTCGGTCCCATCTCCTGCCCACCTAGCAGTTCGAAAGCACGTCAAAGTGCAAGTAGATAAATAGGTATCGATCCAGTGGGAAGGTAAACGGTGTTTCTGTGCGCTTCTCTGGTTCACCTTAAGTGGCTTAGTCATGCTGGCCACATGACCCGGAAGCTGTACACCGGCTCCCTCGGCCAGTAAAGCGAGATAAGTGCCGCAACCCCAGAGTCAGCCACGACTGGACCTAATGGTCAGGGGTCCCTTTACCTTTACCTTTACCCACCACCCAAAAGTACAATAGAAGTTCCTGTGTCTGGAGCCTGAGGCGAGTCAGGTGGTGAGATTTGGCTTCCCTTGGCTAACAATGAGCAATTGTCACCTCTGGACACTTCCTGGAGTCCTTTTTCAAGGGAAAAATAGCTTTGGAATGGAGGAAATTGGCAAAGGAGTTGATTTTATATTATTTTTAAAGATAGGTAACTTCCCTGAGCTGTCAAGCTGAAAGGATACATTCAGGCATAATATTTGTAATATTTAACTTTAAAGATGTGCCCCCCCCCCCGGTAATTTCCGTAACACAGCCAAGACACCACCTGCGCAGCCAGGTATTCAGAGGCATGCTAGCTTGCCATTGTGCCTGAGAGCCATTGAAAGTTTAAATATCAAAATATAATTTGTGCTGGAGATGCAAAACAGAGATAGGAACCATGTGTCATATGTGGTGGGAGTGTGTGTATATTAAACAATTTTGGAGTGACATTCAAGAGGAACTTTAAAAAATGTTTAAAATATCATGTAAAAAAACAACACAGGCATACCTCTTGGGAATTATATTGACTGACATTCCTTCCACTAGGAAAAAAGTTTTCTTATATGCAACCGCTGTGGCCAGAATGATTATAGCAAAAAAACTGGAAGGGAGAAAAAACTCCCTCAATAAGAGAATGGCAAATAAGATTTTGTGAATATATAGAATCAGCAAGACTTACAGCAGTGGTAAGAGGCCAATCAGACCAAAAACTGATAGAGGAGTGGACTTGTGTGAAGGAATACACCAAAAACCATTGTTCTGGTATTAATATATCAATATGCAATGAATGAAACTTATAGAGTAAAAAATTAAGAAGAAATGGGTATAAGATGAGATAGTCAAAAATAATATTGATAACACAGCAAAAAGAAGAAAAAAACAAAGGAAGCCACATATAGGTGGAGGGAAGTCAAAATTTATGTCTGTATGTTTAATTTGTATGTTTGTTTTCCTTTTTTGTAATCTAAGTTGAGAGATGTATGTATCTATGTATAATAACTTTGTTTAGTGTTCTGGTTTGTGTTTGTAAGAATTGCATTTATTAATAACATTTTTTTTAAAAAAAAAAAAGTTTAAATACCCTCCATTAATTTGTCTAGTCCTCCTTTAAAGAAGTGAAGTCCCAGAGAGGAGGGACTAGGTGCCCCAGGGTTGCAACTGTCTCTTCCTTCTGCCCTCCTGCCAGGAAGGGGAAGGCTGCAGCAGTGATTGCATCCCTTCCCAGAAGCTGCAAGGCTCAGTCCCCCCCCCCTCTTGCGGAAGCAGCCCATAGAGGGTCAGGCCAGGCCAGGCCAGGGCAACCCCCACACTGCCCTTTGCTCCAGTGCCAGCTGCGGAAATCTTGCCAGAGGGCACAGGAAGGGGGATTTCCAATGTGTCCTTGTTCCTTTATTTGGGAAGAAAGGCGGTAATATTTATTCAGGCAGGGATCATGTTAACCCGTGTACTTCTGAGAAGGAGCTGGTGGACAAACATGCCCCCCCCTCTGCCCGCAAGTCACAATGTGCCAGACCACAGGGGATGTTTTCCTCGCTGAAGCAATTCAGATTACAACAGACCTGAAGCAGGTTCTGGCCCAGGTCCAGCCAGGCTGGATGCAGATGTGTTTATCTTGTGTTTGAAAGACCACACTCTGTCTGGCGGGTGGGATTTGTCCCAGGCCCCTCTCCTCCTCTCTCTTGTTCTCTTGGCATCATGTTCTGGGTAGGATGGGGGATGCACTGACAGCCAAAACGAGGAAGGGCTTTGGCTTGGTGACAGAGCATCTCTGCCTGCTATGCAGAAGGTCTCAGGTTCAGGTCAGGCTGCAAGGAATCTCAGCCAGAAGACCTGCAGAGCCACTACCAGGAAGTGCTGGCAGTCCTGGGCTCCACAGATCAGTGGCCTGCCGGTGACATCTTCCTATGGATGCTCGGAAGACAGCTGGCAGCAACACAGGGGATTCTTGCACAAGAGTGGAAGGGAGAAGCCCAGGATGAAGCAAGTGGTTCTTCTTTCTGAGCAGCAGGGTGTGGGGCAATGCAAGTCTGGGGCGGAGAACAAGGTGAGTAAGCAAGCTGTCTGTGTCCAGTATAAACAGCAGCCAGTCATCCGTCTGTAAAGTGCAAAACCACAAAATGTCAATGGAAGTGAACCATCCTCTTTGCTCCAACCTGACCTGCAAGAACCTGATTTGCGTGAGCTTAACGCCCTCCCTTCAGATGTGAGGGAATAAGCAGCTGTCTTCTTTTTAGAAGACATCTGAAGGTAGCCCTGTTTAGGGAAGCTTTTAATATTTAATGCTGTATTGTTTTTAACACTCAATTGGAAGCCGCCCAGAGTGGCTGGGGAAACTCAGCCAGATGGGCAGGGTATAAATAATAAATTATTATTATTATTATTATTATTATTATTATTATTATTATTATTATTAGAGATCCAAGCTCTGCCAGGAGCTCCTCTGAAATGCAGGAAAGGAGAGGTCGGAAGGCAGCGCAAATTGCTCACAGAGGGTCAAACCCCCCCCCCCCCAGCAATGAACAGGATTGACTTCTTCCCCATTTTTGCATCTGGCTATATGGAAAGCTGCCCCTCACCTTGGCTACAGTGGAAAAGGCTCTGTGTGTTGGTGTGTCACAGATGTGCTGTAGCCAAACCAACCAGCCTCCATGATCGGTGGCATCATCTCCCGCCAACAAAGTCCTGCAAGCCAGGTTTCTTGCTGCCGCCGTTTTGCCACAGATCTCAGTGAAATCAGCCTGGTCAATACACACAGGAGTGTCAAGATTGGCACCACCCCTTGTCCTCTGTGGTTAGGAGGGTTCAGGAAGGAGCAGGGCTTGGAGTGGGTTTGAAGCCCAGGTTTGCAGCAATCCTGATAACCACCTCCATTCAAGTAGTCTTCAGCTGGTGGGTGTGTGGGTGTCTGAGGGGGGGGGGGCAAATGAGTGAGGCATCCTGCTAGCTCACAAGAAGACCAGAGGTCCTCTCCCAGCCTCACCTACCTAGCGATTGAACTCAGGGCAGTGGCTCAAACTTCCAGGTTTCCATGGGAAACAATGGGGGCCCTGAAGGAACTCATTCTCCGCACTCTGCAGCAGCTGAAGCCCCCCCCCCTCCTGCCAGGCAGCCACCTGAGCTTCCTAGGCTGGAGCTCTGCACTTCCAAACTGGGTTGCTACTGGTGTTAGGTAACTGTCAAATTATTCTGCAAAATGGCCACATACAGCATACTATTAGAATGGGAGACGAAAGATGAAGAGGTAAAATCAGTTATGAGTAAATGGGCACAAGATGTAGGTCACAACATTATGATGGAAGATTGGGAAAAATTATGGAAAACTGATTTAAAATTTACAGATTGTTCCCTATTGAAGGAGAATTACATGAAGATGATGTACATGACACCAGTGCAGTTAGGGAAAATGTACAAAACTTGTTCAAATATATGTTGGAAGTGTAAGGAAAACGAAGGGACATTTTATCATATGTGGTGGGATTGTAATGTAATTTTAAAAAATTGGGAAATGATATACAACAAATTGAAGAAAATGTTCCATTTAACATTTGTTAAAAAACCTGAAGCATTTTTGTTAGGGATTGTAGGGTAAGACCTGCCAAAAAAGCTGAAAAACATCTTCTTGTATGCGACAACAGCCATGAGAGTTTTAATAGCACAAGGATGGAAGACTGAAGAAACCCCAACTAAAGAATCATGGCAAGAAAATTGATGGACTATGCAGAACTGGCAAAATTGACATATGGGACAAGGATAACTGTGACTTTAAGGATGAGTGGGAACCCTTTACAAAGTATTTGAAGACGCAACAAAGTGAACTGGACTCCTTGGCTGGCTTTGAATAAGCATTCACAAACCTTTTATTGATAATAATCAGCTAAATAGTTTGAGGATCTATACAACTTTGTAACATGCAGAAAACCGCATTCTCAGAGAAATCAAAGACTGGAACTGAGGGAAGCTGGGGGGTGGGGGGTTGTGAGGTGGGGAGGAAAAATGGGGGGGGGGGGAGAATAAGGATGATATGTTTCTGGATAATATGTTTTGTTTTAATTTTGAATAAAAAATAATGAAAAAAATTCTTCTGAAATTCCAAACTGCCCTGATTTGGACGCTTCTGAAAGCCTTTCTTCCCACTTGTGTATTGTGGTCCTTGACATTGAGAAGGAGGTTTGGATCTAAAACTGGATGCCCTTTGGAATCCAGATGGTGCACTGACCCATTCCAAACTGCACTGATTTAAAGCAAGTTTGAGAGGGAACTAACAGGGCTGTGGGCCGCATTAAACTGAGGTTCAGATTCTGAACCGAATACAAGTTGCCAGAAAGCGCAGGAGGTGAGACTGCTCCTCTTGGACTCAGGACCCATAGTGGGCATCTGGTTGGCCCCGGGGAGGACAGGATGAGGCCTCCTTTGGGCCTGATCCACCTTCAGGGCTGTCATGTTTGCTCCCAGTCCCTCCTCTCCTCCCTGTCGAAAGCGAAAGTTGGCAGGCACCTGGGCACAAGCTCAAGGTGAGGGCAGGCATACAGCTTGTGCAGAACTTGGATTAAGGATTGTTACTGAAAAATAACTGTTATATAACAAATTGCAAATTGTGGAAAAATAAATGTTACACAACAAAATATACAGGAAGTGCAAATGCTGGAGCCAGGTCAAGCCTACCGCAGGAGGTCACAGGGATCCTTCTCAACAAAATCCTGGCCCTTCCCAGGTCCATCTGGTATGCAGGATGAGACCCTCTCTGCCTGCAGACTATCTCGCCAGAGTGGTGCATGCTCTGGTTATCTCCCTCTTGGACTACTGCAATGTGCTCTCCGTGGGGCTACCTTTGAAGGTGACTCGGAAACTACAACTAATCCAGAATAGGGCAGCTAGACTGGGGACTGGGAGCGGCCGCCGAGACCACATAACACCGGTCCTGAGAGATCTGCATTGGCTCCCAGGACGTTTCTGAGCACAATTCAAAGTGTTGGTGTTGATCTTTTAAGCTCTAAATGACCTTGGCCCAGTATACCTGAAGGAACGTCTCCCATCAGATGTCAAGGAAATAAACAACTATCCGACTTTTAGAAGACATCTGAAGGCAGCTCTGTTTAGGGAAGCTTTTAATGTTTTAATGTTTGATAGTCTGTTTGGAGCTGCCCAGAGTGGTTGGGGAAACCCAGCCACTCTGGGAGGCTCCCAACAAAATATTTAAAAAACCACAATTCCTGAACAACGTGGTCCAGGGTCCTCCCTGAGCCCTTCTGTTCCAGCTCACCCCCTGAGATCATCTGCCGTAGCATCACTGGTCATTCCACAAGTTCACCAGACTTAGCTGATGGAAGTATAAACTGAGCCTTTGGTGTCATCAACCAAGTCCTATGGAACTGTCTGCCACTGGAGATTCAGCAGACGCCTTCTGTGCCAAATTTTAAATGCTTGCTGAAACCTCTTCTATTCCGCCAGGCCTAGGCAGGCAGTTAAATAACACAACCCCCACAACGGTCAACTGAATATTGTTTCTATTTTTTTAAAAGGTGTTTTCAACTTTTTATGATTTTACTGTCTGGTTTTATATTGTCGTCAACTGTTGTGGTGTATTTCTATGGTACAGCAGTATACGAATATATATACCTATAAAGAAATAAGCAAATAAAAAGATAACGGTGCCTGTTGGCAGGTGGTCGAACATCTTTCCTGGCCGGGGGCGGGGAGATGCCCGGGGTGCCTCTGCCAGCCCCTCCGCCCTCTTGGCACCGGTCTCCGCGCCGCGCCCACCCGACTTGCGCAATTGCCCGCCGCCCGCCCGGGTGCTATAAGAGGGCGGCCGCCGGCTCGACGGGGACATTCCCTTCCCGGCATCGAGGATGGCGCAGCGCAGGGTCTCTCTGGGCGGCATGGCAGGCTTGGCGCTCCTGGGCGCCCTTCTCTCCCTCTTGCCAGCCTGTTCGCTGGCGCTGGACGTCCAGAGGAAAAGCCAGGCTCCGGCCAAGGTAGGGCCAGGCGGAGGCGAGGCGAGGGGGACGGGGCGGGCAGGCCGGGCCGGGCAAGTGGCGCCGGCTGCAGTCGGAGAGACCTCCGCATCTGGGCAGAGGGGCTTTGGTGGTCTCCGCCTCGCTCTCCCCTCTGCGAAAGGGACCTGCGGCAGCGCCTCACCGGAGGGGCGGAAAACGAAGCCCCCGTCAGGGCGCGAAGGGAGCGGAGACGTCGGGGAGCCTCCCGGCGCGCTTGTGGGGCAGGGCGGGCTGCTGGCGGCTTCCTTTCCTCTGGTTTAAGGCTCCTTCTTTCGCAGGGTCTTAATTTCTGACCTGCAGCTGCGACAGGCGCCTTGCAGGGGGTTGCTTCGGATGGCTTTGCGGGGCGGGGAGCTGGAGCAGGCGCGATATTCACGGGGCGCAAGGTGCCCCCTGGGGTCTCCGCGCCCGCTTGCGTGCGGCCGAGGGGTCCCTCTCTGATATGCTGGGGAGTCGCCTTTGGGGTTGGACTTGATGACCCTCTGGGGTCCCTTCCCCCTTTCTCTGACCCGCTCCTCTCCGCAGTGCAACCTGGCGGGGACGTGGGTGAACGATCTGGGCTCCAAGATGGTCATCGGGACCACCAACGAGGACGGCCAGTTCTCGGGCTCCTACCTGACCGCCGTCTCGGCTGCCCCCAACGCCGCCATCCGGGAGTCGCCTCTGCACGGCAGGCAGCACCACACCAACCGGCGCGCCCAGCCCACCTTCGGCATGACCGTCATCTGGTCCTTCTCCGGTAGGCAGGGGCGGGAGGCACGAGCCCCGCGGGGATAGAGAGGGGTCCGAGCAGCTCCGTGGACGGAGAAGGGAAGGGCCCCAGTCGCTCTTCCCGGTCATGCGGTGGCTTCTGGGGCTGGGCAATCCCCCCCCCCCACGCCGCCCCTGAAGACCCTCGGCGCCAGCCCACCGACCTCCCTCTCTCTGCCCCCTCGCAGACTCCACCACCGTCTTCGTGGGGCAGTGCTTCGTGGACGAGAAGGGCGAGGAGACCCTGGAGACGACGTGGCTGCTGCGGGAGGAGGTGGCGACGCACGCCGACGACTGGAAGGCCAACCGGTAAGCGGCCCGACTGGGGAGGGGGTCCCCCCCTAGCCATTAAAACAGGCAGGCGAGACCCTCAAGGGGCGGAGGGGCGCCGTCGGGGCTGAGCATCAGTTCCCTCCCTTTCAGGATCAGGAGGAGAAGCAGCTCTTCCCAGGAAGGCTCCCGCTCTCCGCTACGCTTCCAAGCAGATCTCGGGGGCCATTCAGCTCCCTCCGCCCCCGAGAAGCGGGGGGGGGCAAAAACCCCAGCTCGACTCCCATCGGTCTCCCTCCCAAAGAGGGTATCCCCACATTCCCCAAAACGCAATCCTGCCAGAGGCGTCCAGGAACTCGCTTGACTTAGCCCAGTCCGCGAGAGCTCGGCGCTGAATTAGGCTCCGTCTCAAATCCTCTTTGCTATCGGCCGAAGATTGCCTTCAGCCTCTAACTAGGTAACTGCAGCCCATGACGCTCTCAGAATACGCTGCTTGCTTCCGAAGAATTCAGTCTTAAATTTGCCCAAACTGGAGCGCGGGAGCCC